>NC_028647.1:9011115-9066659 GCF_001406875.1 Solanum pennellii
GGTGTCAACATCATCTTCCAAATAAGTACTTAAACTAAGTTGATCATTCATCTTGAAAGGATGTTTCTTCTGCTTTTCACCACAACTATGCGGGTAAGTGATCACAATATCTTCATACTTACAATTTAATTTACAACAAGTAATGATTTTATTCGCAAACTTATCATATTCAATATCTCAATGCACAATCGTCGCAATTATCGCGACCAATTCTTTACTTTTTCAGCGTCAAATATAATGATTGTTGAACTCGACCCATTCACCATTACAATCAACAGATACTACTATCCTCTCTCCCATTAATGATGTCGAAGATACCTGAAAATATTGTAACTTAAAAATAATAAATTGATCATTAAAAAATTATATTAAAATGTCACAACTGTGGTAAGTATTCAACAGCTGCTGAAACAAATATAGCAGTTGCAGCAATTTATTCAACAACAACATTCGTCAATTGTTGTAAAGTACTGAAATAGTCATATCAGTTGCTGAAAATTATTATACATCAATGGCAAGAACAATAATACAAAAATATTTGTTCATACTACCATTTGTTGACCATAAAAAGAGGTATGTCCTCTCATTTTTCAACTATAATTTTTTTTATCTTCTACTCTTCTTGCATTTAAATTTTTTTTGTGTGATTTATTATCATTGAGTGATTTCGAAGTTTAGTGGAATATGAAGCACCATTGTTCTAATTTTAAAAAAAAAGTACCACTATTCTGATGAAGTAAGTCGTTCGATCCTAAAAGGTTATATTCCATAACCTTGAGTACTTAAGAAAATTAAATTTGATGATATAATTATTATTTTTTTGCTTAATATATACATTAGTATGTAATGTTTCAATATATGAAGTTAACATGATGTAGTCTAAATTCATATATTTTTGTTAACAATTTCTTTTGTGATGTAGATATATTATGCTTATGACAAAAGAATGACTTTATTTATCAATGCTACTTACGTAATTTAGATTGTCACGAAGTTTAGTTCAAAATAATTATTACTGTATAAATATTGCCCTTTTTTTTACTTATTTACTACAGTATTTTTTTTAATATTTCAGCATTTTAGACGAGGAAAAGTTTATATAACTTGTAATAACGTCATTTGAAGTTTGTATTAGTTTAATTTTTATTATTTATTAATAAGCTAATTTTTGTGAGATAAATATTTTCATAAATGCAAATATAATATAATATATTTATATATCAAATCTCTCACTTTATACAAACACAAATTATCCATTGTATTTTGTATAAAGCGGGAAAGAAATAAAGACAAAAGAAAACTAGGCAGGAGGAGATTTGTATTTGTGTAATTATAAGTGTATAGGACGAAAATATATGCATTTAAATTTGTATATACAGTTCTCTCTCGTTTTATACAAACACCAACACAATTTATACATTTGTGTTTGTACAAAGTGAGAGAGGCAAAGGAGAGTAGTAAGCGAGATTCAAGGGGGGGGGGAGGCGAATTAATTGAAACTATGGTTATAACATTTATTTTGAATTAATAGTTTGCTATTTTATATAATTCTCCCATTATGATCTTTGTTTGCAACTTATTACATACTTCAACAAATAGACATTTGCAAGATGCAAATTCTGCAATTGCAGTGTCTATAGGCATTCATAATTTGGATATGCTAATTTGGAGCAGAAGGTGAGGGTGTCCAGCAGGGCCTTCTCTGGCTTTCCCTTTTAGCGACGTACTTCATTAGTCGCGAGAATTTCCTCCCTCTCATGTTGTCTCCTCACTAAGCACTCTTCTTGTCATTTCATCCTTTCTTCATATCGTATTTGGCCTGAAGTGTTTCTTTAGCTATGTTTGGAAGGATATAAAGGTACTAACATACATATAGATGGTTCTTTGGTTTGGTTTTTTCATTTACCAAATCAAACAAGCTATGTCGGTTCTATAACTTCATAAACCAAATCAAATCAATAGAAGTGTTGGTTTTTCGGGCAAGGGGTGTCAATTCACTCCCTTTGAAGATGATGCTGATGATAGAATTTGAGATAACTAGCAAAGCGCATATTTCAAAGTTAGACAATAATAACCGGTTAATGAGTACAGAATGATTGTGATCTTATTATATGTATGCATACACTTTCTTTCTTTTGTTTTTGCACACATATAGCTTGAGTCGAAGACAATAGGTTCAGTTGAACTCATAGAACCTGTAGGAGCTATACGCCTTTTACTTGTTTAAGATTGCGGAAGAATGCTCATGGAGATACTCTCTTGCTGTTCTGTTTCCAATGTGAATTCTGATATGTATTACGTGAAGTCTATTTTACCTGTGAACTTTGCTGTTTTGTTTTCAATGTGAATTCTGATATGTATTACCAGAAATCTATTTGCTGAAACAACTAAAAACCACATTGTCTATTACTTTCACAAGACAGGGAGTTCACATAAACAGAAAAGTGATCCTTTTAGTCCATATATACCGTGTAATCGAAATATATGAAAAAGTGATACACAAAGGGCGGTGGCGGGAGGAAAAAGGCCACTTTTTCTATACATTTCGATTACGAGGTTATATATAAATGACTAAAATAGTCTAACCCCAAATATTAAGGACCATTTTGATCATTTAATTGATAACCTTACAATCATTTTTATCTGGTTGTGAGCAACTAATATCAATATCAACAGCTTCGCCTCCACCAAATCAGAACATCTGATCAGTGAACAAGTCATGCAGATCAAAAATACCTTCACAGTCAACGGGAGTTTAGCCGAGGGGGCAAAGGGAGGTATGAGCAGGAGCTGCCCCTGCAGCTGCATATATAACCGGATATTCCGCTATGAGCAGTTGGTGCTTTCCCAACAGAACTGATATCATTGTCTTCGTCCATGGGCTAAGTGACTAATGCTCCTTTTTCGCCTCTTCCTTACCTATAGGAAAATCTTCTCTTACGTCCTTCACCCCCTGCCCCGAAACAAAGAATAGACAGAGATAGAAGGGAAAAGAAGTAAACATTTAAGAATTACCTTTGCCAAATGATTGTTTAGCTATTCAGATGACGAAATTCGCTTATAACCAACTTCAACGCGATCTTTTCTTGTGATGCTATACAAAAAGAAACCAAGGTGTTAAAGCATCAATCTTGCACATTTGTATAATTGTAGTTCTTCACCGGACAATTTGGATGTTCTTGAATGTTAGAATCTGATATATTTAGATATATCATATCACCCCATGTGGACATGTGATGGAATCTCGAGCACCTTATTTCTACATCTCAATTCCTAAGTCTCTTGAAGATTAAGGATGATTCAGGTGGCACAAGGAAGATTTATGCTCCAAATTTGGTATCGCTAGAATATACAGGACGTCTGATTCCTGAACTGAAAGTTGCAAGAGAGTCAAGACAACTAAAGCACTCAAAAATAGATTTGCTTTGCCATAATTTAGATTAGGCATGACTTTGTAAGTTGAACAAATTCCTATCAAACTCGTACTCTTGGTCTCAAGTTTCCAGTCATTTTGACAAAGAAGTAAGTTCCAAGCTGACATTTTAGATATATTAGATATATAGAGCCTTACTTGAGGAGTTTCCAGTGCTTGTGACTGCTTTGCTATTGAGTTGTCATCAGAGGAGACTTAACCTGCAATCAACATGTGATATGGTTATAGTTTCACAGATCGTTGTATATGAAGAATTTGAGTCAGTCTACTTCTCATGAAAGCAAGCCTAGCCATTGACGATTAAATTACTGAGCAGTATCAAAATTCCAATATATGTGAATTTGAAGGTTTGTGATCAGATATATCAATTGTTTTCAATCCTTGAAGCAGTTGACTCTATTTTGAGGTTGGCGTTATGTGCACACAATGTTCTATAGTTCCCTTTCTTTCCTCTTCCTCAACATCTCGGAGCTCAGTTACTCCTTCCTGTGATGAATATTGACATTTAAAATTTAGTACAAGTACCCACTAATAAGGGTAGGTTTGTTTCTGTTGCAGCTTCACAAAGGAAAAAAATTGACTCCTACTGGATCATAATAGGGAATAATAACAAATAGCATTAATGTTATCCTTGAATCAGTCCACTCTTTATCATGAAGTGACAATATGTTTGGTTTATATCTTGAAACCAAACATCAGGTGTTTCAAGTATTCCAGAAGTTCCATGCTATGGTGATAAGGGAGACCAGGTAGAAAGCTAAAGTGTCTCTGCACTGACAATGGAATTTGAGCAGTAATATTCAAGTGTAACTGAGAGTAATTTTTACCATTGTTGAGAAGGATTGCTCAAAAAGGCTAAACTGCTCAAGCAGTTGACTCTATATAGTGGATTCGATTTCATAACATTAAGAGACAAGAAGAGTTGTAATATTTGAGCCATAGCACTTAAGTATAAGCACACTTTCATGAAATGAATGTTCATTTGTGTTGGTCCTCATTATGAAAGACTAAAATAGTCCCACCACATACATTAACCAGCATTTTGATCATTTGATCGATAAAAAAATCTCAACGCTCCAGACACCCTACCCTCATCCCACCCCACTATGAAAACAAACATTCAACTAAAAATGAATCAATCTACAATTATAAGTATATATATGTGTGTTATTCCATTTTGATTGAATACTTATTTTCATAGGTGATACAACTTATAACTGTTGATAAATTCCCTCAGAAGTTTGCTTAGATTGTGCTTTGTGATCATCAGCTAGTTGTGCTCACGTTTTTTGGTACTCTTCTTTAACATGCTTTGTGTTTAGGAAAGTTAATTTTTAGGGATATGGATAGTTCTTCGAAGGGAAAAAGTAAGATCTTTTATGTTTTTCCCTATAAGATTTTTTGTCATGGTTCTTTAAAGCTCTTTTTTTGATCTTCTTTTGATATGCTTTTCCTTGAGTTGAGCATCAGAAATGACCTCTCGACCTCCCAAGGTAGGGTAAGGTCTAGACACTCTACCCACCCTATACCTCACTTGTGGGATTTCACTAAATAGGATGTTGTTGTTGGTTTTGTAAATTTTCTCTTTCTCTGATCCGCTTGATATGTGTTTCCTTAAGCCAAGTGTGTATCGGAAATAGTATCTCTACCTCTCAAGGTTGCGGTAAGGTTTACGCGCACTCTACCGTACCCTTCCCAGACTCACTTGTGGGATTACACTTGGTATGTTGTTGTTTGTTGGTTCTGTAAATATTCTATTCAAATGATCAATAATTTGCTATTTCATGATGTATAAAGGTCATGACACACAAGAGAATGTGTAGTCAATCACAAATGGTTGATTTATATATTGTTTTTGGTGTAGATTCTGAAGAGATCCTAAGTATCAAAGTGATACTGACCTACTTAAATATAATGAGATTCATCTTGTTTCTATCTCAAGAGAGAAAAATTGTGTCAACATTTTCTAGGGACTCTTCTTTAACATGTTTTAGTTGTTGAAAATTAATGTGTAGAGATTTGAGTTTCTCAAATAGGAAAAACAAGAATTGTATAACTTTTCTTTTGATTTCTTGTCTAGGATATACTGTCTTAGCACATTCCCTAGTTTTAAGAAGTTAGATTGTGTTACAAGGGAATCTGAGTTTGTTTATTTTTTTTGAGACAGTAACAACTTGTATTCTATTCCAAAACAAAAACAAGAACATGCCACAACAAGTTACAAATTCCTAATTACAATTGCGGAGCACCAAAAAAAACAAAATTAAGCAGTTCATCTTAATCTTCCGGACGGAATTGCTCTTGTTTTGGAAGCATCTGATATTTCTTTCTTCCCACACAAACCACCAAATTCAAGCCGGAATGATTTTCCATCTTTCTTTATGCCCGGAAATGCCTGCATAACTTCTCTATAACTTCAGAGTCTGCGTAACTTTCCTAGGCATAACCTATTTCATGTCCTTTTGCTTGATAAAGACATTCCACAAAATGTTGGTTATTCTACAGTGAAGGAAGTGACGGTTGACAGTCTCTACTTCTTCTTCACCACATAGAAGGCATCTACGACTCAATTGAATATTTCTGTTCATGAGATTTTCCTGGGCCAAAACTGCCTGCTTAGCAAGGCGCCAGGAAAAACAAGACACCTTGTAGGGATTTTAGTTTTCCATATCAACTTCCATGGCCACCCATTCCACTGACTGTTACAAGGATTAAGTTTTTTGTATGCTCTTCTAAAAACATTTAAATTGTCCCGATTGTGATCTTGCCATCCCAAACTATCTTGTGCATCAATTGTTCCTTTGAACTACCCTAAGACCTTGTAGAACTCCACCAACCTTTGGATCTCCCAGTCATTTTGAGGTCTCTAAAGCTCAGATTCCACTCTTGGTTTGACCACATCTCTGCTTTAGTGGCTCTTTGCTGGTTTAGGGTGAAAATATCCGAGAACATGGTTTTTAAAGATACTTGTTCTAGCCATCTATCTTCCCAAAAAGAGGCTTTCCTACCATTCCCAAATTAAATATTGCAGTTTTCTCTGAGCTTTGACCAATGTTTTCTGATGGCTCTCGAATGACATGATCCGTAAGTGCTAGTGACCGTTTAAGTTATCCAGAGATCCTCCAGTTCATATTTAGCCTGTATTACATCTTTCCACAACTTAAGCAAATCTCCGTAGCCACTTCATCATAAGACACTGATTTTGAATTTTTAAATTCCGTATCCCCATCCCCACAACATATTTACTCTTAATCGAAGTATCCCACTTTACCAAGTGGAATTTCTTGGTTTCACTATTTCCTTCCCACATGATATTCCTCCTCAAAGCATCAAGTCTGTGAATAACACCATCAGGAATAGGGAAAAGTGACATCATATATGTAGGCATAGAGTCTAAAACACTATGGATGAGTGTTAATCTTCCTCCTAAAGAAAGGTACTGGAACTTCCAATTCACCAACCTTTTTTCACATTTTTCAATCACCCATTCCAAATGCCTACAGATTTGCTTTTGGCTCCCGAGGGCATCCCCAAATATGTAGTTGGTAGATATCCTGTCCTTCTGCCCAAAATCTAGCCAGAGAGGGTAATTCAGGGACTTCATTTACTGGATACAAGAAACTCTTGTTCCAATTGATGTGAAGCCTAGAGATAGCTTAAAAAAGAACGAAGATTACCCTTAAATCTTGAGTTGGTTCTTGTTAGCATCACCGAAGACAAGACTTCATGTTTTAAGTGGGTAATCTCCAGATCAGCCCCCACTCTACTGGATACCCTAAAACCTCTCAGCCACGACTTTTCTTGAGCGAAATTCAACATATCATTTAGTCCCTCCATATCATTTCTTGAGTGATTTTCAACATTCATTTTTTCTTTTTCTTTTGATAGCATATGTTGGATTGGCAGGATTTCTTTCCCATTATGTGGTACAAGGCCATAGATTTTTTTTTTGCATCACTAGCAAGAACAAAAATATATATACACAATGATATAATTTTTTCTTATCTTGAGACAAATAGTTTTCTTCTTTTACTCTTCTTTGTTGTTATAAAACCTTCCGTTCGATAGAAAAGGTAAAAAATGCAAATGCTTTCGTAATTGCTCCATATCTCTCAAGACTTGTAGGGTAGTATAACACATGTATCTTCATGTTTGTTCCTTTTACTAGTCACTCATTATTTTCTTAGTATCCATAACTGATTTAAAAGAATGTGTCTTGTTGCGATTGTTATTACTAAGTGTTAGGGGTTACAAAAAATCTTACTTTAGATGCCCAATATTTATGACAATTTTTTGTCATATATTGACACTTGTCTGTTTTCTGAATCCTCTTGAGCTTACATTTTTCATGTTTGAGCTTTCCTTGTAGATCGAAAAGAAAATGAACACTGATTGGACATGCAATAACTCCTTTTGGACTAAGGAGGAGGATAAAATCATTGAGAATACTCTTGCGATCAACAAGGATAACAACAATCTATTGGAGGAAATAACAAAAGCGCTTCCTGAAAAATCGACTAATGATACTAAGGATCATTGAATGTATTAATTGAAGAAATCAATATCATCGAGTCTGGACATGTCACATTACCTAATTATATTAAAAAGCAAAACCAAAATTAATAATCTAAATTGATGTATATATCATTTCTAGATGTAAAATGGTGAAAAGGTTCTTCTGAATTGATGCTTATATCATTTCTTGTATTTGATTGCACGACTGAAATTTCAAAATTTCTTATTTCTCAATGATCACGTCGGTGTGCTTCTAAACATCTCATATATATTTCTAGGTGGATAGACTACATTTTCATATATGTCATAGGTGTATTTGGTCTTTGTGAGAAATATAAGAAAAGAATATTATTGACTTGTTGTTGTGTCTACATTATTTCATTGAGACCCTATTTATAGACCCTATAATACAATCATTTACCAAATAGAATACTATTTAGTATACCTATTACCATTCTAATAAGATTGTATAAACATATTCCTATTCTAATAGGATTGTATAAACCTATTCTATTCCAATAGGACTATATAAACTTAATCCTGTTCTAACACTCCCCCTCAAGCTAGTGCATACAATTCATGTACCTAGCTTGTTACAAATGTAATTAATACAAGCACCGATGAGGGGCTTGGTAAGATATCTGCAAGCTGATCAGTCGACTTCACAAAATTGACCGTCAATTTCAATGTGCTTGGTTTCTCATTAAATACTGGATTTGACACATAACGTTAGTAACACAGAGATAAAATTCCAGTGTTGAACTTCCCAAACCAAACATGCAAAGATTTCTTTAGACCATAGAGTGACTCACATAATCAACATAAAAGACTACTAAATATCTGCAAGTTGATCATCCGACTTCACAAAATTGACAGTCAATCTCAATGTGCTTGGTTTCTCATTAAATACTAGATTTGACACATAATGTCAGTAAACACAGAGATAATATTCCAATGTTACTTCCCAAACCAAATATGCAAAGATTGCTTCAGACCATAGGGTGACTCACATAATCAACATACAAGGCTACTAAACTCCCCCCGAGCAACAAAGTGCTCAAAACTTAGTATAAAGTATATGGATCATGTTGGAATCAATAGAAGAGTCGATATTAAACAAGTCACTGAAAAATTGGCTGGAACATGCTCATATGTCGGAGTATTAGATTCAATGGCTAAAAGTGGTTATAATCTAAGAAATAAAATTATATAGGTAGGTCGAAATGATGTCACGACCCAACTAGAGAAGAGAAATTATATAGGATAGTTTGAATTGATGGAACAACCCCATTGAAAAAGAGAAATAATATTGGTAGGGTCTGAATGATGGCATGACCCTAATGAAAAATAGTAATTATATAGGTAGGATTGCAATGATGGCACAACCCTACACAAATCAGATTTAAGGAGTCACTGGAAAGACGAATGGAACCACGCAAATAAAATCTGAGTCACCAAAAAGACACACGGTGCTACACAACTCAGATATGAGAAAGTAGTTAGGAAAAATCCACTAAACTATACAAATTAAATATGAAAAGTAGTCAAAGGAGATGCACGGTGCTACGCAAATCAGATATTCAAAAATAAGGTAGTCACCGAAAATATGGCACGGTGCTACACAAATTATCTATGAAAAAGTAGTCACTGGAATGATGTCACAGTGCTACACAAATTAAATATGAAAAAAAGTAGTCACCGGAATGATGACGCGGTGCTACAAAAATTAAATATGAAAAAGTAGTCACGAGAATGATGGCACAGTGCTACACAAATTTAGATATAAGAAAGTAGTCACCGAAATGATGGCATGGTGCTACACAAATTAGAATGAAAAAATAATCACCAAAAAATACACGGTGACCCAACTTTTGCTAACATAATCATTAGCCGGACGGGCGGCATATATGGATAATAGCCACCTGCCGGCAGCGCAAGCTCTTTGATTGTTTACCAAGGTCGTAGAGGCTTTGATACCATGTGAGAAATATAAGAAAAGAATATTATTGACTTGTTCTTGTGTCTATATTATTACATTGAGACCCTATTTATAGACCCTATATTACAATCCTTTACCAAATAGAATACTATTTAGTATACCTGTTCTAATAAGATTGTATAAACATATTCCTATTCTAATAGGATTGTATAAACCTATTCCTATTCCAATAGGATTATATAAACTTATTCCTATTCTAACAGTCTTCATAAAAGTTGGGAGATATTTATAAGTAACTTGTAGCTAAGTCAAACGGTGCTTACAAGTATTTCATCTAATTGAAAATAAATATACCATATGACTTTATTATTTATCACTCACTTAAACATATTGTCTTCAGATAATAACAACCATTCTATACCCTGCATGTTCACAAATGAACCACCCAGCACCAAGGTGAGTTTTAATACAACAAGGGTGATAGTTTAGGTAGGTAAAGCGAACAATGATTAGTTGGGTTATGAAACTCGCAAAATGTGATAGTTTGGATGTGTTTTTTTTTTTGACCATTAACTCTTAGTAAGATTATTTCTTATCCGAAAAGACAATAACTCCACAATAAGATGTTGTTATGCCCTTTGTCCCTTGTGACAACTGAAGGAAAATAATTCACATTAAATTGACACAAGCAGCTTGTAAGCAAGCATGTGGAACCTAATAAGCCAAGTAAAGATAAATATGGACTCGAAACTTAATTAGTTGGAAAAAAATATATGCATAATTACTCAATAAAACCTCCTACTAATCACTAGAACTAGACCTAATTTATAGAAAGTTTTTGTTTGTCAATGTCCAATAATTTAAGCCGACAGACTAATAAGGAAAATCTCAGTGCCCAACCTATACCAAGGGTTGGCTTGAAAGTCGACCTTATACTCAAAAGCACCTTTTTAGTAAGGTTGCTTGTTTCCACTCATTAAGATTCGATCTACAAAAGGAGGTGCACGAGGGATACTCAAATTGCTCTCACTATCACTAGAGAAGGTGAGGACGTCTTTCTTTCCTACCTCCAAACAGTTAGCCTAAAGCCTTAAAGGAGAAGGGGAAGAACCATTTATCTAAGTACTCGGTCTTTGTTGGTCGTTGTTCCAGTTGAGCACTCTCTAGTCTTTGTCCAATCCCATCTTAGAATCTTCCAAGATGTTATAGAATTTTCAAAATGCCTCCAAAGAGAATATGTAGCTTTTTTGTTTTATTTAGGCATGGATGAAAGGTTTTAGGGTAGCCTCCAAGTAATCCTAATGGACCCTTGGGCTTAAAACATGTGGGTGGACCATTTTGTAGAGGCCCAACCTAGCCCAACTTAAGTCATGTAATTTGACTTAAATAATTATTCCGGCTTTATTAACCCAAAATGTTCACTTGGGTCAATATGTCTTGAATTTATAACTTGTTCAAATTTTGTAACGGCTTAATCCCATAAAATTTTACATGCCTTGATATTAACAAATTGCCTTTTCAGTACTGGATTGTAACTGTTGGTATTATTTGTGTTTGTTAGATTCTTCTATATTAATATTTTGGGTATTTTGAGTTGAAACTATAACTCGAACAATTGAAAGGAGGAAATATGGCTATAAATTATGAGGGTAAGACAATTTTGGTTTCAGCGAATGAGTTTGCGTTGTCCTCTCAGTATCAACAATCCCTTAAAGAATTCACTTCAGTTACTACCCTTGTTGATCCAAGAAAAGCATATACAGTCTCCTCTTTGAACAACTGGGTAATTGATACACGTACTAGTAATTACATGACACGAAATCTTAATATATTTTCTACCTTTCGATCACAAAAAGCACCCTCTCAAGTAATGGTATGTATTAAAGCCACACTAGAACTTGAATCCTAGAGACCCTCTTTTGATTTTGTAGGATGTCCAACAGTCTATAGAAGAAAATGAATGGTTACAGAGACCATTTCCAAAAGAGGAAGTGTTATTGATCATCAACCAGTATGATGAGGACAAAGCACCAGACACTGATGACTTCACTATGGATTTCTTCAAGAAATGTTGGGATATTTTGAAAGAGGACTGAATGTTGAGTACGAAAAATTCCCATCAGAAGAGTGCGTTTGAGAAATCATTTAATTTTACACTGATTGCTTCAATCCCAAAGAAACCTGATGCAATTGAGCTAAAGACTTTAGACCTATCAGTTTGATAGGAGTAGTCTATAAAATCATCTCCAAGTTGCTAACTGAGAGAATGAAGACAGTGATAGTGAAATTGGTTGATATGAACACCAAATGCTTTTTTTAAGATGCACGCAAATAATGGATGCAGCATTGTTGGCTAATGAAATGGTTAACTACAGGGTAAGGCAGAAAGAACCTAGGAGTCTATGCAAGCTAGAAATTGAGAAAACCTATGACCATGTTAATTGGAATTTCCTTCTAAAAAAACTAAAGGACATGGGGTTTGGTAGCAAGTGGATTGGCTGGATCAATAACTGCATTTCAAGTGTGAAGTTTTCCCTCCTCATAAATGTAAACACTGAAGGATTCTTCCAATCTTAGAGAGGTCTTAGACAGGGAGATCCATATCCCTATTCCTATTCTTAATAGCCATGGAGGGGTTGAATCAGGAAGGCAGAGACTAATGGGTGGGAGATATTTAGTGCACTTGCTGGGAGAGGGAAGGAGCTGGAGATCACACACTTATTCTATGTTGATGATACTCTTATATTCTATGAGGCAAAGGAGGCAAAAATTAGACACATCAGGGCTATACTCACTAATTAGTAGAGCATTTCAAGCCTCCGTGTCAATTGGCTGAACAGTCATCTCCTCCATATCAACCAAATTGACAATTTTCTTGGGCTAGTTGAGACATTAAGTTGCTAGGTAGATATCTAAAATATCTGGAACTACCTTTGGGTGCTAAGAACAAAGAGCTGGAAGTGTGCAATGTGGTGTTGGAGAGATGAGGGCGGAAACAAGCCCGATGAAGAAGCTAGTATTTGTCCCTAGGTGGTAGGGTGACCTTCATCAAATCAGTATTAGATGGATCATTTACTTATATGATGAGTTTCCAGTCCCCAAGAACATTGAGAAGAAAATAAATAGGCTCAGGAGATCTTTTCTTTGGCAAGGAAACAAGGAAAGGGAAGGCTACAACTTGGTGAAGTGGGACACTCTCACACTTAGCAAAAACCAAGGAGGCTAGGATTGAAGGACCTAAGTCTATAAAACAGTAGCTTACTCCAAAAGTGGCTATGGACATTCTGTATAGAAAATAGAGCCTTATAGAAGATATTTATATCAGGAAAGTATGGTTTATTTAACCGTTGGACAACTGAAGTGGTGATGGGCACATTTGGGTGCAGTGTCTGGAAGACCATTAGAAGACTATTGCCACATTTCAAAAACAACATATGTATTAGTGTAAGGGATGGGAGGAAGAAAGAGTTCTTGAATGAAATATAGATAGAGGAAGACAGTTTGAGAAACCTATTACCTCTTCTATATACATTGAGTATGCAGAACAATGACACTATGGAACAAGCCTGGAGTCAAGACGGTTGGAATCTAGTATTTAGGAGAGCATTGAATGATTGTGAAAGTGAGGAGGTTGCCAAGCTATTAGGGGTTCTTAATGATTTCCTAAGTACTTCTTAAAGGTTTGATAAGCCAATATGGAAAATACACAACAAAAGTATATATTGAAATCATGCTATTGAAAGATGAACTATAATGTCCCACTAATTGAACCAACCTTAGCAGACATATTAATAGTTATCTGGACCAACCTTAACAAGTGTTATTAATGCCATTTGGCTCCAATATAAAAACACTCATGAACTTGCAAACACTATATCAAAGAAAATCTTTAGTATAAACGTTTAAAAGTCGACCTGCAGGACAAGTATAAGTTATTCAAAGGAAAGAACTGGTCACCTAATTTAAATGTGCTTCAGTCAATCAGACAGCTTGATAGAAGTTGTCATCTTGGATAAGACCCTTTTTTGCTATATGGGACTCCTCATTTCCCATCAAAAAGGTAAAATGGATAGTCTTGACTGATCTGTATTAATAAAGAAATATACATACATTTCACTAGCTGAATATCCTACATCTGAGTATCTTTACAAAGTAAAAAGGCAAATTCAGAAGAAAAATTGAACTAAAAAAAGCTAAAACACAACTTAATTACCTCGAGTTTCAAAGGAGCTGGTCATTGATTAACCACAATCATATGAGCTCTAGTAAAATCCTGTCCAAAAATATCATGAATACAAAGGTAAATAGTGGGAGAACAACAACATAGTGGGAGAAGTGATAGCTTTTTAATCTTCTAGCCCATAGATACACTCTTCTATTAGTTCAAGTTTAGTCTTATAGCCAGGCGCCAACATCCTTCATATGATGGTTAAATATCCCAACACATCATATATCATGTAGTACTGAGGATGCTTCCTATCTTTAGATACAAAACAGTGCGGATATCCAGAAGTATCAGTCCAACTACAGACAACCTCCTTTGACAATCCCACTTTGTGCATCCCTCTTCTGACGTTATCGACAGACTGCCAGTTTCCTTCCTCTGCATAATATATTTGAAAGCAGAATATGATAACCAGAAATTATCACTCCCCTATAATTCAAGCAGCTTACTGGAAACAATTTTCCCCATATCAAAGTTTCTATGCACTCTGCAGGCTGCAAGGAATGATTCCCATCTTCCCAAGACATTACCCTCAACACCCAACAGTTCAGAAAAATTATGAGCTTCATCGAACCGTCCAACTCTCCCTACATGTCAACCACACAAGGATAGCGCTCTGCTGATGGCTGAATCCCAGATTTTTCACCCATCAGCTCAAATATTTAAAGGCCTGTATCAACCAATCCGGTGTAGCTGCAAGTAGACAGGACTGCTACAAAGGTAACAACATCTGGTTCTAAAGCATTCTGCCGTAAAGAGTAGAACATGGTTACACCTAGAATATGTGGCTATCATAGCATTAAGCGAAATAACTTGTGAATCCGTGCATTTCTTTATCAGACATGCATGTAGCTGTGTAAACTCCAAATGCTGCAACTGTGAAGTTGCCCTAAGAGCAGATACAAATGTCACATCATCAGTAGTAACAGCATCCTCTGCTTCTACAGCTTAAAAGATGAGATCAACAGCTTTAAAAGGAAATTTGTTCTAAATGTACCCGCTAATCATAGAGTTCCAGATCTCAGTAATTCATTCACAAGTATTCTCAAATATTCTGGTCATCAAATCAACGCAACCAAGCTCAGCATACATAACAATGGCAGCACTAACAAAAAACAAGTCATTTACATATGCATTACCCAATTTCGCAAGCAACCCATAAATAACATCAGCAACTCTAACATCCCTTATTTCTGATACAGTAGGAAAAACATTAATAAGACTAACAGTTGGCTTAATGCCTTATCTCATCATCATAACAAAACACCTCACTGCTTCCGAAATCCTCTTCCTTTTCACATACCATGAAAAAATAGTAATCCACGCAACAACATTTCTTTGATGCATAGTTCTAAACACCCTTTAAACTAAAGCACAATCAGAACCATTATCCAATGTAAGACAAGTAGCAGAGTACATATTCTACAAAGAATTACTAACAATCCTACAAGTATGAATCCCAGAAAACAAAATGTGGCGATGCACGGCTTTACCTACAAGAATCCCTTTGGTCTCTGCGCAAGCCTTAAGAACAGAGTAATAAGTATACTGATCACATACGGATGAATCCACATGTTTCAATTTAGAATAGAATAAAATGGCTTCATGGGGCATGTTATTACAGATAAACCCAATTATTATTGTGTTCCAAAGGACAGTTGATGGTTGAGGAATTGTATCGAACAGTTGGCAGGCGAGATGGGGTTGTCCTTGTCTGCACGATTCGCTTAAACATAAGCGAATTGTTCTGGGTTTTGAGTCTGTAAGAGTGCACTCTTGGTCGGTGAGGAGTAGAGAAGAGTAATTTGGGAGATGGGTTAAGCTCAAAAATGGAGACTGAGAAAGTTGAAGGAAGAGGAAGAAGACAATGGTTTGGTCTTACAAATACTCATTCACTTCAATATTTCAATTTGTTTGTCTAGTTTTGACATTAACAAGTAATTCCTCCGTTTAAAAAGAATGACCTAGTTTGACTTTTTTATCTTTTTTTTTACACTAGTAACATTGTATTTCAGTCAGTACTTAGGTAGTACTGAAAAACCATGTTTACAAAAAGAAGAAAAGATTAAAGTCCTTCCAATGCTAAACCAGGAACTAGATGGACCCTAAACCATCTATAATTGACTCAGTCTCATTGGAGTAGACATTTGTACACCAAAAACAGAACAACAAAATACATTTAAGCTTGACTTCCTGCAGGTTGTTGTCCCTATTTTCAAAACATCTATCATTCTCTCTCTCCATATAGTCCACCATATACAAGCAGGTATTATCCTCCATCTTTCTCTGTTTGTAGCCTCAACTCCAGCCTCCTCCCAACTGAAAAGTATCATCAATCTTACTAGGCATTCTCCAGGAAATGCCACTGAGATTAAGGAAAATCTGCCACAGTTGAACAGAGAAAAAGGTGTTTTACTGTCTCTGTATCCTTACCACATAAGGAGCATCTGTTGCATAAAGATATACCTCTCTTGGCCACATTGTCCAATGTCAGAACTGCTTCATTGGCTAGCAGCCAGGTGAAGCATGCCACTTTTTGTGGCACTTTGACTCTCCAAATGTGCTTCCAAGGCCATTTGAAATCTTGATTCTCCATAAGACTTGTTTGTTTATATCCTTCCTTCACCCTGTATCTTCCTTTGTTGTGCCCATGCCACCATAAATAGTCTTCACCTGGTTGGATCCTTGGGAACTCTCCAGTAGTTTGAAAAGTTCAATCATTCTGGGACTTTTTAATCTTGTGGTTCTAAATCAAAGTTAAGTTAAACAGAGGGAGTAATTGTTTTTTAAAAGAGGAAATTAATTAGTCTATATCTATTTATGTTTATATTTATCTATATATCTATATCTATATCGATATTCTATATTACCTTAAAAGCATTAACTCCCTTTGAAGATGATGTTGATGATAAGATTTGAGATAACTAGCAAAGCGCTATTTCAAAGTTAGACAAGTGATGGAGTGTAAGAAGAGCGTAAAAAAAACTTAATCCTTGTAACAGTCACAGGAATAGGTGGCCATGGAAGTTCATATGGAAAACTAAAATCCCCTACAAGATGTCTAGTTTTACTTGGCTCCTTGCTAAGCAGACAGTTTTGACCCAAAAAAATCACATGAAAAGAAATATTCAACTGAGTCCTAGGTGCCTTCTATGTGGTGAAGAAGAAGTAGAGACTATCAACCATCACTTCCTTCACTGTAGAATAACCAACATTTTGTGGAATGTCTTTATCAAGTAGAAGGATATGAAATGGGTTATGCCTAGGAAAGTTACGCAGACTCTAAAGTTATGGAGCAATAATGCAAGCATTTCCGGACATAAAGAAAGATGGAAAATCATTCCAGCTTGCATCTGGTGGTCCGTGTGGAAAGAAAGAAATCTCAAATGCTTCTAAAACAAGAGCAATTCCATCCAGAAGATTAAGATGAACTGCTTAGTTTTGTTTCTTTTTTGGTGTAAACAGGAGTAAATGGTAGATCTAGAATCAATTAAAGATGTTTTAGGTTCCTTATAAATTTTGCTATAGGATTAAAGATCTTCCTGGTACGCTCCACAATTGTAATTAGGAATCTGTAACTTGTTGTGGCAGGTTCTGGTTTTTGTTTTGGAACAGAATACAAGTTGTTACCGTCTCAAAAAAAAAGAAGTTAAACAATAATAACCGGTTAATGAGTACAGAATGATTGTGATCTTATTATATGTATGCATACATTTTCTTTCTTTTGTTTTTGCTCACATATAGCTTGAGTCGAAAACAATAGGTTCAGTTGAACTCATAGAACCTGTGGGAGCTATACGCCTTTTACTTGTTTAAGATGGGGAAGAATGCTCATGGAGATACTCTTGCTGTTTTGTCTCCAACGTGAATTCTAATATATATTACATGAAATATATTTTACCTGTAAACTCTGCTGCTTTATTTTCAATGTGAATCTGATATGTATTACCAGAAATCTATTTGCTGAAACAACTAAAAACCACATTGGCTATTACTTTCACAAGACAGGGAGTTCACATAATATGTCAGAAGGGGGTGTTTAAACAGATGATCCTTCTAAAAGAGGGGGATTCTAACAACCTTTCTAGTTATTTCATTCTGAAAAGTGATCGTTTTAGTCCATATATACCATGTAATCGAAAGTCCTTCATGTATGAAAAAGTGATATTATAAGGGCGGTGTCGGGAGGAAAAAGGCCACTTTTTCTACACATTTCCAACACGAGGTATATATAAATGACTGAAATAGTCTAACCCCATACATTAAGGACCATATTTGATCATTTAATTGACAAATAAATCTTCAAAAAACCAAGTGCAATATCGATATTAACAACCTATATGGTTGTGAGCAACTAATATCAATATTAACAGCTTCTCCTCCCCCAAATCAGAACATCTGATCAGTGAACAGGTCATGCAGATCAAAAATACCTTCGAAGTCAACAGGAGTTCAGCCGAGGGGGCAAAGGGAGGTATAAGCAGGAGCTGCCCCTGCAGCTGCATATATAACGGACATTCCGCTATGAGCAGTTGCTGCTTTCCCAACATCAAAAATGGAACTAATATCATTGTCTTTGTCCATGGGCTCAGTGACTAATGCTCCTTTTTCACCTCTTCCTTACATGTAGGAAAATCTTTTGTTATGTCCTTTTTCACCTCTTCCTTAAATATTTGGTATTAATTGGATCGGAAAAAACTGTGGAACTCAGAAGTTGGAATTAATATTTTGTATTATATTGGTGATGCAGTTAAGACCAAATACACCTATGACATCTATGAAGATGTACTCCATCCACCTAGAAGTACAATAATATATGATATGTTCATGCACACACCAACGTGGTCATTGAGAATAAGAAATTTTGGAATTCCGATTTAGTAAAAATGTAATAAGCCGTGCAATCAATTACAAGAAATGATATAAACATCAATTCAGATTATTAATGTCGTCATCTGTACTGGAAATTGACTTGTGTTCTTGTTCTGTCCAAGAAGCACCTTCTAGTCATTCTACATGTGCTTTTAAATTCTGGTTTTGCATTTCAGGATTATACGGACTTGATGGCGTTGATATCTTCAATTAATATATTATAGTGATCCTTAATATCATCAGTCGATTTTAGCGGAAGTGTTTTTGTCATTTCCTCTAATAGATTGTTGTTATCCTCCTTGGTCGCAAAGGGTATTTCCAAAGATTTAATCCTGCTCCTTAGTTCAGAAGAAAGTAGTGCATGTCTGATCGTTGTTCATTTTCTTTTAGACATTCAAGGAAAGCTCAAAGAAAATAAACACTAATCGAATATTCTTCTTCTGGACTAAGGAAAAGAATTAAATTTTTGAGAATACTCTTATGATCAACAAGGATAACAACGGCAAAAGCACTTCCAGGGAAATCGGCTGATGATATTAAGGATTATTGTAATGTAATAATTGAAGATATCAATGTCATCAAGTCTGGATGTGTCACATTACCTAATTATCCTGAAATGCAAAACAAGAATAAATAATCTGAATTGATGTTTAAATCTTTTTTGTAGATGTAGCATGGCAAAAATGGGCTTCTTGCATAGAACAAAAACTGCTTCAGTACAATTATTGAGGACGACATAAATAATTCGAATTGATGTTTATATAATTTCTTGTATTTGATACTTACATTTTTACAAAATGGAATTTCAAATTTTCTTTTTTTTTCAATGACCACGTTGGTTTGCTTCAAAACATCACATATATTATTATATTTTTAGGTGGATAGAGTACATCTTCATATATGTCATAGATGTATTTAGTCTTCCTAAAAACTTCCGTTGTAAGTTAGCCTTCCATTAATCCTAATAGCCCCTTTGGCTTAAAACATGTGGCTCGGTCATTTTGTAGAGGCCCAACCTAGCCCAATGTAGTTGGATTTGACTTAAGTCATGCAATCTTGACATAAATAATTAATCCGGCTTTATTAACCCAAAATGTTGACTTGGTTCAATATGTCTTGAATTTATAACTTTGTTCAAATATTGTATGGACTTAATACCATAAAATTTTGCATGTCTTGACATTAACAAATTGCATTTTCAGTCCTGGATTGTATCTGTTGGTATTGTTTGTGTTTGTTGGCTTCTCCTAAATTGATATTTTGGGTATTATGATTTGGAAACTATAACTCAAACAACTGGCAAGGAGGAAATATGGCTATACATTATGAGGGTAAGACAATTTTGGTTTCAACGGATGAGTTTGCAGAGTCCTCTCAGTATCGAGAATCCCTTAAAGAATTCACTTCAGTTGCTACCCTTGTTGATTCAAGAAAAGCATTATGCGATCTCTTCTTTGAATAAATGGGTAATTGATTCAGGTGCTACAAATTACATATACGCAATCCTAATATATTTTCTACCTTTTGATAACACAAAAAAAATCAATCTACAATTATAAGTATATATATGTGTGATTCCTTTTTTGTTGAATAATTATTTATTTTGAATAATTATTTCCATAGGTCATACAGCGTATAACTGTAGCATGATTCACTAAGAAGTTTGCTTTAATTGGTGCTTTGATCATCAAGTTATGCTAGTTGTGCGGATGTTTTTTGATACTTTTCTTTAACATGCTTTGTATTTAGGAAAGTTAGTTTTTAGAGAAATGATTAGTTCTTTGAAGGGAAAACTTAAGATATTTCATGTCTTTCCCTTTAAGATTTTTTTGTCATGGTTCTATAAAGCTTTCATTTTTTATATGTTTTTCCTTGTGTTGCATATATGACGGACATTCCGCTATGAGCAGTTGGTGCTTTCCCAACATAAAAAATGGAACTAATATCATTGTCTTTGTCCATAGCCTTAGTGAAAAATGCTCCTTTTTCACCTTTCCCTTACATGTAGGAAAATCTTCTCTTATGTCCTTTTTCACCTCTTCCTTAAATATTTGGTATTAATTGGATCGGGAAAAACTGTGGAACTCAGAAGTTGGAATTAATATTTTATATTAATTTCATCGGAAAAAATTGTGGAACTCAGTAGTTGGATTTAATATTTTGTATTATATTGGTGATGCAGTGAAGACCAGATACACCTGTGGCATCTATGAAGATATACTCTATCCACCTAGAAGTATAATAATATATGAGATGTTCAGACGCACACCAACCTGCAACGTGGTCATTGAGAAGTAAGAATTTTGAAATTCCGATTTAGTAAAAATGTAATAAGTCGTGCAATCAATTACAAGAAATGATATAAACATCAATTCAGATTATTAATGTCGTCTTCAAGAAATGTATTGGAAACTGACTTGGTTCTGTCCAAGAAGCCACTTCTAAGTCATTCTACATGCGCGTTTGAACTTTGGTTTTGCATTTAAGGATAATTAGACATATACAGACTTGATGGCATTGATATCTTAATTAAGATATTATAATGATCCTTAATATCATTAGTCAATTTTCCAGGAAGTGCTTTTGTCATTTCCTCCAATAGATTGTTGTTATCCTCCTTGGTCGCAAAGTGTATTCTCAAAGGGTTTATCCTCCTCCTTAGTCCAAAAGGAAATATTGTATGTCCGATCGGTGTTCATTTTCTTTTAGATGTTCAAGGAAAGCTTAAAGAAAATGAACATTGATCAAACATGCTTCTTTTGGACTAAGGAGAAGAAATAAATCTTTGAGTATACTCTTACGGTCAACAAGGATAACAAGAAGTCATCAAGTGTGGATGTGTCACATTACCTAATTATCCTCAAATGCAAAACCAAAATAAATAATCTGAATTGATGTTTAAATCTTTTTTGTAGACGGGCTTCTTGGACAGAACAGAATCACGGGTCACAGGTTAGTTTCAGCACACTTCTAATTAATGTTTATATAATTTCTTGTATTTGATTGCACATATTTCATTTTTACAAAATGGGATTTCAAAAGTTCTTATTTCTTAATGACCACGTTGGTGTGCTTCTAAACATCTCATATATTATTAAATTTCTTCCTAAAAACTTCTGTTGTAAGTTAGCCTTCCATTAATCCTAATAGCCCCTTGGGCTTAAAACATGTGGCTACGGCATTTTGTAGAGGCCCAACCTAGCCCAATGTAGTTGGATTTGACTTAAGTCATGCAATCTTGACATAAATAATTAATCCGGCTTTATTAACCCAAAATGTTGACTTGGTTCAATATGTCTTCAATTTATAACTTTGTTCAAATTTTGTGTGGACTTAATACCATAAAATTTTGTATGTCTTGATATTAACAAATTGCATTTTCAGTCCTGGAATGTATCTGTTGGTATTGTTTGTGTTTGTTGGCTTCTCCTAAATTGATATTGTGGGTATTATGATTTGGAAACTATAACTCAAACAACTGGCAAGGAGGAAATATGGCTATACATTATGAGGGTAAGACAATTTTGGTTTCAACGGATGAGTTTGCAGAGTCCTCTCAGTATCGAGAATCCCTTAAAGAATTCACTTCAGTTGCTACCCTTGTTGATTCAAGAAAAGCATTATGCAATCTCTTCTTTGAATAAGGGTAATTGATCCAGGTGCTATAAATTACATATACGCAATCCTAATATATTTTCTACCTTTTGATAATACAAAAAAAATCAATCTACAATTATAAGTATATATGTGTGTGATTCCTTTTTTGTTGAATAATTATTTCCATAGGTCATACAACTTATAACTGTAGAGTGATTCACTAAGAAATTTGCTCTGATTGGTGCTTTGTGAACATCAAGTTTTGCTAGTTGTCCGGATGTTTTTTGAAACTTTTCTTTAACATGCTTTATATTTAGGAAAGTTAGTTTTTAGAGAAATAATTAGTTGTTTGAAGGGAAAAAGTAAGATCTTTCCTGTCTTTCCCTTTAAGATTTTTTGTCATGGTTCTATAAAGCTTTCTTTTTTTATATGCTTTTCGTTTTGTTGAGGGTTAGTCGGTCAGAGAAGTCAGAAATGACATCTCTACCTCCCAAGGTAGGGTAAGGTCTATAGACACTCTACCCTCCCCATATATCATTGTGGGATTTCACTAGATATGATTTTGTTGTTGGTTCAATCTTTCCTTTCTCGGATATACTTTATATGTTTTTCTTTGAGTCAAGCGTGTATCAGAAATAGCCACTCTACCTCTGAAAGTAAGGTAAGGTCTACATACACTACTCACTTGTGGGATTACACTTGGTATGTTGTTGTGCGTTGGTACTGTAAATCTTCCATTCAAATGATTACTTATTTGTTATTTCATGATGTATAAAGTTAAAGACGACAGAAGAGAATGTGCACTCAATCAAGATGGTAGATTTATATATTTGTTCTTGGTGTAGATTCTGAAAAAAATGCAAAGTGACACTGACCTACTTAAATATCAAGAGATTCATCTTAGTTCTATCTTCAAAGAGAAAAAATGTGTCACGTTTTTAAGGACTCTTCTTCAACATGGTTTCCGTTGTTTAAAGTTAATGTGTAGAGATTTAAGTTTCTCAAAAAGAAAAAACAAGAATTTTTATAGTTTTACTTTTGATTTGTTGTCCAGGATATATTTTGTCTTAGCACATTCCCTAGTTTTAAGTGCTTAAATTATGTTACAATTAAATCTGGGGTTTTCCTTTTCTTTTTATAACATATGTTGGATTGACAAGATTTCTTTCCCGTTAAGTGGTTCAAGGCAAAAGATATTTTTTTTTGCATTACTCTAAGAACAAAAATATATACTCAATGATATAATTTTATCTTGAGACAATAGTTTTCTTCTTTGTACTTTCTTTCTTATTATAAAACAATCTATCCGACAGAAAAGGTAAAGAGAGCAAATGCTTTAATAATATGCATTATATCTCTAGGGACTTATGTGTTAGTATTCCACATGTATTTCATATTTGTCTCTTTTAACTAGTCACTTATTATTTTTCTTAGTATCCATAGCTGATTTAAGAGAATGTGTCTTGCCGCGATTGTTTCTGATTTCCAAGTGTCGGGGGCTACAAAAAATCTTATTTTCGATGCCTAATATTTCTTATAGTTTTTGGTCATATATTGACACTTATCCACTTTCTGAATCCTCTTGAAAAGCTTACCTTTTTCATGTTTGAGCTTTCCTTGTAGATCCTAAAGAAAATGAATATTGATTAAACATGCAAAAACTCCTCCTAGACTAAGGAGGAGGATAAAATCTTTGAGAATACTCTTGCGATCAACAAGGATAACAACAATCTATTGGAGGAAATGGCAAAAGCACTTCCTGGGAAATCGACTGATGATTATAATGTATTAATTGAAGATATATAGAGTCTAAATATGTCACATTACTTAATTATCTTGAAATGCAAAACGAAAATTAATTGAATTGATGTTTATATCATTTTTTTTAATGTAGAACGGCAAAGGGGGCTTCTTGGATAGAATAGGAACATAAATTAGTGTCAATACAGTTCTTGAGGATGACATTATTAATTTGAATTGATGTTTATATTATTTCTTGTATTTGATTGCACGACTTCCATTTTTACTAATATAGAATTTCAAAAATTCTTATTCCTTAATAACCACGTTGGTGTGTTGCTAAACATCGCATATATTATTATATTTCTAAGTGGATAGAGTACATCTTCATATATTATTATATTTCTAGGTGGATAGAGTACATATTCATATATGTCATAGATATATTTGGTCTTCATAAAAGATTCAGTTCTAGAGATACTTTTGAGTAACCTGTTGCTAAGACAAGCGGTGCTTACACGTATTTCCTCTAATTGAATATCCCCTTTCATGTCGGCAATACATCATCATTGAAATAGACTAGGGCGAAAACATGTTGTTCGGGACAATGAATGTTCTAGTATGCTTATCCCTCCTTTAGTGATTTAGATCTGGTTTCTTTTTGGTGTTGTCGCGATTTGATGAGTTTTGCTCAATATTGAATTAATACTGTTTTGTGGATGCATGTTCTTGATGTCAAATAAATTTGGTATTTGACTATCGACTACAATTATTTTGTTGGGTGAATTGTTCGCTAATTTGTTGGAATCAAATATTATTGATGACCTTCTGAAGCTAGGCTATTCTTAAGTTTTTTATCGAGGTGAACCGGTTAAGGGAGACAATTTCAAATCTAATGATGTGAAAGAAGTATGTAATAGAACAAATAAATGAAATTTGGCTTCTACATTGCATTAACATGATCATGATATAAGATGTACGCATGCCTGCGCTGGGCTTGTACAATCTTCATTGGACCAATCATGCCTAACCTATACCAAGGGTTAGCTTGAAAGTCGGCCTTACTCAACAAGCACCTTTCTTAGTGAGGTTGCTTGTTTCCACTCATTAAGATTCTATCTACAAAAGGAGGTGCACGAGGGACACTCAAATTGCTCTCACTGACACTAGAGAAGGTGAGGACATCTTTCTTTACTACCTCCATACAGTTCGCCTTTAGGAGAAGGGGAGGAATAGTAATCTAAGTATTGGTCTTTGTTGGTCGTTGTTCCAATTGATCACTCTCTTGTCTTTGTCCAATTTCATCATAGAATCTTCCAATATGTTAAAGAATTTTCAATATGCCTCCAAAGAGAATATGTAGCCTTTTTATTTTATAGAGGCATGGATGAAGGATTTAGGGTAGCCTCCAAGTAATCAATGGACCCTTGGGCTTAAAACATGTGGGTGGACCATTATGTAGAGGCCTAACCTAGCCCAATGTAGTGGGATTTGACTTAAGTCATGCAATCTTGACTTAAATAATTAATCCGACTTTATTAACCCAAAATGTTGACTTCGTCTTGCATTTATAAGTTCCTTCAAATTTTGCATTTCTTGATATTAACAAATTGTCTTTTTAGTACTGGATTGTGTCTGTTGGTATTGTTTGTGTTTGTTAGCTTCACCTATATTGATATTTTGGGTATTTCGAGTTGGAAACTAGAACTCAAACAATTGGAAAGGAGGAAATATGGCTATAAATTATTAGGGTAAGACAATTATGGCTTCAGCGAATGAGTTTGTGTAGTCCTCTTAGTACCAAGAATCCCTTTAAGAATCACTTGAGTTACTACCCTTGTTGATTCAAGAAAAGCATATGCAGTCTCCTCTTTGAACAACTAGGTGATAGATACAGATACTAAAAATTACATGACATGTATCCTAATATATTTTCTACCATTCGGTCACACAAAGCACCCTCTCAAGTAATGGTAGTTGATGGCTTAACACATAACATTGTGGGATTTGGAACCATTAAAGCTACCTCCTCTATTGCCATGTCATCTGTATTAAATGCCAGACTCTACTCAAAACTTGAATCCTAGAGACCTTCTTTTGATATTGTAGGATGTCCAGCAGTCTTTAGAAAAAAATGAATGGTTGCAACTCTATATGTATATTTACTCAATAAAACCTCTTACTAATCACTAGAACTAGACCTAGTTTAAAGAAAGTTTTTGTTTGTCAATGTCCAATAATTTAAGCCCACGGCCTAATAAGGAAATTTCAGAGATTATCTTATCGATATAATATTTTGTAGATTCAGAACTATTTTCACAAATGAAAAACTCCACTTATGCCAGTTCCATTGATATTCACATACTATAATTAGCTGAACCGATCTTAGCAGACATACTAATAGTAATCTGGATCAATCTTAACAAGTGTTATTAATGCCATTTGGCACCAAAATAAGAATACTCACGAACTTGCAAACACTATATCAAAGAATATCCTCAATACAATAGTTTAAAAGTCGACCTGCAGGACAAGTATAAGTTATTAAAAGGAAAGAACTGGTCACCTAATTTAAATGTGCAATCAGAGAGCTTGATAGAAGTTGTCATCTTGGATAAGACCCTTCTTTTGCTATCTGGGACTCCTCGTTTCCCACCAAAAAGTTAAAATGGATATTCTTGACTGATCTGTATTAATAAAGAAATATACTTACATTTCACTAACTGACTATACTACATCTGACTATCTTTACAAACTAAAAAAAACATAATTCATAAGAAAAAACTAAACTAAAAAAGCTAAAACACAACTTAATTACCTCGAGTTTCAAAGGCAGCTGGTCATTGACAAACTTCAATCAAATGAACTCTAGCAAAATCATGTCCAAAAATATCATGAATACAAAGGTACATAGTGAGAGAACAACAACATAGTGGGAGAACTAATAGCTTATAGCCAGCATCCTTCATATTGATGGTTTAATATCCCAACATATCATATATTAGTTCAAGTACTGAGGATGCTTCTTATCTTTAAATACAAAACAGTGTGGATATCCAGAAGTATCAATCCAACTACACCAACCTCCTTTGACAATCCCATTTCGCGCATTCTTCTTCTGACGTTATCTACACACTGACAGTTTCCTTCCTCTGCATATATATTTGAAAGCAGAACATGATAACCAGAAATTCCGTCATTCCCCTCTAATTCAAGCAGCTTACTGGAAACAATTTTCCCCAATTCAAAATTTATATGCACTCTGCAGGCAGCAAGGAGTGATCCCCATTTTCCTAAGACATTATCTACAACACTCAACAGTTCAGAAAAATTATGAGCTTCATCCAACCATCAAACTCTCCCTAAAATATCAACCACACACGCATAGTGTTCTGCTGATGGCTGAATCCCGTATTCTTCACCCATCATCTCAAATATTTAAAGCCTGTATCAACCAATCCGGTGTAGCTGCAAGTTTACAGGACTGCTACAAAGGTAACAGCATCTGGTTCTAAACCATGCTGCCGCAAAGAGTAGAACAGTGTTAGAGCTTTCCTACCCATCCCATGAAGACCATATCCCAAACTCATAATCAATTATTCCTGATTTTGATTACATGTCTACCATAGCAGAAACAAGTTAAGCACTGTTTTCAAACAAATTGCGAATTGCAAACAATATAGCTGCTTGCCTATTGCTATACTTCCTGATTGGCTGCATAGAGGATTGATGCTAACGTCACAGCATTTGGCTTCAAATTCTTCTCTAGCATCTCCTTGAAGACAACAAAGGATTGTTTAATTAATCCATTTTGAGTGTTTCCAGTAATCATAGCATCCCACGTGGCTTGATCTTTATCATTTGTGAAGTTCGACTGGAATATAGCTTGTGCTTCCCTAATCATATTACATTTGGCATACATGTCTATTGTGCCTCAGAAGATAAGCATGGGTCTGTTAACCAATTTCCTTGTCCCTAAGATTTGATAGCGCAGAAAGCAGGATGCAATTGTTATATCATCAATTGCAACCCCAAGATTTTGCATCTCATATGCAAGCATGAAAGCCTCTTTATCCAGTCCGTTCTGTACCAAATCAGCAACTCTAACATCCCCTATTTCTGATACAGCAGGAAAAACATTAATAAACCTAACAACAATTGGCTTAATACCTAATCTCATCATCATAACAAAACACCTCACTGCTTTCGAAAACCTCTTCCTTTTCACATACCATCAAAAAATAGTAATCCACGCAACAACATTTCTTTCATGCATAGTTCTAAACACCCTTTAAACTAAACCACAATCAGAACCATTATCCAATGTAAGACAAGTAGCAGAGTACATATTCAACAAAGAATTACCAACAATCCTACTAGTATGAATCCCAGAACGCAGAATGTGGCAATGCACAGCTTTACCTACAAGAATCCGTTTGGTATCCGCGCAAGCCTTGAGAACAGAGGAATAAGTATGAACCCACATGTTTCAATCGAGCATTGAATGAAATGGCTTCATGGGGCATGTCATTACAGATAAACCCAATTATTGTTGTGTTCCAAAGGAGAGTTGATGGTTGAGGAATTGTATCGAACAGTTGGCGGGCGAGATGGGGTTGGCCTTGTCTGCTCGATTGCTTAAACGAAAGCGAATTGTTCTGGGTTTTTGAGTCTGTAAGAGTGCATTCATGGTCGATGAGGGGGTAGAGAAGAGTAATTTGGGAGATGGGTTAAGCACAAAAATGGAGACTGAGAAAGTTAGAAAATTGAGGAGGAGGTGACAATTGTCTTCAAATTAAAATTGGTGAAAAAATAAAGGTTTGATTAAAGTTAAATTCTTTTATACTTAGTGATTAAGTTAAATTGGGATCTAAAATATAATATTTAAAATTTTTAAATTTTTAAAGTATTTAAAATAAATTCAATTTCTCATTGTATTTCTTTTTCTTTTATATTGTTGCGACAAGTTAGGGATCGTCTCTTCATCTTTGTTTGTCTTCTTAGTTTGTCGTCTGTCATTTTCGTCTTTGTTTGTCGTCTTCTTCGTCATTCCCGTCATCTACAAAAAAGGTAACTCTCTTTTTCTTTTTTTTCATTGTTAGGGTTTTAAGAGTGTAAAGGTTGAAAGATTGATTGGATTGTTTTTGTTTATGATTCTTTTTGTTATTTTTGTCCAAATTATCACTTGCATTGCTGAAAAGATTTCTGAAGTTTATTGAGAATTCTCTATCTGAAAATGTTTGTGATGCTGAATCTTAGTTTAGAGAAATTAGAGAGTGAAATTGTTGTTGCTTTTCGGTTTTTGCTGTAGCCTTTTCAACAAGTGTTTTCTTTGCTTAATTAGTTGTTAATTGTTTAAGTTGTTATAACAATTGCTGAAATAATCTTTAAATGCAACAATTGTTTTATCATATTTTTATTATAATTATTATTTTACATGTATATTGTGCATTCATGGATAATTCAATACATCTAGTGAAATGAAAATGAAATTTTTTACTAAGTTTGTACCTAAGATATTAACCGAGGATGATAAGATTGAATAGCTTGAGGTGGAGGAGCATCTTCTCCAATTGTTGAGAGAGTTTTTAGTGGTGTTGGTGATGGAGGAAGAGGAGAATTTACTCCAAATATTGATGGATGTACTGTTGGTGTTGATTTCGAAAGAGGAGAAGACTTCGATGATATTAGTGGTGGTTTTGGAGTAGGAATATCTTCTCTGATCGATGAGAATGTTCCTTGTCTTCAAGAAACTCCATGCCCTAAGGAGACGATAGATTCATTGAATGTCAGGATATAGTCTTTAGAGAAAATTATCGTCAGCATGATTGCTAAGACTGAGTCTTTAGAGAAAGCTATCGTCACCATGAAGTCTAAGAGAGGTATTAGGACTTCATCAAAGATCTCTCATCTATATACTCCCGACTATGTTAAAAGAACAAAGAGACAAAATTCAGAGGCCTTGTCAAGTCCTAGAAAAAAAAGAAGGGAAAAGTGAATGAGATCATTATCGAAAAAGAATTGGTGTCCGAAGATAGTGAAGGTAAAATTATTTTCTAATCATCTTTCTAAGATTTGTCTTGTATATATATACATATATATTCCATTTTTACATGTGAAGTTTTTTAATATTACAGTTGATTCCAATTCAAAAGGAGTTGAAAGAGTGATGAAGAAGGGGCTGCTTGTGAATATGCATTTTTACCACTATTTTGCTGCACTTTTAATTCACATTTGTTGTACATTAGTGAATATGGTATTTTAAATTTTATGAATTGAAGGAGCTCTTGTTGATATGCATTTTTATCACTATTTTGCTACAATTTTAATTCACTTTTGTTGTACATTAGTGAATATGGTATTTTGAATTTGATGAATTGAAAGAGCTGCTTATGAATATGCAATTTTACCACTATTTTGTTGCACTTCTAATTCACTTTTGTTGTATATTAGTGAATATGATATTTTGAATTGTACATCGTGATGTTGTTCTATTAAACAAGTTGTTGCATTTTTTTTACAGCAATTACTGAAATTTTCTACAACAATTAAGCAAATTGTTGCACTTTTCGTAGCAATTGCTACAATTCTCTACAACAATTAAACAAGTTGTATTGTTTTACAACAATTTCTTAAATTTCTACAACAAACACGAAATTATTGTACTTCTCAGAGCAGTTTATGAACTTTTCTAATGCAAGTAAGAAAGTTATTGTACTTTATATGGCAACTAGTTAATAACCTCAACCCCTTTGAATTAATTTGTTGTTAGAAATGGCTCATGGGATCATTTCACTTTTAAAAGATTTTGTATTCGAGGCACATGAATAAAACAAGAAAAAAATTGATAGCGTGTTTCCTAAACCTTGAACCACACCAGAAATATCATTTTTTTCGTAGTTTCACGCCTTAGCTATCAATACAGGTGGAGTATCAACATATTTGTGGAGAATCAACACATCGTGACACACAACATAATATTGAAATTAACCACCATAGTATCAAATCATGAGTATGTCACACATTCAACAAAATCATTCATGAACAAAGACTGGGAACTTGGCTAACAAAACAAACAAACCAAAAGAAATGCTCATATTCCCAAACAGACATTCACATCAAAACACAATGTTATATTACTGCTACTACTACTTCAACATTTGTTTCCATCTATTCAACTTCAACTTCAAAAACATTTCCGCTCCAAATATCACGATAGATTACTTCTACTTTAGGTGATAGATGCCAAAATTTTGATACCTTAGCAAGTATCTTTGATCGTCTTTTGGGACGTGAATATGAGTCAATAGTCACTCTCACCAACACTGGGGACTTGCAAACAAAAGCTTAACAAACTGCATCTGTGGCGCTCTCCCGTAGAAGTATTCTAGCTTAACTTCCCTGAGGTGATTAAATGTGACATCGGAGAAACGTTCAAGTTCAAGAAATTCTGCAGTAGCATCATCATCTTCAGTGAAAAGCTAAGAAAAATAACAAGAAGTTAACTCCCAGGTTATTGAGTATCTAAGATCACGTTTTACAAAAGAAGCCACTAACAACATAATACCCAATAAAATCCCACAAGTGGAGTCTGGGGAGGGTAGAATGTACACAGACCTTACCACTATCTCAAATGCAACAAATCCAATTACAAAGAAGACAGTGACGAACCTTTAGTTCAAGATATTCCAAGTATGAGAAGCTTCTTATCAACGAAAAACAGCATAATGTATCATATATATCCTCCAGCAAAATATCACGCACATAAAACCGTTTGACTCGGCTATGATCAAAAGGAAGTCTTGTTGGTGCTTCATCTGGTTTTGCACATTCAAACTACAAAAAAAACACCAAATTTCCACATTAGTCAACCCAAAAGAATCTCCATGTATGAAAATGTAAGTAATACAAACAAATCTAAGTAGAGTGAGTATTATTGAATCCATCCCATTGTTTTAGTCAACTTTAGCTATACAATTGGTACAAGCAATTGTTAAAAATGAATAGTAATTGGAGTTGAAAAGAAAAGATTTGGTAGTTGGCAAATTGGTAAGATTTGCAACCATTTTTGACTTTGCTATGTTTACATATGTCATTAGTGACATAGGTATGGTTTTATCTTTCTATAAATAGAGCATTCTTGCTCATTTGTAGAACACACCACGTTAGAGAGAAAAACCATTTTGAGAGCAAAGTGAGGTATTCCATAGACTATACAAGAAAATAGTCTGTGAAGAAAAATAGAGTGTGAGAGATATTTTAGTAAGACGGAAACCAAAAGAGTGTTGTTCCTTTTGAGTGTGTAGTAGTCACTTTGAGTATTGTATTCGTGACTACACAGTGTAAAATTCCTTACTATAGTAATATCAATTGCTCCTCTTAATCCGTGGTTTTTTCCCTTACTCAGAAGGGTTTCCACGTAAAATTCTTGGTGTCGTTATTTTCCCATTTTATTTCCATTACTTTTACCATATATACTTTTGTGCTTGTCCGCGTTTTCCCAACAAACTGGTATCAGAGCCAAGGTTTTATCTGAGTATGCTCTGTGGTTGCAGCACAGTCTGAACTTCCACATCAGAAAAGATTTACTTTGATTTGCGATAACTATTTTTTTGGGGGAAAACAATGGAAGCCAACACAAGTAGAATGGTTACTTTGAATGGTGTTAATTATGCCATTTGGAAGGGAAAAATGGAAGATCTGCTTTATGTTAAGAATTTTTACAAACCAGTATTTACCACTGTAAAGCCTGATAATAAAACAGATGAAGAGTGGAATCTATTGCATAGACAGGTTTGTGGATATATTAGGCAATGGGTCGACGATTATGTGTTGAACCATATTTCTGGGGAAACAAATGCTCGAACCCTATGGGAGCATCTTGAAAGTTTGTATGCTCGAAAGACTGGCAACAACAAAATATTCTTAATAAAGAAGATGTTGAGTTTGAAATATCATGATGGTTCTCCGATGACAGACCATCTGAATAATTTTCAGGGGATTATGAACCAATTATCTGCTATGGGCATCAAATTTGATGAAGAAATTCAAGGCTTGCTTCTACTTGGTTCCCTACCAGATTCATGGGAAACATTTAGAACGTCATTGTCAAATTCTGCTCCGGATGGTGTGATCTCTATGGATTCCGCCAAGAGTAGTGTCTTGAACGAAGAGATGAGAAGAAAAACTCAAGGTTCCTCTTCGTCGGATGTCCTGATAACTGGCCCCAGGGGGAGAAATAAAACTCGTGGTTCTCAGCATAGAGAACAAAATAGGAGCAAATCCAAAGGCAGACTTAAGGATATTGAGTGCTATCATTGTGGCATGAAAGGGCACACAAAGAAGTTCTGCAGGAAGTTGAAGAGGGAGAACAAAAACAAAGAGGAAACTAAAGAAGATGGCAATGAAAATTGCCTAGCCACCGTCACCACCGAAGATCTTGTTACCGTTCTTGATGCAAACATGATAAATATTGCTTGTGATGAGTCAAGCTGGGTTGTGGACACTGGTGCCGCATCTCATGTGACATCAAGGAAGGATTTTTTCTCTTCCTACACTCCTGGTGATTTTGGAACCTTGAGTATGGGTAATGAGACTGTTTCTAGGGTGGTTGGTATTGGTACAATTTGTTTGGAAACTAGTGTTGGAACTAAACTAGTTTTGAACAATGTGAAACATGCTCCTGATGTTCGTCTGCACCTAATTTCTGTTGGTGTTTTAGATGATGAAGGATATGTTAGTACCAACGGTGATGGAAAATGGAAGCTCATTAAGGGTTCCTTGGTTGTGGCTCGTGGTAACAAACGTCGTGGTCTATACTGGACTACGGCCTCTGCTTGTGTTGATATGGTGAATGCGGTTGAGAGCGATAGCTCTTCAACATTATGGCACAAGAGGCTTAGCCACATTAGCGAGAAAGGACTTAATGTTCTAGCCAAGAAGAAATTATTGTCAAATTTCCAAAGTGCTAAATTAGAAAAATGTGAGCACTGCTTGGCTGGTAAACAAAATAGAGTTTCCTTTAAGTCCTACCCTCCTTCGAGAAAGACAGAGTTGCTTGAGTTAGTGCACTCTGATTTATGTGGTCCAATGAAGACAAAGACATTGGGTGGTGCACTTTACTTTGTCACTTTCATTGATGATTGCTCGAGAAAACTTTGGGTCTATGTCTTGAAGACTAAAGACCAAGTGTTAGGTGTCTTTAAGCAGTTTCAGGCTTCAGTTGAAAGAGAAACTGGAAAGAAATTGAAATGTATTCGTACTGATAATGGTGGTGAATATTGTGGACCATTTGACGAATACTGCAAGCATCAAGGTATTAGACACCAGAAGACTCCTCCCAAGACTCCTCAGCTTAATGGTTTGGCTGAGAGGATGAACAGGACCTTGATGGAAAGAGTTAGATGTTTGCTTTCTGAAGCAAAGTTGCCAAACTCATTTTGGGGTGAGGCTTTATTGACCGCTGCACATGTTATTAATCTATCTCCTGCTGTTGCTTTGCAAAGTGATGTACCAAATAGTGTTTGGTATGGAAAGGATGTTTCCTATGACCATTTGAGAGTATTTGGTTGCAAAGCTTTTGTACATGTGCCGAAAGATGAGAGGTCAAAGTTAGATGCCAAGACAAGGCAATGCATCTTCATTGGATATGGCCTAGATGAATTTGGTTACAGGCTATATGATCCAATTGAAAAGAAACTTGTGAGAAGCCGTGATATTATTTTCATGGAGAATCAAACAATTGAAGATATTGACAAAGCGGAGAAGGTAGAATCTTCAAATTTTGATGGTATAGTTCATCATGATGAAGTTCCTCACACAAGTGTGCATGATGTTGTTGGGTTTGATAATCATGGTGACGCCCAGAATCATGTATCGAATCAACATGTTGATGTTGATAATAACAATGATATTGTTATTGATGATCCTGTTGCTCATGAAGTTGTGGACGAATCAAATATTCCGCTTCGGAGGTCCACAAGACAGCGGTTTCCTTCCTCCCGTTATTCACCCAATGAGTATGTGTTACTCACTGACGGGGGAGAACCTGAATGTTATGAGGAGGCCATGGAAGATGAGCACAAGAATCAATGGATTGAAGCCATGCAAGACGAGATGAAGTCTTTGCATGAGAACCACACTTATGAGTTGGTAAAATTGCCCAAGGGCATGAGAGCTTTGAAGAACAAGTGGGTGTTCAAAGTTAAAGTTGAAGAACACAACTTGAAGCCCAGGTACAAAGCTAGATTGGTTGTTAAGGGATTCGGTCAAAGGAAAGGTATTGACTTTGACGAAATATTTTCTCCTGTTGTGAAAATGTCCTCGATTCGCACAGTTCTAGGTTTGGCTGCTAGTCTTAATTTAGAGATTGAGCAGATGGATGTGAAGACGGCTTTCCTTCACGGTGACCTAGAAGAAGAGATTTATATGGAACAACCTGAGGGCTTCAAAGTAGATGGTAAAGAAAATTTTGTATGCAAACTCAAAAAGAGTCTCTATGGCCTAAAACAAGCTCCTAGACAGTGGTACAAAAAGTTTGAATATGTTATGGGGGAGCAAGGCTATAAGAAGACTTCTTCAGATCATTGCGTATTTGTACAAAAATTTTCTGACAATGATTTTATCATCCTTTTGTTGTATGTGGATGATATGTTGATTGTGGGCAAAAATACTTCCAAGATTGACGAGCTAAAGAAAGAGTTGTGTAAGTCTTTTTCTATGAAAGACTTGGGTCATGCCAAGCAAATTTTGGGCATGAGAATTACTCGTCTTAGAGATAAAAGGAAGATTTATTTGTCCCAAAAGAAGTACATTGAATGCGTACTGGAGCGCTTCAATATGAAGAATGCTAAACCTGTTAGTATACCTCTTGCTGGTCATATGAAGTTGAGCAAGAAGATGTGTCCTACAGCTAGGGAGGAAAAAGAGAACATGGCCAAAGTTCCATATTCCTCCGTCGTCGGAAGTCTAATGTATGCAATGGTGTGCACTAGACCTGATATTGCTCACGCAGTTGGTGTTGTCAGTAGATTTCTCGAAAATCCGGGAAAAGAGCATTGGGAAGCTGTGAAATGGATACTCAGGTATCTTAGAGGAAGCTCAGATGAATGCTTGTGTTTTGGAGCATCAAATCCAATCTTGAAAGGCTATACAGATTCTGATATGGCAGGTGACCTTGATAACAGAAAATCCACTACTGGATATTTGTTTACTTTTTCAGGGGGAGCTATATCATGTAGTCAAAGTTGCAGAAGTGTGTTGCACTATCTACAACTGAAGCTGAGTATATTGCGGCTACTGAAGCCGGCAAGGAGATGATATGGCTAAAGCGATTTCTTCAAGAGCTTAGTTTGAATCAGATGGAGTATACTGTCTATTGTGACAGTCAAAGTGCAATAGACTTGAGTAAGAACTCCATGTACCATGCAAGAACAAAACACATTGACGTCAGATATCATTGGATTCTTGAGAAAGTGGAGAATGAATCATTTCACGTCAAAAAGATTCACACAAGTGAAAATCCTGCAGATATGCTGACCAAGATGATACCAAAAGACAAGTTCGAGTTATGCAAAGAACTTGTGGGTATGAGCTCTCTCTAAAGAAGTTGAAGATACCTTCTTCCAGTAAATGGGACTGGAGGGGGAGATTTGTTGAATCCATCCCATTGTTTTAGTCAACTTTAGCTATTCAATTTGTACAAGCAATTGTTAAAAATGAATAGTAATTGGAGTTGAAAAGAAAAGATTTGGTAGTTGGCAAGATTTGCAACCATTTTTGACTTTGCTATGTTTACATATGTCATTAGTGACATAGGTATGATTTTATCCTTCTATAAATAGAGCATTCTTGCTCATTTGTAGAACACACCACGTTAGAGAGAAAAACCATTTTGAGAGCAAAGTGAGGTATTCCATAGACTATACAAGAAAATAGTCTGTGAAGAAAAATAGAGTGTGAGCGATATTTTAGTAAGACGGAACCAAAAGAGTGTTGTTCCTTTTGAGTGTGTAGTAGTCACTTTGAGTATTGTATTCGTGACTACACAGTGTAAAATTCCTTACTATAGTAATATCAATTGCTCCTCTTAGTCCGTGGTTTTTTCCCTTACTCAGAAGGGTTTCAACGTAAAATTCTTGGTGTCGTTATTTTCCCATTTTATTTCCATTACTTTACCGTATATATTTTTGTGCTTGTCCGCGTTTTCCCAACAAGTACTACTTTATACTTGTTATTTATAAAATCAGAAAGTAGGATTTGAGGGGGCTAGAGTTATATGTAGACCTTATGACCTTAACCCTACCTAAGAGGTTGGTAGAGAGTTTATTTCCGATAGATCATCAACTCAACAACATATTTTAAAAGTGAGCAACATAAACACCTTACATTAATACTCCACAAATACATTTGTGAGTTCAAAAGAGTAGAAACCTAGAATCACATTTTATATTAGCTTGTTCTTATTCTTCTACTAAGCTCTTATAGAGAAACAATAATAAGGTTATTTAAACTCATAAAAATAAGCATAAGAAGCTATATAAATGCAGAAAACACAAGAATCTTATAAATCTAGCTAAAAAAATAAATAAAAAAATTACCCTTTTGGAGTATCTTGAATCTCAATCGCCAGAGGGAGAAGTGAATTGGGAAAAACAACATAGAGAGAAGTTATGCCTTGTCCATCTATATACTATTTAGGTGTCGTTTGGACTTTATTGATTTGAAATAAAACTTATGGAAAGTTGTAATTTGTCGGGACATATAATCTTTACTCTCCACGTTTTTTTTTATATGTATCTTTTTCTATAAATAACTAGTGTACTTAGTCATGCCTTGCGCGGTTATGAAATGAATTAAAAAATATTTAATACTAAATCATAAAAGATAAGTTATGAAAAATCGATTAAATATATCTATATTTTGTAACAATAGTTATTTCAAGTCATCTCCAATGTACATACTCTTTAGTTGAACCTTTTTAGTTTTTTACATCAATTTTTTTTTATTTCGGACTTCTTCCTCCTCTTTGTTATAACTTCATCACTACATACTTTCTAGTATTTATATTTCACCAACCTAAAAAATTATCATATCAAAATTACTAAAAAAGTTAATTAAAATTAAAAAAACAAAATAATGTTAGAAAGAAAATATACATTCCTAAGAATATTAAGAGGATTAAGGATGTGACTTTAATATTTTTGACATTTGTATACTATGAACAAAATAATGAATATTAATCATATAAAATGATAAAACAATCCGAAATAAAGTTATTGAGATATTTATTTTTATAATAAGTTCAATAATAAGTAGGAAGAAAAGAAAAACAAAAAAAAAAATCACCAAAGTATAGAGAGAAAGTACCACACTATTCTAGTCCAACAATTATTATATAGATAGATAGATAGACTTTTAAGAATAGCCAATTTCTTTTCTAGGAAAATCAACACATTATTTTAGAAGAAAAAGTTAACATTTACCCGGTATAAAAAAGAATAATATATGTAACGCTTCAAACTTTATCGAACAATATTGTTCTTGGAAAATACATACCTTATATTTGAAAAATAACTAATTATCGCCAAAAAATATTCTCTTCATTTTGTCAAACTTGTACAAAATTAATCTGACAATGTCATAAAAAACGTCTTCACCTCGTCCTCGTGTTTGGCTACTATAACAAAAAAAGAAATTATGTAAAACATATCTATAATCTTCATGAACATGGTAGCCATGCATATTTCCGCATCACTTTTTCTATATTCTCTCTCTTAGTTATTAAATACATGATCAATGAAGAAAAAGAAGAAGAAGTAAACAAATACGAAAAAATGAAGGAAACATGAAAATAAATAGCAACACAACTCCATATATAATTGTTATTTATAGATCGTTTGAGTCCTAAGAATTAGATAGAAGAAAGTTGAGAAGACATTATTGAAGTGGAGAATGCAAAAAGATGGAAGTTTTTGCTGTAAGTCATGAATTATAATTGAATATAATAAATATGGTAGATTTTAAAATTATTAAATAAATAATTAATAAAAAAATAATATGAAGAAATTTAAAACAAATTATCAAAAAACAAAAAAATGAATCCTCATTTTAGAAGCATGCCACATCAGCAACCCTATGATTCAGTTTTATATTATTATATAGATTTCAATAGACATTTAAGAATAACATTGATGTACTTATAACATATAAATATTGATCTTTAGTAGAAGAGATAATCTAAAAAATCAAAATAAAATGGCAAATCAAATTCTAATGCATTTTAATGCAGTTTAGGACAATTAAGTTTTGAAATAAACACAGAAACAAAAAGTAAAAAGAAAAAAGAAAGGAAAAGAAATGATTTAAGAAATTGCATAACATTATTGATGAATTCAAAGAAAGAAATTTAAAAATTAATAGCATCAATGATGAAATGATTTAAATATGGGCGTATTTAATAATTCAATTTTGAGGTAGAATTTTCTGTCTTTTCAAATTTGGAAAAGTATTTTTAAAAAAAGAAAATAATAAATAAACTTCCAAATAATTTTCAATAATTATTTAAGAGAAATATAGAGAAAATGTCAAAATAAAATTGATTAAAATAAACAAATATCTGAAATAAGAAGGTTGTCATCTTTTTCTAATTTTAATTTTATTATTACACATATACATAAAATGAATCTTTAGCCGAAGAAGTGATCTAAATTAAAAAAAAGTTAAATTTTATAAAAAAAATATATATGTGATTCTTATCATGTTATAATAACAAATATCTTGTAAAAAACAATCAAAAAAGGTAAAAAAATTATTTAAAAAAAAGCGCATTAAGGAAATGATATAAATGAAAGTAATAATCGAAATGAAGTAAGAAAAATAATATGATTGATGATGAATGGAACTAAATGTAGTCACTTTGATATTCAGTAAAATTTAAAGGTAAAATTTTTAGTTTTTAAAAATAAAAAATTATTAAATTTAAAAACAAATAAAGCATTGCGTGTCTGACGAGTCATCAAAAATGCCTCCCAGGATTGATGATCCTTCATTTCCACCATTGTTGTCACCAACGTGATGCAGTAGTAGGTTTGTCAAATAGTCGTGGGTTCGAGTGTAGCAAACGAATAAAGGCGGGTAAAAGAAATAAAAATCTCAATAGAAACAACAAAAGTTTGGTAGAGTTACTTTTCATCTTTTGAAGTCGTAGTAGATTATATAGAACATGTTTCATAAAAAATGTATGATAAAATAATCGAGGTGTACCCAAATTAGTATTATCATTGATTATAGGAGAAGTTCATTTATGATTGAGTTGAGGAGCAACTTGATCACAAGTGGCTGGAATATTCAATACACAGTAATTGAGTTGACTTTTTATACATGCTCATTCAGGGATAAGTACTGGAAACTCGAAAGAAAAGAAAAGAGTAACTAATTTCATTAAATCTTTCTTATGATGTAAATTTATAATATCAACTTTAATATACGAATCACCATTATAATGGGATTAAACATAGACCCCTTGTTTATATATTGGAGCAAGGGCAGATTTTCAATTTATGATGTATAATGTATATTGTATTAAGCATACCATACTTGTATAATACAAGCAAATATCTTTTTCACAAGTTGTTGCTAATGAATACTAAATCCGGGACTGCAAAAATACTCGCTAAGCACTCAAACAGGGCAAAAAGGAAATTATAGTCTGTCAGACAGCCATGAGACCATCTGAGGCCTGAATCAGGTCTAAGAACGATCATCTACTGCAACCACAGCTCGAGGAGCCATGGATGGCTGTTAATCACACTCTGGTCAGATGGCCATGCTTCATCAACCAAACTTGGAATCCTGTCTCCTTAGAAATCAAGGATCAGTGGTACGAGCCTATAGAACAGATCCTGTTCAAGTAAGGTCGTGACATATGCTACTGGCACGAAGCCTCATAAAGCTGGAGCTTATGTATTGCACTGCCGATGTGGGAGCAGTATGTTGGCCCCTGACGCAGCGTCGCTGACTACTACGCAATCTCCAAGTCTCAAGTGCAACAAAAGCTTAGATGATTTTTGATTCATTACAGAAAAATCACTAATTTGGTAAACCAATTCCCAGTAGGAAGAACGGTTAGTAACTGGCTCATAGTAGTAAACCAGAAATCTTTTTGAAGAAAATATATACATATGCAGAGGAAGAAAAAAATCATTCAATTCCAAAAAATAAGGAAAACTCCTCTATCACTTTAGAAAAGTCACAACCTTTCAGAAATATCACAATCTTTCAAAAAAATCACAATCCTTCCGAAAAGTCACAAACTTTTAAGAAAAATGACAACCTTTCATTTTTTTCATTTACACCTTTTTAAACCCAATAAGAACCGAAGGAAACAGAATGCACTGCCTACAATAAGTTCAGTAGCAAAGCCTAATAGTTTCTCAGTATTTCATTCGACAATCAATCAAAACACCAGTAGAGATGGCCCGAACCAAAGTGAAAGTGAATAAACAGCAATACTATAAATCAAGAATGGCAGAGATCTCCAAGGTCAATACAATCAATAATATCAAAGAAACAAATTATAACAAAAGTATTTCGAAAAGGGTGATGAAGTTGAAGTGGGAAGTCACGAAGATGGATTCGTAGGTTCTTACTATAGAGCAACTATTCTTTCTATGATTGACCTGTTGAATCCATCCCATTTTTTGGTCAACTTTAGCTATTCAATTGGTACAAGCAATTGTTAAAAAGGAATAGTAATTGGAGTTGAAAAGAAAAGATTTGGTAGTTGGCAAATTGGTAAGATTTGCATCCATTTTTGACTTTGCTATATTTACCTATGTCATTAGTGACATAAGCATGGTTTTATCCTTCTATAAATAGAGCATTCTTGCTCATTTGTAGAACACACCATGTTAGAGAGAAAAACCATTTTGAGAGCAAAGTGAGGTATTCCATAGACTATACAAGAAAATAGTCTGTGAAGAAAAATAGAGTGTGAGCGATATTTTAGTAAGACGGAAACCAAAAGAGTGTTGTTCCTTTTGAGTGTGTAGTAGTCACTTTGAGTATTGTATTCGTGACTACACAGTGTAAAATTCCTTACTATAGTAATATCAATTGCTCCTCTTAGTCCGTGGTTTTTTCCCTTATTCAGAAGGGTTTCCACGTAAAATTCTTGGTGTCGTTATTTTCCCATTTTATTTCCATTACTTTACCGTATATATTTTTGTGCTTGTCCGCGTTTTCCCAACAAACTGGTATCAGAGCCAAGGTTTTATCTGAGTATGCTCTGTGGTTGCAGCACAGTCTGAACTTCCACATCAGAAAAGATTTACTTTGATTTGCGATAACTATATTTTTTGGGGAAAACAATGGAAGCCAACACAAGTAGAATGGTTACTTTGAATGGTGTTAATTATGCCATTTGGAAGGGAAAAATGGAAGATCTGCTTTATGTTAAGAATTTTTACAAACCAGTATTTACCACTGTAAAGCCTGATAATAAAACACATGAAAAGTGGAATCTGTTGCATAGACAGGTCTGTGGATTCATTAGGCAATGGGTCGACGATAATGTGTTGAACCATATTTCTGGGGAAACACATGCTCGAACCCTATGGGAGCATCTTGAAAGTTTGTATGCTCGAAAGACTGGCAACAACAAAATGTTCTTAATAAAGCAGATGTTGAGTTTGAAGTATCATGATGGTTCTCCGATGACAGACCATCTGAATAATTTTCAGGGGATAATGAACCAATTATCTGCTATGGGCATCAAATTTGATGAAGAAATTCAAGGCTTGCTTCTACTTGGTTCCCTACCAGATTCTTGGGAAACATTTAGAACGTCATTGTCAAATTCTGCTCCGGATGGTGTGATCTCTATGGATTCCGCCAAGAGTAGTGTCTTGAACGAAGAGATGAGAAGAAAAACTCAAGGTTCCTCTTCGTCGGATGTCCTGATAACTGGCCCCAGGGGGAGAAATAAAACTCGTGGTTCTCAGCATAGAGAACAAAATAGGAGCAAATCCAAAGGCAGACTTAAGGATATTGAGTGCTATCATTGTGGCATGAAAGGGCACACAAAGAAGTTCTGCAGGAAGTTGAAGAGGGAGAACAAAAACAAAGAGGAAACTAAAGAAGATGGCAATGAAAATTGCCTAGCCACCGTCACCACCGAAGATCTTGTTACCGTTCTTGATGCAAACATGATAAATATTGCTTGTGATGAGTCAAGCTGGGTTGTGGACACTGGTGCCGCATCTCATGTGACATCAAGGAAGGATTTTTTCTCTTCCTACACTCCTGGTGATTTTGGAACCTTGAGTATGGGTAATGAGACTGTTTCTAGGGTGGTTGGTATTGGTACAATTTGTTTGGAAACTAGTGTTGGAACTAAACTAGTTTTGAACAATGTGAAACATGCTCCTGATGTTCGTCTGCACCTAATTTCTGTTGGTGTTTTAGATGATAAAGGATATGTTAGTACCAACGGTGATGGAAAATGGAAGCTCATTAAGGGTTCCTTGGTTGTGGCTCGTGGTAACAAACGTCGTGGTCTATACTGGACTACGGCCTCTGCTTGTGTTGATATGGTGAATGCGGTTGAGAGCGATAGCTCTTCAACATTATGGCACAAGAGGCTTAGCCACATTAGCGAGAAAGGACTTAATATTCTAGCCAAGAAGAAATTATTGTCAAATTTCCAAAGTTCTAAATTAGAAAAATGTGAGCACTGCTTGGCTGGTAAACAAAATAGAGTTTCCTTTAAGTCCTACCCTCCTTCGAGAAAGACAGAGTTGCTTGAGTTAGTGCACTCTGATTTATGTGGTCCAATGAAGACAAAGACATTGGGTGGTGCACTTTACTTTGTCACTTTCATTGATGATTGCTCGAGAAAACTTTGGGTCTATGTCTTGAAGACTAAAGACCAAGTGTTAGGTGTCTTTAAGCAGTTTCAGGCTTCAGTTGAAAGAGAAACTGGAAAGAAAGTGAAATGTATTCGTACTGATAATGGTGGTGAATATTGTGGACCATTTGACGAATACTGCAAGCATCAAGGTATTAGACACCAGAAGACTCCTCCCAAGACTCCTCAGCTTAATGGTTTGGCTGAGAGGATGAACAGGACCTTGATGGAAAGAGTTAGATGTTTGCTTTCTGAAGCAAAGTTGCCAAACTCATTTTGGGGTGAGGCTTTATTGACCGCTGCACATGTTATTAATCTATCTCCTGCTGTTGCTTTGCAAAGTGATGTACCAAATAGTGTTTGGTATGGAAAGGATGTTTCCTATGACCATTTGAGAGTATTTGGTTGCAAAGCTTTTGTACATGTGCCGAAAGATGAGAGGTCAAAGTTAGATGCCAAGACAAGGCAATGCATCTTCATTGGATATGGCCTAGATGAATTTGGTTACAGGCTATATGATCCAATTGAAAAGAAACTTGTGAGAAGCCGTGATATTATTTTCATGGAGAATCAAACAATTGAAGATATTGACAAAGCGGAGAAGGTAGAATCTTCAAATTTTGATGGTATAGTTCATCATGATGAAGTTCCTCACACAAGTGTGCATGATGTTGTTGGGTTTGATAATCATGGTGACGCCCAGAATCATGTATCGAATCAACATGTTGATGTTGATAATAACAATGATATTGTTATTGATGATCCTGTTGCTCATGAAGTTGTGGACGAATCAAATATTCCGCTTCGGAGGTCCACAAGACAGCGGTTTCCTTCCTCCCGTTATTCACCCAATGAGTATGTGTTACTCACTGACGGGGGAGAACCTGAATGTTATGAGGAGGCCATGGAAGATGAGCACAAGAATCAATGGATTGAAGCCATGCAAGACGAGATGAAGTCTTTGCATGAGAACCACACTTATGAGTTGGTAAAATTGCCCAAGGGCATGAGAGCTTTGAAGAACAAGTGGGTGTTCAAAGTTAAAGTTGAAGAACACAACTTGAAGCCCAGGTACAAAGCTAGATTGGTTGTTAAGGGATTCGGTCAAAGGAAAGGTATTGACTTTGACGAAATATTTTCTCCTGTTGTGAAAATGTCCTCGATTCGCACAGTTCTAGGTTTGGCTGCTAGTCTTAATTTAGAGATTGAGCAGATGGATGTGAAGACGGCTTTCCTTCACGGTGACCTAGAAGAAGAGATTTATATGGAACAACCTGAGGGCTTCAAAGTAGATGGTAAAGAAAATTTTGTATGCAAACTCAAAAAGAGTCTCTATGGCCTAAAACAAGCTCCCAGACAGTGGTACAAAAAGTTTGAATCTGTTATGGGGGAGCAAGGCTATAAGAAGACTTCTTCAGATCATTGCGTATTTGTACAAAAATTTTCTGACAAAGATTTTATCATCCTTTTGTTGTATGTGGATGATATGTTGATTGTGGGCAAGAATACTTCCAAGATTGACGAGCTGAAGAAAGAGTTGTGTAAGTCTTTTTCTATGAAAGACTTGGGTCATGCCAAGCAAATTTTGGGCATGAGAATTACTCGTCTTAGAGATAAAAGGAAGATTTATTTGTCCCAGAAGAAGTACATTGAACGCGTATTGAAGCGCTTCAATATGAAGAATGCGAAGCCTGTAAGTATACCTCTTGCTGGTCATATGATGTTGAGCAAGAAGATGTGTCCTACAGCTAGGGAGGAAAAAGAGAACATGACCAAAGTTCCATATTCCTCCGTTGTCGGAAGTCTAATGTATGCAATGGTGTGCACTAGACCTGATATTGCTCATGCAGTTGGTGTTGTCAGTAGATTTCTCGAAAATCCGGGAAAAGAGCATTGGGAAGCTGTGAAATGGATACTCAGGTATCTTAGAGGAAGCTCAGATGAATGCTTGTGTTTTGGAGCATCAAATCCAATCTTGAAAGGCTATACAGATTCTGATATGGCAGGTGACCTTGATAATAGAAAATCCACTACTGGATATTTGTTTACTTTTTCAGGGGGAACTATATCATGGCAGTCAAAGTTGCAGAAATGTGTTGCACTATCTACAACTGAAGCTGAGTATATTGCGGCTACTGAAGCCGGCAAGGAGATGATATGGCTAAAGCGATTTCTTCAAGAGCTTGGTTTGAATCAGATGGAGTATATTGTCTATTGTGACAGTCAGAGTGCAATAGACTTGAGCAAGAACTCCATGTACCATGCAAGAACAAAACACATTGACGTCAGATATCATTGGATTCGTGAGAAAGTGGAGAATGAATCATTTCACGTCAAAAAGATTCACACAAGTGAAAATCCTGCAGATATGCTGACCAAGATGATACCGAAAGACAAGTTCGAGTTATGCAAAGAACTTGTGGGTATGAGCTCTCTCTAAAGAAGTTGAAGATACCTTCTTCCAGTAAATGGGACTGGAGGGGGAGATTTGTTGAATCCATCCCATTTTTTTGTCAACTTTAGCTATTCAATTGGTACAAGCAATTGTTAAAAAGGAATAGTAATTGGAGTTGAAAAGAAAAGATTTGGTAGTTGGCAAATTGGTAAGATTTGCAACCATTTTTGACTTTGCTATATTTACCTATGTCATTAGTGACATAAGCATGGTTTTATCCTTCTATAAATAGAGCATTCTTGCTCATTTGTAGAACACACCAAGTTAGAGAGAAAAACCATTTTGAGAGCAAAGTGAGGTATTCCATAGACTATACAAGAAAATAGTCTGTGAAGAAAAATAGAGTGTGAGCGATATTTTAGTAAGACGGAAACCAAAAGAGTGTTGTTCCTTTTGAGTGTGTAGTAGTCACTTTGAGTATTGTATTAGTGACTACACAGTGTAAAATTCCTTACTATAGTAATATCAGTTGCTCCTCTTGGCTCGTGGTTTTTTCCCTTATTCAGAAGGGTTTCCACGTAAAATTCTTGGTGTCGTTATTTTCCCATTTTATTTCCATTCCTTTTACCGTATATTCTTTTGTGCTTGTCCGCGTTTTCCCAACATGACCCAAATCATTACATCGTCAAGTACAAGACTCTGTCAACTGATGATGAATCTGAACTGCTGGAGGAGGTGATCCCTACAATCGAGGTCCTCCCTGTTCTTCCTCATCGAGATGGAACAATGTCAGAACACGGATTCCATTTATATGATATAGTAGATGTGTATGCCAATGATGGATGGTGGTTTGGATGTATCAGTGCCATAATTGGAGAAGAGTATTATATCTATTTCCCTTCAACTGAAGATAACATTGCATACCCTTCTCATGTCTTGAGATTTCATCAAGAATGGTCTAACTGCGAGTGTCTTCCTGATATCAATTTATGCATGTGATCCTCTATGTCTTCCTTCTATTCTTCCTGTAATGATATCACTATTTTCACATCAAAGTTCAATTCTCTCTTCAGCATTTATCAGGTAAGATTTTGCATGTTTTAATTGAGCTTGTTTTTTTTCCGTCATTTTTATTTTCATCAAAGTTGAAGTTTCAAATTTGTTTTGGCTGAGCGAATGTTCCTTTATTTTTCCATTTGAGATTTTCTTATTGATGTTGGATTATCCTTTTGATTGAGTGATTAAGTTTGATTTAGGTGTGTGAATATATGAAATTTGATTTGGGTATTGTGGGGTATGGAGGTTTATAAGAGATGGATAAGAAGGAACAAAGATTTTGTGCATCAATTGGATTCTATTGCCAATGTAAGAACCCTTTTTTTTTAAAAAAAAAATAATTTAAAGCTCTCTGCTTGTTTATGGTGTGAAATCAAGAATGAAATTGGATTTCATTTTTAATATGATGGATAGATGTAGTTTATAAATTTCATTTTTGTGCCTAAATGGGTTGTTTCCCTTTAAAAGTTTGTATCTTTGAGTAGTTTTGTGTTTGTTTGAGCTTAATCGAAAACAATGACATACATCAGCTTATCTTCCTTTGTTCATATATGAAAAATTCATATATTTTCACATGCAGTAGATTTTGGTTGTCTTTGTTACATGTAGTATTAGTTTGAGCTTCCAATTTACATTGTGATTTATTTTAGTTTGAGTTTCTTTATCAAAATTATTTTAACCTTCCTCTGTTCATATATGGTTTTCCCCCATCTAAATTAATTTTCTCGGTTTTTGTGATGTTTGATTTTTCTTGTGTATTGGAGTCCCAATAATTTTGTGGAGTAGCTACAGCAATAGTCATCAGCTACTTATCAGCACAAATCAACTTCCCCCATTTAGGTTCATGGAAAGCTGGTTTTTTCTAATCAAGTAAAGAGCCTTATTGTTGATTTTCAGCATCAAGACTATTGCTGGACAGTAAATACAGAACAACTACTTCACATGTTGAAACGATCATGGCTTTAAAATTATTTTATTTTATTTTTTATTATGACTTCTACATCATTAACTGAAGCTATGCTGCCCCAAAAGAAAATAAAGGAGATATATCAGTATTTTTCTATAATAACAGATACTTTTCTATCCTATAAAATTCTTGCACTACTTCCATTCCATGTGGACCGCCATATAGTTGCAGGAGTGTAATTCCAAACTTTGATAGAGACTTTCCACAACCCTAATTTGTACCAGTAGTGTAGTAACTCAAGAGTCGACCAGGGCATGATCTAACTGTGTTTCAAAATGCTAAAGAGGTTCATGGAATGCCTGTAGCTGTCCAAGTTATACACTTCTGCTCATTTGGTGTTCTATTCTTGATTTCTTTCACATTTTATTGTGTTTTGTTAGATGCAGTAACCTTTTGTTTATCAGAATTCCTATTATCAATGTGTATTTTGGCACGGCCTCTTTGAAAAGAAAAGTTAGCAACCTTTAATTTTGGGATCAACTTAATTGTCTGTGTAGATAAGGCCAAATAGTATAACAGATGTTGTTTGATGAATACAAATTACAAAAATACTGAATTCATTCTACAATTATTTCATGGTGCAGGGTGAAGGTAAGGATTTGCAATTATTACAATTAAGGCTTCGGCTACAAGTATGTTCTTTCCTATCCGTTATAGTGATTTCTTTTTCTCTCACTCCTCATTTTATCTCCTTCGTTAGTAGTTGTTCAGTCACTTTGTTCTGCTCCATTTTGATTGATAGAAGATTTGAGTGTGTCTGAGGAGTTGAAGGATACAAAGTTATTGTCTTGCTACTGATGAAGAGGAAAATAACTAGAAAATTAACAGAAATGTGTTTAGACAAAGTAAGAAACTATTAGTAGCTGGTATAAGTGGAAACATGATCTTATTATTGAAAAAACTTTTTCTTGAAACTATCTTAAACTTTTCAAAGGTAGACAACATATCGTATTATATTATTTAACCTCATATATCTTTCTATTTCATACCATTCTTCTTTCATTATTATGTTGGCTTGCATATTTTAATCTCAGTTACCAGCCATGACAAAAAGATTGAATATCAACAAAATCGACGAGAACACAGAAGAATGGACTTGTAAAGTTCAAGTGGTAGATAAAGGCCATCCTCGAATCAACAGGGAGAGAAACAAGAAATATCAATTGATGATATTACAAGACGAAGAGGCATTTATCACTTAACTAACAAATACTCATCTACTTTCACAAATTAGTTTGTAGCAAAATAAATATGTTGCATATCATTTTTACTTTGTTTTTTAATGGTTGTAATCTGTCTTCATTCATTTATCTTTAATTCAATGCTCTTCTACTTAGTTGAAATATTGTTGCTTGTGAGTTTTGATGTGAAACACTTTTGTCACTCTAAATTTACATTTTACTCTTCTTTATTTAATAGACATATTTTCTATTACAGAAAAGTTACAGATTGGGTTAAATGTTGTTGGTTCTCTTTGTAGAATTTAGGGAAAGTTGAATTTTTACGTTGAAGTTTGTTCTGTTGCTTGTGGGTTTTGATATGAAGCACGTTTTCTCATTTTAAATCTAAGTTTTACTCCTCTTTCTTTTGTAGACATAATTTGTGTTATAGGGAAGTTAGTTACTGTTTGGGTTCGATGCTGTTGATTTTCTTTGCGAAATATAGAAAAAATTGAATCGAAATCTGTGTGGATACCAATCCATTTAAGAAACTGAATTGCTTCTTTAAGCGAACTCTCATGTAAATATTTAGAAATGATCAGTGCTGAGAGATCATAGAATAAATGAAATATTATTATACAAATAGTGTGGGAGGATAGATACTTAACAAAATTATCTGTCAACTGATTTTGTAAACGCACAGGAAAACCTAATAAATATGTGAACTGATATTGAGAATTAGTTTTTGTGCTAAAAGTGTTGCTTAATGTTGTTGATGTGTTCCTTAAATAATTATTTGCAAAATCAGTACTTACATATTTTATTGTAATCTTCATTCTGTCGATCCATATTTCATATGCTTTAAATTTTATATACCCCATAAAAAAATAACTATTCCCAACAATTCAAACCACTTTTGAATTTCTATACTAACTATATGATATTTCACTTACCTTATATTTTTCTAACTTCATTAAATTTCTCATAGGAAACTCAAATACAAGTTATCATATATGGTACAAATATCGCATATTATGTAAATGAGTTTGTTCCTTTCCAAACATATTTGCTATCGGGGGCATTTTTCTCCGAGTCAACCAAGGCGTATGGAAATTCTCTTCATCAATTCAGCTGGACAAGCAATAGATCAAGTTATACCCCCTGAACCACCATTGCTGCCACCGACGCTGCTAAAATCTACATCGTTTGACAGTTTTGCCTATCAAGCTATAGGCTCTGAATTCTGTACTTCTCAAATATCTTAGCACTATACTTACCACACATATAATTCATTTTTCATGACTATTACAGCTTACTAATAACTCTTTAATTTCTGCAAGATATTCTTGCCCTCGTGATAAATGGTAGCCCTCCATCATATTCCTCAAATCGGAGCAAAATTCAAGAATTCATTGTCATCGACTATGAGTAAGACTTTCCAACTTTTCAAAACTGAAAATTGTTATCTAAAACTAGAGATGCTAAGTCATGTACGAAGCAATCATCTTTTCCTTTATAGCTATACACCAACTGTCAAGAAAGCTGAGTTTTTATGTTTCCAGCAGAATATATTAATCTACTGAACTGACAAACAATCAATAATTAGTACAATTTTTTGATTTGATTTAAAGTTAATAAATCTGAAATTCTGGTAGATTAGTTACAAAAATATTTGTATAAAGAACTTCGTTCATCAACCTTGACACAAACATGGTTTGTTGCTTCTGTGTTGACTATATTTACTATTGTTTCGCTGCTCATGGAACAATGCATTCACAAGTTATCTAATGTAAGTAAAGTTCTCTTTTGCATGTCTGCATTGTGTAGTATTATTGGTTTTATTAACTTATATCATAAATAAAATAGCCTCTCTAACTTTGAAATAGGAGTAAATTAGTACCAAAGAATTCATAGTCTACTATAATACAAAAGAATAATGTAATTTTCAAGCCAAATGAATTTTGACTGACTTAAACATACAACCTTTTCAAGTCATTCAAACTTTTGCTTTGGAAATCACCCCAGCGCATCTTTGTATTTTATAACAGTTTCTGTTTTGGATCATCAGGAAACTATGTTCTTGCAGATTCCGCCATAAGCCAATTGTGTCTAACACAAGTATACAATTTACTTTAGTTCCTGCACAAATAGTTTTTGTTTCTTATCTTGATTCTAAATAAGCCATTAACGAAAAAGATGCGTGAAACATTGAGATGCCTCTCTGTAAATGTTTGTAGAGTCGACAAATTCATCAACTATTTGAAGAAAATCTGGCATACCATCCCCTTTTTGTACCTTCTGGACTGTCTAATAAGGAAGAGATGACATATATTTTTGAAAATCAGAAAAGTCATGTCTTTTGTATTGTCTTTGAAATTACTGATTTGGTGCAGCAGACGTGATAGATGTTAATGCTTTTCAGTAATATCAACTTGCAGTATTACCTAGCCATAATGACCATATATACTAATGCACTTTTATCTTACCGTAAATGTAAATGTACGTTTGTTGAACCATATTATATCCTTCTGTTTTCTTTGAGCTTGTGTCATATAACTAGATTTATTAATGACTTGTCGTGTCATCTTCCTTTGACCCTCTTTCTTGGAAAGTAAATATTTTTTAAAAAAACTCCCTTCTCTGTGATTTCAAGCATCTTGTATTTGAATATTACCTTGCTATGGTATCTGGCTTGCTCTAAGAATCTAAAATTTCACTCAATTAGACAAAGTTTTTTGGTGCATCTAATTCTTGATTGATAATGTTGCCCAAAAGTGAAAAGAAAACAATAAATAAGGAGAAAAGGATAAGTTGGATACTACATTTTGATTAAAAAGTTTCCAACTATGGTGTGGATTATTCTAATTTTCGGATGCTTCACCATAGAATAGTTCGATTCAATCCACCTTCTTTTTCGGTGCACTCTCTTTATATCTCCGACACACAAGGAAGGACGCGGTGGGAAGGAAGCAGCCCTAGCCTCTTAGAGTATCGGGTTTATCTAATTGTGGTGTATTTGAACTTACACTAGATCAACTGTTATTGATGTTTGATTATCCTTTTGATTGACTGATTAAATTTGATCTAGGTGTGTGAATATACTAAATCTGATTATAGGGACATAGTAATGGTTAACTTGTAATCTCATTCTTATGAGGAATGTCATGCACATTGTTGGTATTCAAGAGTGGCAAATATCATATGTCAAGACTCATAGACAACACTTACCAGCCACTTGAATGGAAGAATTAGCTAATTGTGCAAGTTGCTTACAGTAATAACTTCTCTAAAATGATTGCAACACCTAACTATTTGAACAATCTAGGTATGCTTATTATGTCTTTGTTTAGCCAGAATTCTTCTTCTTTGATTCTCCTACTTTCAAGAATACCCTTCAATAAGAGAAGGGATTGTCAACTTCAGGTCAAAAGTCAGCCGTTGAAAACCTACTGCTAACATGTGCACATATGTCATGGTTGAATGAGTAGAACCAACTAAAAGGATCTCATAGTGTTCACCAAGGTCTTGCGATTTCAGTTTTGTCTTTAATTTGACCTTAATATGAAAACAACAGTAAAAATATTGCATCCTACTTTGATGATGTTCATTTTATTTGTGTATATACAACAATAGTAACACATTTTTCTTTACTTCCTTTCGTGAACATTTTTCCAATTTTGCTTGTATATATGTAAGTTATGATCTATTATAACTCACTCTCTGGGAATAATTCATTGACCTATATGGAAATAAACTTCTCACACATCTGAAAGAGCTTCAAGAATTCCCAGTAATTATTGCCAGAAAAGTGGCCAAACCAAAATCATCTTCAGGTAAAGTAAACATATTAACAATTTCTCCTACAACACATATTGATCAAATTAACACCAACTATTATATAAATTGCAGGTCTTTCAAATAGATCTGGTACAACAATCCAGATTGATCTCCCACACCTACAAGCTATCGCGCACTAAAGACATCATATTCAAAATATACCTCTCCATAAACAAATGAATGTATTCACATCTTTAACATTTTTTACATACAGGTCCGATGAAATAAAACCGCTTCTCAACACATACGCAACAAAAAAGCACCACAACTACAGGCTCTCATTTGTTAGTGCCATTTGAAGAACACATAGTGCCTATTGTCAACATCCAGCAACAACCTTTGGTATACGCATCATCTACATCTTAAATTTGTTTATGAATTGAAATGTTAATACAATTTACCATTTCATATGCATGCCTAGGGCCAAATATTCCACGTGCAAGCTCAATTATCAATATTCAATGAAATTCAAAAATTTTGTGTCTTAGTCTGCTCCGATTGCAAGCAATTTTTTTCAAGAATTTGATCACAGAGAAGATTCTATTGTACAACCTGGCGTCGACCAACACATCTCACACCTAGGTATGAGAATCATATCAGTGAGATCAATAACTGCATAACCATAAGACCCTTGTTATGAAATCTCTTACATTATCCAATGTGGAATAAATATATTTTGGGTTATCAAAAGATGGCTAACTAAATAAGAATTTTCTATTAAAAACTATTTTTGAACATAACCATATTGACTTTTGCCCAGATGTCAGTTTGAAGTAACCATCCAAACATGCATACGTAGTGAAAGAAGGATATTTGGAGTTTCTTAGTTTGCTTACTCTTGTATAACTTTTGCTCTGTCTGAATTTTCACTGTTGAAGCCCATTGAATTGTGAAGGCATATTGTTTTGGTTAACAAGTGATTTTGCAGTCCGTAGTTTGGGACTTGGAAAAGCATGGGATCATTGTGGTCAGATGTAGTTTGAGATAATCAAGCAAAAAGAAATGAAGGTCAAAGAAATAGTGGTTCGCATTTAAGCTAACATATTCAAGGAATTTGAAGTAGTGCACTTGAACCTTTAAAATTTGAATGCATAGCCACATTGCATGAAGCTTGACAATTTTACTATCCTCAAGTGAGGTACTGACGATTTACTTTGCATTATCTTTTACAATTGTAAGACATGTAAAAAATGATATGTTATTTAATCTTTGTCCACTGTTAGAAACGATGAAGGTTAGTTGAAACTTCTCTCTTTGTTTGATCTTTTGTAGTCTTTGTTATAAATGTAGTTACAATGTTCGAATCTCATTAATTTGTGAGGGATTATTTTATATAACTAATTGATAATTTTTTACTTTTTTTTTCCATGTTTTTTCCTATTTATGTTTCAAGTTCAAATAAAATTATAGTTATTCAATGTATATCTCTCTTCTCAAAACAGTTAAACCAAATAGACTAAGAATGTAACATATTGACAAACTTTTATAAATTAAAGATGTTTCATCCCGGTAGAGTTGTCGTCATTATTTTCACGTATGCAACCACACTCAAGCATTTATGTGGTAAATTAAAGACATTATTTCCAAATTCACTCATATCTAATATAGAGGAAGATAGCGAAAACATTTGAGGCAGATAAAGTATTTTAGTAAGTGAAAATAGAAAATACTTGTATTGTCAAAGTATTAATTGAAATATTTCTAGCAAATGGTATATTCAGTTATATTTGAAAAGAATTAAGATAGCCAGTGTTTTACCACATTTTTAATGATTCATTTGCTACTTAATAAAAATTATATACATTACGGGTGTGTTTGGTATGGAGGAAAATGTTTTCCTGGAAAACAAGTAGATTTTGGACTTATTTTCTCATGTTTGGTTGGTGAGTAGAAAATATTTTC
>NC_028647.1:9067124-9093293 GCF_001406875.1 Solanum pennellii
GTGGGTTGTTGGCCGGGGGGGGAGGTAGGAGTTTAAAAATAAAAATTTTAAGTTGAAAATATTTTAATAAAGCAAAATTAATTTTATGGGGAGGGGCTGGCCGGTGGGGGGGGGGGCAGATATCGGGGGAAAAAATAAAATTTTGAAATTGAAAATATTTTTTTAAAATCGATGTTTTTTCCAAAAAAGAAATTGTAATTTGAAATTGGAGGAGAGTTTTGGAAAATGTTTTCCTTAATTTTTGAAGGGAAGTCATTTTCCTTGATTTTGAGGAAAATGAGTTGATTTGGAAAATATTTTTCAAAACTTTTGTCCCAACCAAACATGAAAAAATTGGAAAACATTTTCCAGAAATGTTTTCCTTCATACCAAACACACTCTACAAGAGTATCATTTTACAAGTGGCAGTGGTTAATTAACATGGAGGAGATGAATTAATGCATTTATATATAGAGACTCGAAATCAGAGTATTTTTTAACTTAACATTTGAAGTCAAGCTTAGGTGTATGTCTATATATTATCCCGCAAAAAAATAATGATGGCAGTGTCATAACATTCTCATATTCTATCAAATAAAGGTCACAAACATAATGCATATTGTATTGAAGTTAAAATGTCTATTTTCATGGATCCAAATTAGTCAGACCCAACATAAATAAACATGTTTTTAATATTAGATTAAAATTCGCAAAGCTTTACATGTTTTGAATGTACTATTCGAAATAAAAAAAAAAGAAGTAACAATGTCTTTTGACAATGCAAATAAGTATCATCAACGATTTTGAAGGACTTGCTGAGATGTCAATTCAACTGGTCATATGTTATTTCATTAAACTAGAAAGAGATGCAAGTTAATAGATGAAGTTTATCACCGTGCGAAGCGCGGTTATGTATATATATATATATATATATATGAAAGAAAATAAAACAAACTTCAATTAAAATTATATAAAATAAAAAAAAATATAATTAAAGATGGATAAGAAAAAAGAAACGTTTTAAGAGGAAAAAATGGAATTAGAAATAAATGACAAATTAAAGTCTATTTATGCATAATAAAAATGCATTTTTTTAAAGTTATGACAGTTAGTTTTAAAATAAATAAATAAAAAGAACAAAGAAAGTAAAAGAATAATTTAAGGAAATGATATAAATTACATTAATGATGAGTTTAAGGAAAGAAAATTTTAAAACATTAATAGCATCTAAGATGAAAGTATTTAAGTATGGTCATATTTGATACTGTGCAAAATTTCAAGGTAAAAATTTCATTAAAAATTAGGTAAAATACACAAAATAAGAATTAGAAAAATAAATAAATAAATCTAGACATAATTTTTAGCAATTATTTTAAGAAAATATAAGAGATAATGTCAAAAAATATGATAAAATAAATAAATATTTGAAGTGAGAAGGTTGTCTTTCTTTTCTAATTTTAACTTTAATATTACATATAAATACGAAACTTTTCGCAGAAGAAATGAACTAAGTTTAATTTAAATAAAATAAATTAAATTTTGTAAAATATACATGCAATTCTTATCAATTTATAATAACTATTATCTGGTAACAAATAAATAAAAAAATGTAAGGAAAAAGAAAAAGGAAAGAAGCAATTTAAAGAAATGATATAAATTATAATAAACAGATCAAATTAAGGCAAGGAAGTAAAATTAATGATGAATGAAATTAAATATGGTCAGCTTTGATATTCAATAAAATTTGAAAGTGAAATTTTCGTTTGTTGAATTAGAAATAAACATCAAATATAAAAACAAAAAAAATTACAAAAATATAGACAAACTTCAATTAAAAATATATAAAAGATAATAAAAATAAACTTTAATTAAACATAGATAAGGAAAAATAAATTAGAAATATGTTTTAAGGAAAAACAAAAAAAGTGAAATTAAAATATTGGTAGATTTCTCCTTATTCTCATCCTAATTTAATATGATTCAATAAATAAATTAAATCTTTCTAAATAATTTTTCTTGCTCTTTGACCACTTATTATTCATTCTATAAGTTTCTCAATCAAAATGATTATTTCTCTTAATATCTAATTTTTGTAGAAGAAGAAATTATAGTGCAATCTCATTTCAAAAACTCTTTATATTTTGAAGAAATTTGATTATTACATGATTTTTCTTCTTACATCAGTATCTTCATAAATATCATGAGAAATCATCTCTTTCTCTTTTCATGAAAAAATAACACTCCATCATCAGAACGAAGAACAAACAAAGTAAAAGAGCAACGATGTTTTTGTTCATTCTAATATCTATTCTCCTCATCTTTAGTTTAGCTTGCAGTGTGTTGTGTCAATTTTGTTGTTCTTTTGCTGTTGCTTGTTCTTTTTGTCTTCATTCTAATTGTTGTTGTTATTTTGGTGCACTGTTGAATTTTCCTCTTACTGATACATGAATGTATGTTCAATGAAATTTGTTTGATGTTCCTACAAAATTTAAAAAATAAAAAAGAGAAGAAAATTAAGTCAAACAAAAAAAATATTTGACCACAAAAATAATATATTGTTATAAAATCAAGCTCATAAGAATATAATCATAAAGAGAAGAAGACAAGAGAAGTAGATAGAAGAAGGGGAATTTTCTTCTTATCCAAGTGTATGTAAGTCTCATCTGTATATCATAAAATAGTGAATGAACAATCCTATTTATAGACTGAGAAATCACTTCAAAAGTCATCATATTAAGTATCATAATAAATAGATACATTCTTATCCAAAAAGGTTCATGAACCTAGTGAATATGGATGGTTGTTTCAACTTTATGGACTATCCACTCATTCAATGGATTTATAACACTCCCCCTTGGATGTCCATAGATAATGTGCCTCGTTAAAACCTTACTAGGAAAAACCCTGTGGGAAAAAATTCTAGTGAAGGAAAAAGAGTACACATATCTTTTGATACGCACTATTTGTTGCCTCATTAAAAACCTTGCCAGGAAAACCCAGTGGGAAAAAACCTCGGTCAAGGAAAAAAGAGTGCAACGCGTATTATACTCCCCCTGATTAAAACATCACTTAATTTCTTGTGATGATGTCACCAATCTTTGTACATTGTGGTTGATATATTCTTTTCAAAGAAAAACCACACATTTCCTGAATATGGTGTATCATTTATCTCAACCAGACGTACTTTCGACTTGCTTCATGGAGGGCTTTTATTTCTGCATAGCAACATTTGCTTCATTGATCGCCAGGATATTATTGTGCCTCCACATGCAAACAAATAGTGTGCTTGAGATAGAGCTTAATATGGATCAGATAAATATTCTGCATCTGCGCAACCAATCAATTTGTCTTGGATTCCTCGAAATAGAATAAACCCATAACTATGGTCCTTCGAGGATATTCAATCATGTGCTCAACACCATTTCAATGTCCTTTTATCGGGGAGAAACTGAATCTTGCCAGTAAATTTACTGCAAAACAAATATCTGGTCAAATATTGTTAGTAAGATGCACTAGTGCCGTGATTGCACCAAGATAGAGTTTCATCACCAAGAAACTCTCTATCCTTCTTTTGAAATCAAACTGAATCATCATTTATGTCAAGTGATCTCATAATCATTGGGGTACTCAATGAATGCGATTTATCCATATAAAATTGCATCAAAACTTTTCAGTGTATGTGCACTATTACACAAATATTTCATTTGTCAAATTATCAATCTGTAGGTCAAGACAAAATTTTGTCTTACCAAGACCTTTTCATAAAAATACAAGGACAATTAGGGTCATTCTTTTGTACCCTTTTCTTCCTTGACTATTTCAATCCATATAAGGATTCTTGAAGCTTTATTGAAAAAGTTTCTTTCAAACTCTTATATGCTTCAGACACCTCGATTGTTTCAAGGATTTTCATATAACCTTCATTGTCTAGCTAGACATTTCAATTATTCATTACATGCATTCAAGTTTTTCATATGTTGCCAGATCAAAACAAACCTCATTGCATCCACCAAAGGAGAAAACATCTTCAATAATGTCAGGATTTTTGCGATAAACCTTTATTCCCCAAGGCACAAACCGTATTTTATATCTTACGGTTATACTATCGCATAATAATTTATTTGTACCCCACTGACATTATACCATGATTTATAGACTACCAGTCCAAAATGTCACTTTTCTAAGTGAAACAAAATATACTTGAATTATGCATTTTACTTGGCCAACCATTTATCTGTCCATACTATATGACAGATTTGAATTCAAGATCCTCGTCACAATTTATAATCATTGAGCGCTACCTCATATAATGATACCGTCGACGGTTATTTGATATCGATTCCTACAAGACATAACTTATCGAGATCTCTTCATTTTTCATTATTTCAGGTACCTGAACCTTTTTCAAGATTTTAGGAAGTGTTATGTCAATGTGCTCTTTTATAGCACTTGTCTCATTATCATGACCATATTGATCATTTGCTCCTTCCTTCTTCAAGGAATTTTATATTTGGAATCGATTGGTCTATTACGCTTCCGGCGTATCATAGACTCTGTCCTTCAAGGACTTCACATTGGAGCATTTGCAGCTGAATTATATCATAGGGTCAATGCATTCATCTGACAACTGATTTGCAACGTTATGCAACTGAATTATCCCTTGAACTTTAAGTTCACATATTTATTTAACGAGGATCTAAATAATTCATAATTAACCTCACACATAATTTTTAGTTGTCAATCATCTCTCCCCCTAATGTTAGAAAATCTAACATTCATTCCAACCTTATTTGGAAGTTCATCTTTGTGCGTGGTGGAGCAATTAAAATCATAACCGCACATTCAACATTTAAGATGAAAATTATATGGTTCCTGACCCTGAACCAATTTTAATGGGAAAACCTTGTTGGTTTGATACATACATGTGTTGCTACATGTTAAATAAAATTATCTCATACCAAATCTTATTTGGGAGTTTTGTTCTCATAACCATGATTAAGCTATAATTGGAGGCATACAATTTCTGCTAAATCAACCAGCATTATTAATATAATTTCATAGTTTGGAACTGTGCTCTCAATTTTAACAATTCAAGCAAACAACCTTACAAAACCAATTGTAAGTTGACAAAAAAAATGTGACCATCGCATAGATGCATCGATCATATAGTTGCAAATGATCCACATGGCAGGTGAACGGGCCCATATTCACCCTTTTATATGTTCCAAAAATTTTAGGGGATTACAATCCCAACCTCAGCTGGTGCAATGATCATTTTATCAAGAGAACAAGCAACACAAGAGAATTCTTGAAGAATCTTTATTTTTTCATCATATAAATCACCTGAATTCTCAATTACGTTTGCATCATATTTAATCGGAATGGTCAACCAGTCATGCCAACTGATCTTTATTTTAGTACACTTATAATTTACTTTTACATGTGATTTCATCAGCATGTACATGTTTGTCTGCAACAAACAAGAGGAAAAGTGGGGTAATCTTTTACATAAATATTTATAACCCTCTTCGGTTGTAGTGATTTATAGTCTCAATATTTATTTTCAATTCATCCGAAACTTAAAAAGTTTCTTTTGAGACTTACTACAACCCCAATATTATTCCTCTGATAATAGCACAACTCGTTAGAGCTTGCAATTAATTTTGTGTACTATCACATATTGCATAACATCATCTCTATGGTGAACATCTCCTTCAAGGAGGAAATTATATTATTATTGTCATGGTCAAAATCATTACGAGCAAGACGTCTTTCTTGCTTTACTTTTGTTGTACCATAGGTACACAACCAATGACAAATTTGTATTGCCACACGATAATGACCAGAACCCTTATAGGCAAGAACTATTTATTTCTTTTGCCCTTTCGGTAGTTCATACCATAGTGACGTATAAAACGTACAATACAATAGCCATTTCTACCAAATAAAATTTATTTCCTCTCAAATCTCCCGTAGAGATGAGAAGTGACATGTATCATTTTTTTCTCAAATCTTCCATAGAGGTGAGTTGTGGCATATATCCAACCCATAATGATTTTATCACATCTGGACCGATTCTCTTATAGAATGGTCGAGCATTCACGATACTCATCACAAGTCACATTCTCTTCAAGGAATGGACTAATTATTTATATGTACTTCATAAATTTGCATTATAAGCACATTGTCATGGCTTTAAAATTCATCATATTTCCATGACACACCTCAACATCACTTTGAAAGATTAAGTGTACCATCACTTTATCTTCTTGTATCATGATAAAAGATTTATAAACTTGTCAAATTATTGGGTTGACAACATTCACAAGTCTAGTGACCTTTCATACCATTTTGATAATAAAAATTGCCTTCACATTTTGAAGGACTATTTGAAGAACTCATAGTGTTCTTCCTTTTATCGTTACCACAATGATGACTATTATAATTCTGTCCCTCCACGCCCTTATTCATATCATTAATTATTTGTCATCTTTCAGACTAATCATTCACTGCTAACACATTCATATGATTGAATGGAGCAAGTCAACAGGCGAATTTCAGAGTTATCACATGTTGCTACCACATTCTTTTCAAGGAATGGAGCAAATTCAATATGATGAATTTCAAGACATTTCATCAAAAATATATTATTTTTCTTAGTCATCATTTTATCATCGCTATGGTGCATTGGCTCAAACTCAATGTCTTACCCATATAAGGCGTGTTACGCCATAATTCTATGGGACTTGAACCCAATCCGGTGCATGAAAACTCTAATTGATGTCTTACCCTTTTGGTGCGATAGAACTTGAATCTATCGTCTTATCCTCAAATATTTTTCATTATGGTGCATTCGGACTTTAACCTGATGTCTTACCCTTTTGGTGCGATGAAACTTGAATCCATCGTCTTACCCTTAACCAACGGTATAATACATCGAAGTACAACATGATTTATTCTTTGAGTCTTTCAAAACAATCAAAATAATATTCAAATTCATGCTATTAAAATTTTATACCTTCTTCCATTTAAGAAGTTTTGTATAGCATGTCATATTCGAATAATAGTAGTATATGTCTTCAGTTCCTGATAATTGTTAGTGACTGAACACTATTTTATTCTAAATCATAAAATATTTTAGAAAATACATACCTGATTTTATGCATATAATACTTTGATCTTCATAACGAGATCAACCAAAATATGAGCTAAAGAAAAACAAGAACTCACTCTCAATTAGATAGAGACTCGTGCTGATAACGTGTTATAAAATCAAGCTCATAAGAATATAATCATAAAGAGAAGAAGACAAGAGAAGTAGATAGAAGAAGGGGAATTTTCTTCTTATCCAAGTGTATGTAAGTCTCATCTGTATATCATACAATAGTGAATGAACAATCCTATTTATAGAGTGAGAAATCACTCCAAAAGTCACCATATTAAGTATCATAATAAATAAATACATTCTTATTCAAAAAGGTTCATGAACCTAGTGAATATGGATGGTTGTTCATGTACCAACTTTATGGACTATTTACTCATTCAATGGATTTATAACATATATTGAGTATCCAACAACTCCATATATGGTTGTTATTTATGGATTGTTTGAGTCTAAGAATAAGATACGAGGAAGTTGAGAAGACACGTTATTTAAGTGGAGAATGCAAAAAGATGTAGGTTTTTTGTAACTCATCAATAGTAATTGAATATAATAAATATGATAGATTTTAAATTATTAAATGAATAATTAATAAAAAATGAAAGAAGAAAATTCAAAAAAGAAATGTCAAAAGACAAAAAAATGAATCCTGACTTTAGAAGCATGCCACATTAACCTCCCTATGATTCAGATTTATATTTTTATATACATATATAGATTGCTAAAAAAAATTTTAACAAGTAAGCAAGTTAATTGGCTAATAGATTGTTTATTGGTTGTAACACTCAGATTTAATGATAAATAGAGTAGCTTTGATTTAATTTAAGAACAAAATTTATATTAGATGGTGATCTTATATAATGAGATAGTTATTTGAGATACAGACGATCAATTCCTTTACATTGTCACATGTACTTAATTTATAATGAGTAATTGATTGTTTATTGATTGTAACACTCATATTTAATGACAAGTAGAGTAGTGTTGATTTAATTTAAAAACCAAATATTATTAGATAGTGATCTTGTATAATGAGTTTTATTTGAGATAGCAGATGATTAAATAAGTAATTTCACATGTAATCAACTTAAATTGATAAATTTCACATGTAATCAATTTATAATGAGTAAATAATTGTTAATTGATTGTAAACACTCATATTTAATGATAGCTAGAGTAGTGTTGATTTAATTTAAAATAAAATCTATATTAGATTGTGATCTTGTTTAATGAGATAGTTATTTGAGATACCAGACGATTAAATAAGTAATTTCATATGTAATCAACTTAAATTGATTGATAATTAGTTATATTAATCGTATTAGATGATAAATAGGATAGTTTTGACTGATTTAAAAAGAAAATCTAGAATAGCTAATAATTTTATTCGAATATGGTACAACAAATAAGCAAATTGTTATACTTATCCTAGCAATTGCTATAATTCTCTACAACAATTAAACGAGTTGTATTGTTTTACAACAATTGTTTGAATTTCTACAATAAGCATTAAAATTACTTTACTTTTCATAGCAGTTGCTAGATTTTTCTACAGTAAATAAGAAAGTTGTTGTACTTTATATATTAATTGCTAAAATTCTCCACAATAAGTAATAAAGTAATAATAACAATACCACTAAAATCAAATATGCTCTCACAATCAAAATAACAACATTCACTGTTCAATACTTGTTTGGTCATCACACAAGTTATGATTATCTATCAATCTTTTAACTATATAGATCCTTAAAACACCACTAGGTTCATCTGTTACGATCCGATTTCGAAAACTGAAGGGTTTCGAAGCCGATTTCGCAACTTTGGCCAATTTTGTTAAATATTTGAAAAACTAAGTAATTTTGGGAAATCGCCACTTAATTTTTAGGAAAAATTAAGAAAACAATTTGAAATGAGTTTTTGTAAGAAATTATTTTAAATAAAACCAGAGTTTTCGGTAAGGGTTCAAATAATTATCTAAGGAAGGATTTAGGCACCTTAGAGAATCCGCTAACACGTGGTTGACCGACTGATTTTAAAGTTGGCTAATTTTTAAGAAAAACTTAAGAATAGTTAAAAAATCTTATTTATTTATTTATTTCAAACTACTCAAAAATTCTTGTTGAAAACTTAGATAAAAATCTTAAATACTTTTAAAAATCTCAAGAAAACATCTAACTTGGAACTTCTTTCCATAGTCAAGTTTTGAATCATAAAAATTCATTCAAACTCATAACATGGAGTAAATAACCTTGTTTAACAACTATGAAAGGATATAAAAAAAATCGTCAAGTCATTCATATGAAGTCACAAGCTATTTAAAAGACAATTTATTTATTTAAGAAACTTTACAATTTTATCCTATTTTCAAAATTAGAACTAAATAGTTAGTTCAAACTCATAACATGAATTCGAAGCTTTTCAATAACTATGAAAGAACATAAATAGTTTTTAAGTTATTCCATAAGCTTAAGTCGCCTAAAAATAAACTGTGTTAACAAATCCAACTCCTTGAAAAGGAATTTGATAAAGAAAAAAACTAAATAATATTAAACTCATATGAGGATTCATCCAAGCCAATACAACGTTAGAAAAATGTTAGCAATCACATCAATAAAAATAATAAAAAGAAAGTAACATAATCAGTGAATCAAAAACTGAAAATTTCAGCCCCAATCCAACCATTTTAGGGGGCTGAAATTGTTGTTTTATGCCGCTCAGATCTTAGGCCGTTGACCCAAAATTGTTAAGCAACGTATTGTATTGTATTGTATTGTATTGTTGGGTCTATTTTGGGTTGGGCTGGGTATATGAAGATGTGGTAAGGAAAAAAGTTGGATCAGAATGGAGCATTTGATCCAATCGATTGCATTTATAGCCAATTGAACTTAATTAGTTAAATTCGATCAACATCTTAATCAAGATAAATTTAAACAAACTTAATTGACGAGCTTCTTAAAATTAACGAAATGAAATAATTAATCTCATTATAAACTAAAGTAATTAAAAATTATAACCATAATTTAAACTAAACTAATTTAATAAAATACTTACTAAAAATTAAAATCTTTTTGAGATGATTTTCGAAATGTTTATAAAATATGCTCAAAATTAAATAAAACATATATATTACTTAAAATTATAAAAATGGTGAAAAACCAATTAAATAAACTCGAAAAAAAGGAGAATATTTTGAATTTTATAAAGTCGGTTATTTCAAATCGTTTGGAATTTAAGAAACTCGAAAGTTAATTTCCATCATGGAGGGTCAAAATTGGGTGTCAATCATCTTCCAAATAAGTACTTAAACTAAGTTGATCATTCATCTTGAAAGGATGCGTCTTCTGCTTTTCACCACAACTATGTGGGTAAGTGATCACAATATCTTCATACTTACAATTTAATTTACAACAAGTAATGATTTTATTCGCGAACTTGTCATATTCAATATCTCAATGCACAATCGTCGCAATTATCGCGACCAATTCCTTACTCTTTCAATGTCAAATATAACGATTGTTGGACTCGACCCATTCACCATTACAATCAACTGATACTACTATTCTCTCTCCCATTAATGATGTTGAAGATACCTGAAAATATTGTAACTTAAAACTAATAAATTGATCATTAAAAATTATATTAAAATGTCACAATTGTGTAAAGTTATTCAACAGCTGCTGAAATAGATATAGCAGTTGCAGCAATTTATTCAACAATAACATTCGTCAATTGTTGTTAAGTACTGAAATAGTCATATCAGTTGCTGAAAATTATTATACATCAATGGCAAGAACAGTAATACAAAAATATTTGTTCATACTACCATTTGACTATAAAAAGAGGGATGTCCTTTCATTTTTCAAATATAATTTTTTTTAATCTTCTACTCTTCTTGCATTTTAAATTTTTTTGTGTGATTTATTGTCATTGAGTGACTTCGAAGTTTAGTGGAATATGAAGTACCACTGTTCTAATTTTAAAAAAAGTACCACTATTCTGATGAAGTAATTCCATAACCTTGAGTACTTAAGGAAATTAAATTTGATGATGTAATAATTATTTTTTTGCTTAATATATACATTAGTATGTAATGTTCCAATATATGAAGTTAACATGATATAGTCTAAATTCATATATTTTTGTTAACAATTTCTCTTGCGATGTAGATATATTATGCTTAAGACAAAAGAATGACTTTATTTATCAATGCTACTTACGTAATTTAGATTGTTGCGAAGTTTAGTTCAGAATAATTATTACTGTATAAACATTGCCCATTTTTTTACTTATTTACTACATTATTTTTTTTAATATTTCAGCATTTTAGATGAGGAAAAGTTTATATAACTTGTAATAACGTCAATTGAAGTTTGTATTAGTTTAATTTTTATTATTTATTTATTAGCTAATTTTTGTGAGATAAATATTTTCATAAATGCAAATATAATAACGTCAATATATTTATATATCAAATCTCTCGCTTTATACAAACACAAATTATACATTGTATTTTGTATTAAGCGAGAAATAAATAAAGACAAAAGAAAACTAGGCAGGTTAAAATTTGTATTTGTGTAATTATAAGTGTATAGGACGAAAATATATGCATTTAAATTTGTATATACAGTTCTCTCTCGTTTTATGCAAACACCAAAACAATTTATACATTTGTGTTTGTACAAAGTGAGAGAGGCAAAGGAGAGTCGTAAGCGAGATTCAAGGGAGAGAGGCGAATTAATTGAAACTATGGTTATAACATTTATTTTGAATTAATAATTTGCTATTTTATATAATTCTCCCATTATGATCTTGTTTGCAACTTATTACATACTTCAACAAACAGACATTTGCAAGGTGCAAATTCTGCAATTGCAGTGTCTATAGGCTTTCATAATTTGGATATGCTAATTTGGAGCAGAAGGTGAGGGTGTCCAGCAGGGCCTTCTCTGGCTTTCCCTTTTAGCGACGTACTTCATTAGTCGCGAGAATTTCCTCCCTCTCGTGTTGTCTCCTCACTAAGCACTCTTCTTGTCATTTCATCCTTTCTTCATATCGTATTTGGCCTGAAGTCTTTCTTTAGCTATGTTTGGAAGGATATAAAGGTACTAACTAATTTTTGGGGTGTACATATAGATGGTTTGGTTTGATTTTTTCATTTACCTAATCAAACCAGCTATGTCGGATCTATAACTTCATAAACCAAATCAAATCAATAGAGTGTTGGTTTTTCGAGCGAGGGGTGTCAATTCACTCCCTTTGAAGATGATGCTGATGATAAGATTTGAGATAACTAGCAAAGCACATAATTCGAAGTTAGACAATAATAACCGGTTAATGAGTACAGAATGATTGTGATCTTATTATATGTATGCATACACTTTCTTTCTTTTGTTTTTGCACACATATAGCTTGAGTCGACGACAATAGGTTCAGTTGAACTCATAGAACCTGTAGGAGCTATACGCCTTCTACTTGTTTAAGATTGCGGAAGAATGCTCATGGAGATACTCTCTTGCTGTTCTGTTTCCAATGTGAATTCTGATATGTATTACATGAAGTCTATTTTACCTGTGAACTTTGCTGTTTTGTTTTCAATGTGAATTCTGATATGTATTACCAGAAATCTATTTGCTGAAACAACTAAAAACCACATTGTCTATTACTTTCACAAGACAGGGAGTTCACATAAATAGAAAAGTGATCCTTTTAGTCCATATATACCGTGTAATCGAAATATATGAAAAAGTGATACACAAAGGGCGGTGGCGGGAGGAAAAAGGCCACTTTTTCTATACATTTCGATTACGAGTTTATATATAAATGACTAAAATAGTCTAACCCCAAATATTAAGGACCATTTTGATCATTTAATTGATAACCTTACAGCCATTTTTATCTGGTTGTGAGCAACTAATATCAATATCAACATCTTCCCCTCCACCAAATCAGAACATCTGATCAGTGAACAAGTCATGCAGATCAAGAATACCTTCACAGTCAACGGAGAGTTTAGCCGAGGGGGCAAAGGGAGGTATGAGCAGGAGCTGCCCCTGCAGCTGCATATATAACCGGATATTCCGCTATGAGCAGTTGGTGCTTTCCCAACATAAAAAATGGAACTGATATCATTGTCTTCGTCCATGGGCTAAGTGACTAATGCTCTTTTTTCGCCTCTTCCTTACCTATAGGAAAATCTTCTCTTGTGTCCTTCACCCCCTGCCCCGAAACAAAGAATAGACAGAGATAGAAGGGAAAAGAAGTAAACATTTAAGAATTACCTTTGCCAAATGATTGTTTAGCTATTCAGATGACGAAATTCGCTTATAACCAACTTCAACGCGATCTTTTCTTGTGATGCTATACAAAAAGAAACCAGGGTGTTAAAGCATCAATCTTGCACATTTGTATAATTGTAGTTCTTCACCGGACAATTTGGATGTTCTTGAATGTTAGAATCTGATATATTTAGATATATCATATCACCCCATGTGGACATGTGATGGAATCTCGAGCACCTTATTTCTACATCTCAATTCTTAATTCTCTTGAAGATTAAGGATGATGGCACAAGGAAGATTTATGCTCCAAATTTGGTATCGCTAGAATATACAAGTCTGATTCCTGAACTGAAAGTTGCAAGAGAGTCAAGACAACTAAAGCACTCAAAAATAGATTTGCTTTGCCATAATTTAGATTAGGCATGACACTGTAAGTTGAACGAATTCCTATCAAACTCGTACTCTTGGTCTCAAGTTTCCAGTCATTTTGACAAAGAAGTAAGTTCCAAGCGGACATTTTAGATATATTAGATATATGGTATCCGGGATCGGACATCGAAAGGGAAGGCGAGGTTTCAAAGTCTATTATGGAAGCGGGCCCCTACTGGTAGTGATACCCCGATCTCATGGATGAAGGCTAACATTTTCTATTGGAATAGAGGGATGTGCAGATCAATTCGACATTTCACTTTGCCATCTAGAGATAGTTTAGAGCCTTACTTGAGGAGTTTCCAGTGATTGTGACAGCATTGCTATTGAGTTTTCATCAGAGGAGACTTAACCTGCAATCAACATGTGATAAAGTTATAGTTTCACAGATCGTTGTATATGAAGAATTTGAGTCAGTCTACTTCTCATGAAAGCAAGCCTAGCCATTGACGATTAAATTACTGAGCAGTATCAAAATTCCAATATATGTGAATTTGAAGTTTTGTGATCAGATATATCAATTGTTTTCAATCCTTGAAGCAGTTGACTCTATTTTTGAGGTTGGCGTTATGTGCACACAACGTTCTATATACTCTTCTTTTCCCTTTCTTTCCTCTTCCTCAACATCTCGGAGCTCAGTTACTCCTTCCTGTGATGAATATTGACATTTAAAATTTAGTACAAGTACCCACTAATAAGGGTAGGTTTGTTTCTGTTGCAGCTTCACAAAGGAAAAAATTGACTCCTACTGGATCATAATAGGGAATAATAACAAATAGCATTAATGTTATCCTTGAATCAGTCCACTCTTTATCATGAAGTGACAATATGTTTGGTTTATATCTTGAAACCAAACAGCAGGTGTTTCAAGTATTCCAGAAGTTCCATGCTATGGTGATAAGGGAGACCAGGTAGAAAGCTAAAGTGTCTCTGCACTGACAATGGAATTTGAGCAGTAATATTCAAGTGTAACTGAGAGAATAATTTTTACCATTGTTGAGAAGGATTGCTCAAAAAGGCTAAACTGCTCAAGCAGTTGACTCTATATAGTGGATTCGATTTCATAACATTAAGAGACAAGAAGAGTTGTAATATTTGAGCCATAGCACTTAAGTATAAGCACACTTTCATGAAATGAATGTTCATTTGTGTTGGTCCTCATTATGAAAGACTAAAATAGTCCCACCACATACATTAACCAGCATTTTGATCATTTGATCGATAAAAAAATCTCAACGCTCCAGACACCCCACCCTCATCCCACCCCACTATGAAAACAAACATTCAACTAAAAATGAATCAATCTACAATTATAAGTACATATATGTGTGTTATTCCATTTTGATTGAATGCTTATTTTCATAGGTGATACAACTTATAACTGTTGATAAATTCACTCAGAAGTTTGCTTAGATTGTGCTTTGTGATCATCAGCTAGTTGTGCTCACGTTTTTTGGTACTCTTCTTTAACATGCTTTGTGTTTAGGAAAGTTTAATTTTTAGGGATATGGATAGTTCTTCGAAGGGAAAAAGTAAGATCTTTTATGTTTTTCCCTATAAGATTTTTTGTCATGGTTCTTTAAAGCTCTTTTCTTGATCTGCTTTTGATATGCTTTTCCTTGAGTTGAGCATCAGAAATGACCTCTCGACCTCCCAATGTAGGGTAAGGTCTAGACACTCTACCCACCCTATACCTTACTTGTGGGATTTCACTAAATAGGATGTTGTTGTTGGTTTGGTAAATTTTCTCTTTCTCTGATCCGATTGATATGTGTTTCCTTATGCCAAGTGTGTATCGGAAATAGTCTCTCTACCTCTCAAGGTTGGGGTAAGGTCTACGCGCACTCTACCCTATCCTTCCCAGACTCACTTGTGGGATTACACTTGGTATGTTGTTGTTTGTTGGTTCTGTAAATATTCTATTCAAATGATCAATAATTTTCTATTTCATGATGTATAAAGGTCATGACACACAAGAGAATGTGTAGTCAATCACAAATGGTTGATTTATATATTGTTTTTGGTGTAGATTCTGAAGAGATCCTAAGTATCAAAGTGATACTGACCTACTTAAATATAATGAGATTCATCTTGTTTCTATCTCAAGAGAGAAAAATTGTGTCAACATTTTCTAGGGACTCTTCTTTAACATGTTTTAGTTGTTGAAAATTAATGTGTAGAGATTTGAGTTTCTCAAATAGGAAAAACAAGAATTTGTACAACTTTCCTTTTGATTTCTTGTCTAGGATATACTGTCTTAGCACATTCCCTAGTTTTAAGAAGTTAGATTGTGTTACAAGGGAATCTGAGTTTGTTTATTTTTTTTGAGACAGTAACAACTTGTATTCTATTCCAAAACAAAAACCAGAACATGCCACAACAAGTTACAAATTCCTAATTACAATTGCGGAGCACCAAAAAAAAACAAAATTAAGCAGTTCATCTTAATCTTTCTGACGGAATTGCTCTTGTTTTGGAAGCATCTTATATTTCTTTCTTCCCACACAAATTACCAAATTCAAGTCGGAATGATTTTCCATCTTTCTTTATGCCCGGAAATGCTTGCATAACTGCTCTATAACTTCAGAGTCTGCGTAACTTTCCTAGGCATAACCTATTTCATGTCCTTTTGCTTGATAAAGACATTCCACAAAATGTTGGTTATTCTACAGTGAAGGAAGTGACGGTTGACAGTCTCTACTTCTTCTTCACCACATAGAAGGCACCTACGACTCAGTTGAATATTTCTGTTCATGAGATTTTCCTGGGCCAAAACTGCCTGCTTAGCAAGGCGCCAGGAAAAACAAGACACCTTGTAGGGATTTTAGTTTTCCATATCAACTTCCATGGCCACCCATTCCTCTGACTGTTACAAGGATTAAGTTTTTTGTATGCTCTTCTAAAAACATTTAAATTGTCCCGATTGTGATCCTGCCATCCCAAACTATCTTGTGCACCAATTGTTCCTTTGAACTACCCTAAGACCTTGTAGAACTCCACCAACCTTTGGATCTCCCAGTCATTTTGAGGTCTTCTAAAGCTCAGATTCCACTCTTGGTTTGACCACATCTCTGCTTTAGTGGCTCTTTGCTGGTTTAGGGTGAAAATATCCGAGAACATGGTTTTTAAAGATACTTGTTCTAGCCATCTATCTTCCCAAAAAGAGGCTTTCCTACCATTCCCAAATTAAATATTGCAGTTTTCTCTGAGCTTTGACCAATGTTTTCTGATGGCTCTCCAATGACATGATCCGTAAGTGCTAGTGACCGTTTAAGTTATCCAGAGATCCTCCATTTCATATTTAGCCTGTATTACATCTTTCCACAACTTAAGCAAATCTCCGTAGCCACTTCATCATAAGACACTGATTTTGAATTTTTAAATTCCGTATCCCCATCCCCACAACATATTTACTCTTAATCGAAGTATCCCACTTTACCAAGTGGAATTTCTTGGTTTCACTATTTCCTTCCCACATGATATTCCTCCTCAAAGCATCAAGTCTGTGAATAACACCATCAGGAATAGGGAAAAGTGACATCATATATGTAGGCATAGAGTCTAAAACACTATGGATGAGTGTTAATCTTCCTCCTAAAGAAAGGTACTGGAACTTCCAATTCACCAACCTTTTTTCACATTTTTCAATCACCCATTCCAAATGCCTACAGATTTGCTTTTGGCTCCCGAGGGCATCCCCAAATATGTAGTTGGTAGATATCCTGTCCTTCTGCCCAAAATCCTAGAGATAGCTTAAAAAAGAACGAAGATTACCCTTAAATCTTGAGTTGGTTCTTGTTAGCATCACCGAAGACAAGACTTCATGTTTTAAGTGGCTAATCTCCAGATCAGCCCCCACTCTACTGGATACCCTAAAACCTCTCAGCCACGACTTTTCTTGAGCGAAATTCAACATATCATTTAGTCCCTCCATATCATTTCTTGAGTGATTTTCAACATTCATTTTTTCTTTTTCTTTTGATAGCATATGTTGGATTGGCAGGATTTCTTTCCCATTATGTGGTACAAGGCCATAGATCTTTTTTTTTGCATCACTAGCAAGAACAAAAATATATATACACAATGATATAATTTTTTCTTATCTTGAGACAAATAGTTTTCTTCTTTTACTCTTCTTTCTTGTTATAAAACCTTCCGATCGATAGAAAAGGTAAAAAATGCAAATGCTTTCATAATTGCTCCATATCTCTCGAGACTTGTAGGGTAGTATAACACATGTATCTTCATGTTTGTTCCTTTTACTAGTCACTCATTATTTTCTTAGTATCCATAACTGATTTAAAAGAAAGTGTCTTGTTGCGATTGTTATTACTAAGTGTTAGGGGTTACAAAAAATCTTACTTTAGATGCCCAATATTTATGACAATTTTTTGTCATATATTAACACTTGTCTGTTTTCTGAATCCTCTTTAAGAGCTTACATTTTTCATGTTTGAGCTTTCCTTGTAGATCGAAAAGAAAATGAACACTGATTGGACATGCAATAACTCCTTTTGGACTAAGGAGGAGGATAAAATCATTGAGAATATTCTTGCGATCAACAAGGATAACAACAATCTATTGGAGGAAATAACAAAAGCGCTTCCTGAAAAATCGACTAATGATACTAAGGATCATTGAATGTATTAATTGAAGATATCAATGTCATCGAGTCTGGATATGTCACATTACCTAATTATATTAAAAAGCAAAACCAAAATTAATAATCTAAATTGATGTATATATCACTTCTAGATGTAAAATGGTGAAAAGGTGCTTCTGAATTGATGCTTATATCATTTCTTGTATTTGATTGCACGACTGAAATTTCAAAATTTCTTATTTCTCAATGATCACGTCGGTGTGCTTCTAAACATCTTATATATATTTCTAGGTGGATAGACTACATCTTCATATATGTCATAGGTGTATTTGGTCTTTGTGAGAAATATAAGAAAAGAATATTATTGACTTGTTGTTGTGCCTACATTATTACATTGAGACCCTATTTATAGACCCTATAATACAATCATTTACCAAATAGAATACTATTTAGTATACATATTCCCATTCTAATAAGATTGTATAAACATATTCCTATTCTAATAGGATTGTATAAACCTATTCTATTCCAATAGGACTATATAAACTTAATTCTATTCTAACACTCCCCCTCAAGCTAGTGCATACAATTCATGTACCTAGCTGTTACAAATGTAATTAATACAAGCACCGATGAGGGGCTTGGTAAGATATCTGCAAACTGATCAGTCGACTTCACAAAATTGACCGTCAATTTCAATGTGCTTGGTTTCTCATTAAATACTGGATTTGACACATAATGTTAGTAAACAGAGAGATAAAATTCCAGTGTTGAACTTTCCAAACCAAACATGCAAAGATTGCTTTAGACCATAGAGTGACTCACATAATCAACATACAAGACTACTAAATATCTGCAAGTTGATCATCCGACTTCACAAAATTGACAGTCAATCTCAATGTGCTTGGTTTCTCATTAAATACTAGATTTGACACATAATGTCAGTAAACACAGAGATAAAATTCCAATGTTTAAATTCCCAAACCAAACATTGCAATGATTGCTTCAGACAATAGGGTGACTCACATAATCAACATACAAGGCTACTAAACTCCCCCCGAGCAACAAAGTGCTCAAAACTTAGTATAAAGTATATGGATCATGTTGGAATCAATAGAAGAGTCAATATTAAACAAGTCACTGAAAAATTGGCTGGAACATGCTCATATGTCGGAGTATTAGATTCAATGGCTAAAAGTGGTCATAATCTAAGAAATAAAATTATATAGGTAGGTCGAAATGATGTCACGACCCAACTAGAGAAGAGAAATTATATAGGATAGTTTGAATTGATGGAACAACCCCATTGAAAAAGAGAAATAATATTGGTAGGGTCTGAATGATGGCATGACCCTAATGAAAAATAGTAATTATAAAGGTAGGATTGCAATGATGGCACAACCCTACGCAAATCAGATTTGAGGAGTCACTGGAAAGACGAATGGAACCACGCAAATAAAATCTGAGTCACCAAAAAGACACACGGTGCTACGCAACTCAGATATGAGAAAGTAGTTAGGAAAAATCCACTAAACTACACAAATTAAATATGAAAAGTAGTCAAAGGAGATGCACGGTGCTACGCAAATCAGATATTCAAAAATAAGGTAGTCACCAAAAATATGGCACGGTGCTACACGAATTATATATGAAAAAGTAGTCACTGGAATGATGGCACAGTGCTACACAAAATAAATATGAAAAAAAGTAGTCACCGGAATGATGACGCGGTGCTACAAAAATTAAATATGAAAAAGTAGTCACGAGAATGATGGCACAGTGCTACACAAATTAGATATAAGAAAGTAGTCACCGAAATGATGGCACGGTGCTACACAAATTAGAATGAAAAAATAATCACCAAAAAATACACGGTGACCCAACTTTTGCTAACATAATCATTAGCCGGACGGGCGGCATATATGGATAATAGCCACCCGCCGGCAGCGCAAGCTCTTTGATTGTTTACCAAGGTCGTAGAGGCTTTGATACCATGTGAGAAATATAAGAAAAGAATATTATTGACTTGTTGTTGTGTCTATATTATTACATTGAGACCCTATTTATAGACCCTATATTACAATCCTTTACCAAATAGAATACTATTTAGTATACCTATTCTAATAAGATTGTATAAACATATTCCTATTCTAATAGGATTGTATAAACCTATTCCTATTCCAATAGGATTATATAAACTTATTCCTATTCTAACAGTCTTCATAAAAGTTGGGAGATATTTATAAGTAACTTGTAGCTAAGTCAAACGGTGCTTACAAGTATTTCATCTAATTGAAAATAAATATACCATATGACTTTATTATTTATCACTCACTTAAACATATTGTCTTCAGATAATAACAACCATTCTATACCCTGCATGTTCACAAATGAACCACCCAGCACAAAGGTGAGTTTTAATACAACAAGGGTGATAGTTTAGGTAGGTAAAGCGAACAATGATTAGTTGGGTTATGAAACTCGCAAAATGTGATAGTTTGGATGTGTTTTTGACCATTAACTCTTAGTAAAATTATTTCTTATCCGAAAAGACAATAACTCAAAAAATAAGATGTTGTTATGCCCTTTGTCCCTTGTGACAACTGAAGGAAAATAATTCACATTAAATTGACACAAGCAGCTTGTAAGCAAGCATGTGGAACCTAATAAGCCAAGTAAAGATAAATATGGACTCGAAACTTAATTAGTTGGAAAAAAATATATGCATAATTACTCAATAAAACCTCCTACTAATCACTAGAACTAGACCTAATTTATAGAAAGTTTTTGTTTGTCAATGTCCAATAATTTAAGCCGACAGGCTAATAAGGAAAATCTCAGTGCCCAACCTATACCAAGGGTTGGCTTAAAAGTCGACCTTATACTCAAAAGCACCTTTTTAGTAAGGTTGCTTGTTTCCACTCATTAAGATTCGATCTACAAAAGGAGGTGCACGAGGGATACTCAAATTGCTCTCACTATCACTAGAGAAGGTGAGGACGTCTTTCTTTCCTCCCTCCAAACAGTTAGCCTAAAGCCTTAAAGGAGAAGGGGAAGAACCATTTATCTAAGTACTCGGTCTTTGTTGGTCGTTGTTCCAGTTGAGCACTCTCTAGTCTTTGTCCAATCCCATCTTAGAATCTTCCAAGATATTATAGAATTTTCAAAATGCCTCCAAAGAGAATATATAGCCTTTTTGTTTTATTTAGGCATGGATGAAAGGTTTTAGGGTAGCTTCCAAGTAATCCTAATGGACCCTTGGGCTTAAAACATGTGGGTGGACCATTTTGTAGAGGCCCAACCTAGCCCAACTTAAGTCATGTAATTTGACTTAAATAATTATTCCGGCTTTATTAACCCAAAATGTTCACTTGGGTCAATATGTCTTGAATTTATAACTTGTTCAAATTTTGTATCGGCTTAATCCCATAAAATTTTACATGCCTTGATATTAACAAATTGCCTTTTCAGTACTGGATTGTAACTGTTGGTATTGTTTGTGTTTGTTAGATTCTTCTATATTAAGATTTTGGGTATTTTGAGTTGAAACTATAACTCAAACAATTGAAAGGAGGAAATATGGCTATAAATTACGAGGGTAAGACAATTTTGGTTTCAGCGAATGAGTTTGCGTTGTCCTCTCAGTATCAACAATCCCTTAAAGAATTCACTTCAGTTACTACCCTTGTTGATCCAAGAAAAGCATATGCAGTCTCCTCTTTGAACAACTGGGTAATTGATACACGTACTAGTAATTACATAACACGTAATCTTAATATATTTTCTACCTTTCGATCACAAAAAGCACCCTCTCAAGTAATGGTAGTTGATGGCTCAACACATAACATTGTGGGATTTGGAACCATTAAAGCAACCTCCTCTATTGCCATGTCATATGTATTAAAGCCACACTAGAACTTGAATCCTAGAGACCCTCTTTTGATTTTGTAGGATGTCCAACAGTCTATAGAAGAAAATGAATGGTTACAGAGACCATTTCCAGAAGAGGAAGTGTTATTGATCATCAATCAGTATGATGAGGACAAAGCACCAGACACTGATGACTTCACTATGGATTTCTTCAAGAAATGTTGGGATATTTTGAAAGAGGACTGAATGTTGAGTACGAAAAATTCCCATCAGAAGAGTGCGTTTGAGAAATCATTTAATTTTACATTGATCGCTTCAATCCCAAAGAAACCTGATGCAATTGAGCTAAAGACTTTAGACCTATCAGTTTGATAGGAGTAGTCTATAAAATCATCTCCAAGTTGCTAACTGAGAGAATGAAGACAGTGATAGTGAAATTGGTCGATATGAACACCAAATGGCTTTTTTTAAGATACACGCAAATAATGGATGCAGGATTGTTGGCTAATGAAATGGTTAACTACAGGGTAAAGCAGAAAGAACCTAGGAGTCTATGCAAGCTAGAAATTGAGAAAACCTATGACCATGTTAATTGGAATTGCCTTCTAAAAAAACTAAAGGACATGGGGTTTGATAGCAAGTGGATTGGCTGGATCAATAACTGCATTTCAAGTGTGAAGTTTTCCCTCCTCATAAATGTAAACGCTGAAGGATTCTTCCAATCTCAGAGAGGTCTTAGACAGGGAGATCCATATCCCTATTCCTATTCTTAATAGCCATGGAGGGGTTGAATCAGGAAGGCAGAGACTAATGGGTGGGAGAGGATTTAGTGCACTTGCTGGGAGAGGGAAGGAGCTGGAGATCACACACTTATTCTATGTTGATGATGCTCTTATATTCTATGAGGCAAAGGAGGCAAAAATTAGACACATCAGGGCTATACTCACTAATTAGTAGAGCATTTCAAGCCTCCGTGTCAATTGGCTGAACAGTCATCTCCTCCATATCAACCAAATTGACAATTTTCTTGGGCTAGTTGAGACATTAAGTTGCTAGGTAGATATCTAAAATATCTGGAACTACCTTTGGGTGCTAAGAACAAAGAGCTGGAAGTGTGCAATATGGTGTTGGAGAGATGAGGGAGGAAACAAGCCCGGTGAAGAAGCTAGTATTTGTCCCTAGGTGGTAGGGTGACCTTCATCAAATCAGTATTAGATGGATCATTTACTTATATGATGAGTTTATTTCCAGTCCCCAAGAACATTGAGAAGAAAATAAATAGGCTCAGGAGATCTTTTCTTTGTCAAGGAAACAAGGAAAGGGAAGGCTACAACTTGGTGAAGTGGGATACTCTCACACTTAGCAAAAACCAAGGAGGCTAGGATTGAAGGACCTAAGTCTATAAAACAGTAGCTTACTCCAAAAGTGGCTATGGACATTCTGTATAGAATATAGAGCCTTATAGAAGATATTTATATCAGGAAAGTATGGTTTATTTAACCGTTGGACAACTCAAGTGGTGATGGGCACCATTTGGGTGCAGTGTCTGGAAGACCATTAGAAGACTATTGCCACATTTCAAAAACAACATATGTATTAGTGTAAGGGATGGGAGGAAGAAAGAGTTCTTGAATGAAATATAGATAGAGAAGAGAGTTTGAGAAACCTATTACCTCTTCTATATACATTGAGTATGCAGAACAATGACACTGTGGAACAAGCCTGGAGTCAAGACGGTTGGAATCTAGTATTTAGGAGAGCATTGAATGATTGTGAAAGTGAGGTGGTTGCCAAGCTATTAGGGGTTCTTAATGATTTCCTAAGTACTTCTTAGAGGTTTGATAAGCCAATATGGAAAATACACAACAAAAGTATATATTGAAATCATGCTATTGAAAGATGAACTATAATGTCCCACTAATTGAACCAACCTTAGCAGACATATTAATAGTTATCTGGACCAACCTTAACAAGTGTTATTAATGCCATTTGGCTCCAATATAAAAACACTCATGAACTTGCAAACACTATATCAAAGAAAATCTTTAGTATAAACGTTTAAAAGGCGACCTGCAGGACAAGTATAAGTATTCAAAGGAAAGAACTGGTCACCTAATTTAAATGTGCTTCAGTCAATCAGACAGCTTGATAGAAGTTGTCATCTTGGATAAGACCCTTTTTTGCTATCTAGGACTCCTCATTTCCCATCAAAAAGGTAAAATGGATAGTCTTGACTGATCTGTATTAATAAAGAAATATACATACATTTCACTAGCTGAATATCCTACATCTGAGTATCTTTACAAAGTAAAAAGGCATAATTCATAAGAAAAATTGTACTAAAAAAGGCTAAAACACAACTTAATTACCTCGAGTTTCAAAGGAGCTGGTCATTGATTAACCACAGTCATATGAGCTCTAGTAAAATACTGTCCAAAAATATCATGAATACAAAGGTAAATAGTGGGAGAACAACAACATAGTGGGAGAAGTGATAGCTTTTTAATCTTCTAGCCCATAGATACACTCTTCTATTAGTTCAAGTTTAGTCTTATAGCCAGGCGCCAGCATCCTTCATATTGATGGTTAAATATCCCAACACATCATATATCATGTAGTACTGAGGATGCTTCCTATCTTTAGATACAAAACAGTGCGGATATCCAGAAGTATCAATCCAACTACAGACAACCTCCATTGACAATCCCACTTTGTGCATCCCTCTTCTGACGTTATCGACAGACTGCCAGTTTCCTTCCTCTGCATAATATATTTGAAAGTAGAATATGATAACAAGTAATTATATCATTTATAATTCAAGCAGCTTACTGGAAACAATTTTCCCCATATCAAAGTTTCTATGCACTCTGCAGGCTGCAAGTAATGATTCCCATCTTCCCAAGACATTACCCTCAACACCCAACAGTTCAGAAAAATTATGAGCTTCATCCAACCGTCCAACTCTCCCTACATGTCAACCACACAAGGATAGCGCTCTGCTGATGGCTGAATCCCAGATTTTTCACCCATCAGCTCAAATATTTAAAGGCCTGTAGCAACCAATCCGGTGTAGCTTCAAGTAGACAGGACTGCTACAAAGGTAACAGCATCTGGTTCTAAAGCATTCTGCCGTAAAGAGTAGAACATGGTTACACCTAGAATATGTGCTATCATAGCATTAAGCGAAATAACTTGTGAATTCGTGCATTTCTTTATCAGACATGCATGTAGCTGTGTAAACTCCAAATGCTGCAACTGTGAAGTTGCCCTAAGAGCAGATACAAATGTCACATCATCAGTAGTAACAACATCCTCTGCTTCTACAGCTTAAAAGATGAGATCAACAGCTTTAAAAGGAAATTTGTTCTAAATGTACCCGCTAATCATAGAGTTCCAGATCTCAGTAATTCATTCACAAGTATTCTCAAATATTCTGGTCATCAAATCAACGCAACCAAGCTCAGCATACATAACAATGGCAGCACTAACAAAAAACAAGTCATTTACATATGCATTACCCAATTTCGCAAGCAACCCATAAATAACATCAGCAACTCTAACATCCCTTATTTCTGATACAGTAGGAAAAACATTAATAAAACTAACAGTTGGCTTAATGCCTTATCTCATCATCATAACAAAACACCTCACTGCTTCCGAAAACCTCTTCCTTTTCACATACCATGAAAAAATAGTAATCCACGCAACAACATTTCTTTGATGCATAGTTCTAAACACCCTTTAAACTAAAGCACAATCAGAACCATTATCCAATGTAAGACAAGTAGCAGAGTACATATTCTACAAAGAATTACTAACAATCCTACAAGTATGAATCCCAGAAAACA
>NC_028647.1:9094119-9096809 GCF_001406875.1 Solanum pennellii
TAACAGTTGGCTTAATGCGTTATCTCATCATCATAACAAAACACCTCACTGCTTCCGAAAACCTCTTCCTTTTCACATACCATGAAAAAATAGTAATCCACGCAACAACATTTCTTTGATGCATAGTTCAAAACACCCTTTAAACTAAAGCACAATCAGAACCATTATCCAATGTAAGACAAGTAGCAGAGTACATATTCAACAAAGAATTACTAACAATCCTACAAGTATGAATCCCAGAAAACAGAATGTGGTGATGCATGGCTTTACCTACAAGAATCCCTTTGGTCTCTGCGCAAGCCTTAAGAATAGAGGAATAAGTATACTGATCACATACGGATGAATCCACATGTTTCAATCTAGAATAGAATAAAATGGCTTCATGGGGCATGTTATTACAGATAAACCCAATTATTATTGTGTTCCAAAGGACAGTTGATGGTTGAGGAATTGTATCAAACAGTTGGCAGGCGAGATGGGGTTGGCCTTGTCTGCACGATTCGCTTAAACATAAGCGAATTGTTCTGGGTTTTGAGTTTGTAAGAGTGCACTCTTGGTTGGTGAGGAGTAGAGAAGAGTAATTTGGGAGATGGGTTAAGCTCAAAAATGGAGACTGAGAAAGTTGAAGGAAGAGGAAGAAGACAATGGTTTGGTCTTACAAATACTCATTCACTTCAATATTTCAATTTGTTTGTCTAGTTTTGACATTAACAAGTAATTCCTCTGTTTAAAAAGAATGATCTAGTTTGACTTTTTAATCTTTTTTTTGACACTAGTAACATTGTATTTCAGTCAGTACTTAGGTAGTACTGAAAAACCATGTTTACAAAAAGAAGATAAGATTAAAGTCCTTCCAATGCTAAACCAGGAACTAGATGGCCCCTAAACCATCTATAATTGACTCAGTCTCATTGGAGTAGACATTTGTACACCAAAAACAGAACAACAAAATACATTTAAGCTTGACTTCCTGCAGGTTGTTGTCCCTATTTTCAAAACATCTCTCTCCCCATATAGTCCACCATATACAAGCAGGTATTATCCTCCATCTTTCTCTGTTTGTAGCCTCAACTCCAGCCTCCTCCCAACTGAAAAGTATCATCAATCTTACTAGGCATTCTCCAGGAAATGCCACTGAGATTAAGGAAAATCTGCCACAGTTGAACAGTGAAAAAGGTGTTTTACTGTCTCTGTATCCTTACCACATAAGGAGCATCTGTTGCATAAAGATATACCTCTCTTGGCCACATTGTCCAATGTCAGAACTGCTTCATTGGCTAGCAGCCAGGTGAAGCATGCCACTTTTTGTGGCACTTTGACTCTCCAAATGTGCTTCCAAGGCCATTTGAAATCTTGATTCTCCATAAGACTTGTTTGTTTATATCCTTCCTTCACCCTGTATCTTCCTTTGTTGTGCCCATGCCACCATAAATAGTCTTCACCTGGTTGGATCCTTGGGAACTCTCCAGTAGTTTGAAAAGTTCAATCATTCTGGGACTTTTTAATCTTGTGGTTCTAAATCAAAGTTAAGTTAAACAGAGGGAGTAATTGTTTTTTAAAAGAGGAAATTAATTAGTCTATATCTATTTATGTTTATATTTATCTATATATCTATATCTATATCGATATTCTATATTACCTTAAAAGCATTAACTCCCTTTGAAGATGATGTTGATGATAAGATTTGAGATAACTAGCAAAGCGCTATTTCAAAGTTAGACAAGTGATGGAGTGTAAGAAGAGCGTAAAAAAAACTTAATCCTTGTAACAGTCACAGGAATAGGTGGCCATGGAAGTTCATATGGAAAACTAAAATCCCCTACAAGATGTCTAGTTTTACTTGGCTCCTTGCTAAGCAGACAGTTTTGACCCAAAAAAATCACATGAAAAGAAATATTCAACTGAGTCCTAGGTGCCTTCTATGTGGTGAAGAAGAAGTAGAGACTATCAACCATCACTTCCTTCACTGTAGAATAACCAACATTTTGTGGAATGTCTTTATCAAGTAGAAGGATATGAAATGGGTTATGCCTAGGAAAGTTACGCAGACTCTAAAGTTATGGAGCAATAATGCAAGCATTTCCGGACATAAAGAAAGATGGAAAATCATTCCAGCTTGCATCTGGTGGTCCGTGTGGAAAGAAAGAAATCTCAAATGCTTCTAAAACAAGAGCAATTCCATCCAGAAGATTAAGATGAACTGCTTAGTTTTGTTTCTTTTTTGGTGTAAACAGGAGTAAATGGTAGATCTAGAATCAATTAAAGATGTTTTAGGTTCCTTATAAATTTTGCTATAGGATTAAAGATCTTCCTGGTACGCTCCACAATTGTAATTAGGAATCTGTAACTTGTTGTGGCAGGTTCTGGTTTTTGTTTTGGAACAGAATACAAGTTGTTACCGTCTCAAAAAAAAAGAAGTTAAACAATAATAACCGGTTAATGAGTACAGAATGATTGTGATCTTATTATATGTATGCATACATTTTCTTTCTTTTGTTTTTGCTCACATATAGCTTGAGTCGAAAACAATAGGTTCAGTTGAACTCATAGAACCTGTGGGAGCTATACGCCTTTTACTTGTTTAAGATGGGGAAGAATGCTCATGGAGATACTCTTGCTGTTTTGTCTCCAACGTGAATTCTAATATATATTACATGAAATATATTTTACCTGTAAACTCTGCTGCTTTA
>NC_028647.1:9099458-9112255 GCF_001406875.1 Solanum pennellii
TCTGTTGGTATTGTTTGTGTTTGTTAGCTTCACCTATATTGATATTTTGGGTATTTCGAGTTGGAAACTAGAACTCAAACAATTGGAAAGGAGGAAATATGGCTATAAATTATTAGGGTAAGACAATTATGGCTTCAGCGAATGAGTTTGTGTAGTCCTCTTAGTACCAAGAATCCCTTTAAGAATCACTTGAGTTACTACCCTTGTTGATTCAAGAAAAGCATATGCAGTCTCCTCTTTGAACAACTAGGTGATAGATACAGATACTAAAAATTACATGACATGTATCCTAATATATTTTCTACCATTCGATCACACAAAGCACCCTCTCAAGTAATGGTAGTTGATGGCTTAACACATAACATTGTGGGATTTGGAACCATTAAAGCTACCTCCTCTATTGCCATGTCATCCGTATTAAATGCCAGACTCTACTCAAAACTTGAATCCTAGAGACCTTCTTTTGATATTGTATGATGTCCAACAGTCTTTAGAAAAAAATGAATGGTTACAACTCTATATGTATATTTACTCAATAAAACCTCTTACTAATCACTAGAACTAGACCTAGTTTAAAGAAAGTTTTTGTTTGTCAATGTCCAATAGTTTAAGCCCACGGCCTAATAAGGAAATTTCAGAGATTATCTTATCGATATAATATTCTGTAGATTCAGAACCATTTTCACAAATGAAAAACTCCACTTATGCCAGTTCCATTGATATTCACATACTATAATTAGCTGAACCGATCTTAGCAGACATACTAATAGTAATCTGGATCAATCTTAACAAGTGTTATTAATGCCATTTGGCACCAAAATAAGAATACTCACGAACTTGCAAACACTATATCAAAGAATATCCTCAATACAATAGTTTAAAAGTCGACCTGCAAGACAAGTATAAGTTATTAAAAGGAAAGAACTGGTCACCTAATTTAAATGTGCAATCAGAGAGCTTGATAGAAGTTGTCATCTTGGATAAGACCCTTCTTTTGCTATCTGGGACTCCTCGTTTCCCACCAAAAAGTTAAAATGGATATTCTTGACTGATCTGTATTAATAAAGAAATATACTTACATTTCACTAACTGACTATACTACATCTGACTATCTTTACAAACTAAAAAAAACATAATTCATAAGAAAAAACTAAACTAAAAAAGCTAAAACACAACTTAATTACCTCGAGTTTCAAAGGCAGCTGGTCATTGACAAACTACAATCAAATGAACTCTAGCAAAATCATGTCCAAAAATATCATGAATACAAAGGTACATAGTGAGAGAACAACAACATAGTGGGAGAACTAATAGCTTATAGCCAGCATCCTTCATATTGATGGTTTAATATCCCAACATATCATATATTAGTTCAAGTACTGAGGATGCTTCTTATCTTTAGATACAAAACAGTGTGGATATCCAGAAGTATCAATCCAACTACACCAACCTCCTTTGACAATCCCATTTCGCACATTCTTCTTCTGACGTTATCTACACACTGACAGTTTCCTTCCTCTGCATATATATTTGAAAGCAGAACATGATAACCAGAAATTCCGTCATTCCCCTCTAATTCAAGCAGCTTACTGGAAACAATTTCCCCAATTCAAAATTTATATGCACTCTGCAGGCAGCAAGGAGTGATCCCGATTTTCCTAAGACATTATCTACAACACTCAACAGTTCAGAAAAATTATGAGCTTCATCCAACCATCAAACTCTCCCTAAAATGTCAACCACACACGCATAGTGTTCTGCTGATGGCTGAATCCCGTATTCTTATCCAATGAAAGACAAGTAGCAGAGTACATATTCAACAAAGAATTACCAACAATCCTACTAGTATGAATCCCAGAACGCAGAATGTGGCAATGCACAGCTTTACCTACAAGAATCCCTTTGGTATCCGCGCAAGCCTTGAGAACAGAGGAATAAGTATATTGATCATTTACGGATGAACCCACATGTTTCAATCGAGCATAGAATGAAATGGCTTCATGGGGCATGTCATTACAGATAAACCCAATTATTGTTGTGTTCCAAAGGAGAGTTGATGGTTGAGGAATTGTATCGAACAGTTGGCGGGCGAGATGGGGTTGGCCTGGTCTGCTCGATTACTTAAACGAAAGCGAATTGTTCTGGGTTTTTGAGTTTGTAGGAGTGCATTCATGGTCGATGAGGGGGTAGAGAAGAGTAATTTGGGAGATGGGTTAAGCACAAAAATGGAGACTGAGAAAGTTAGAAAATTGAGGAGGAGGTGACAATTGTCATCAAATTAAAATTGGTGGAAAAAGAAAAGGTTTGATTAAAGTTAAATTCTTTTTTAATTAGTGATTAAGTTAAATTGGGATCTAAAATATAATATTTGAAATTTTTAAATTTTTAAAGTATTTAAAATAAATTCAATTTCTCATTGTGTTTCTTTTTCTTTTATATTGTTGCGACAAGTTAGGGATCATCTCTTCATCTTTGTTTGTCTTCTTAGTTTGTCGTCTGTCATTTTCGTCTTAGTTTGTTGTCTTCTTCGTCATTCCCGTCATCTACCTTCAAGGTAACACTCTTTTCTTTTCTTTTTCATTGTTAGGGTTTTAAGAGTGTAAAGGTTGAAAGATTGATTGGATTGTTTTTGTTTATGATTGTTTTTGTTATTTTTGTCCAAATTATCACTTGCATTGTTGAAAAGATTTTCGAAGTTTATTGAGAGTTCTCTATCTGAAAATGTTTGCGATGCTGAATCTTAGTTTAGAGAAATTAGAGAGTGAAATTGTTATTGCTTATCTGTTTTTGTTGTAGCCTTTTCAACAAGTGTTTTCTTTGCTTAAGTAGTTGTTAATTGTTCAAGTTGTTATAACAATTGCTGAAATAATCTTTAAATGCAACAATTGTTTTATCACATTTTTATTATAATTATTATTTTACATGTATATTGTGCATTCATGGATAATTCAATACATCTAGTGAAATGAAAATGAAATTTTTCACTAAGTTTGTGCCTAAGATATTAACCGAGGATGATAAGATTGAATAGCTTGAGATGGATTTGAATGGTGTTATTGCTATAAAAAGAAACATCATAATTGATCAGCATAATCTTGATGCATGAGGTGGAGGATCATCTTCTCCAATTGTTGAGAGAGTTTTTAGTGGTGTTGGTGATGGAGGAAGAGGAGAATTTACTCCAAATATTGATGGATGTACTGTAGGTGTTGATTTCGAAAGAGGAGAAGACTTCGATGATATTAGTGGTGGTTTTGGAGTAGGAACATCTTCTCCGATTGATGAGAATGTTCCTTGTCTTCAAGAAACTCCATGCACTAAGGAGACGATAGATTCATTGAATGTCAGGATATAGTCTTTAGAGAAAATTATCGTCAGCATGATTGCTAAGACTGAGTCTTTAGAGAAAGCTATCGTCACCATGAAGTCTAAGAGAGGTATTAGGACTTCATCAAAGATCTCTCATCTATATACTCCCGACTATGTTAAAAGAACAAAGAGACAAAATTCAGAGGTCTTGTCAAGTCCTAGAAAAAAAAGAAGGGAAAAGTGAATGAGATCATTATCGAAAAAGAATTGGTGTCCGAAGATAGTTAAGGTAAAATTATTTTCTAATCATCTTTCTAAGATTTGTCTTGTATATATATACATATATATTCCATTTTTACATGTGAAGTTTTTTAATATTACAGTTGATTCCAATTCAAAAGGAGTTGAAAGAGTGATGAAGAAGGGGCTGCTTGTGAATATGCATTTTTACCTCTATTTTGCTGCACTTTTAATTCACATTTGTTGTACATTAGTGAATATGGTATTTTAAATTTTATGAATTGAAGGAGCTCTTGTTGATATGCATTTTTATCACTATTTTGCTACAATTTTAATTCACTTTTGTTGTACATTAGTGAATATGGTATTTTGAATTTGATGGATTGAAAGAGCTGCTTATGAATATGCAATTTTACTACTATTCTGTTGCACTTCTAATTCACTTTTGTTGTATATTAGTGAATATGATATTTTGAATTGTACATCGTGATGTTGTTAGTGAACTAGTTGCAGCTGAGGATTTGACTTATCCAATTGTTGAAATTCTCTACAGCTATTCAACAAGTTGTTGCATTTTTTTACAGCAATTAGTGAAGTTTTCTACAACAATTAAGCAAATTGTTGTACTTTTCGTAGCAATTGCTACAATTCTCTACAACAATTAAACAAGTTGTATTGTTTTACAACAATTTCTTAAATTTCTACAACAAACACGAAATTATTGTACTTCTCAGAGCAGTTTATGAACTTTTCTAATGCAAGTAAGAAAGTTATTGTACTTTATATGGCAACTAGTTAATAACCTCAACCCCCTTTGAATTAATTTGTTGTTAGAAATGGCTCACGGGATCATTTCACTTTTAAAAGATTTTGTATTCGAGCCCCATGAATAAAACAAGAAAAAAATTGATAGCGTGTTTCCTAAACCTTGAACCACACCAGAAATATCATTTTTTTCGTAGTTTCACGCCTTAGCTATCAATACAGGTGGAGTATCAACATATTTATGGAGAATCAACACATTGTGACACACAACATAATATTGAAATAAACCACCATAGTATCAAATCATGAGTATGTCACACATTCAACAAAATCATTCATGAACAGAGACTGGGAACTTGGCTAACAAAACAAACAAACCAAAAGAAATGGTCATGTTCCCAAACAGACATTCACATCAAAACACAATGTTATATTACTGCTACTACTGCTCCACATTTATTTCCATCTATTCAACTTCAACTTCAAATACATTTCCGCTCCAAAGATCACGATAGATTACTTCTACTTTAGGTGATAGATGCCAAAATTTTGATACCTTAGCAAGTATCTTTGATCTTCTTTTGGGACGTGAATATGAATCGATAGTCACTCTCACCAACACTGGAGACTTGGCAAACAAAAGCTTAACAAACTGCATCTGTGGCGCTCTCCCGTGGAAGTCTTCTAGCTTAACTTCCCTGAGGTGATTAAATGTGACATCGGAGAAACGTTCAAGTTCAAGAAATTCTGCAGTACCATCATCATCTTCAGTGAAAAGCTAAGAAAAATAACAAGAAGTTAACTCCCAGGTTATTTGAGTATCTAAGATCACGTTTTAAAAAAGAAGCCACTAACAACATAATACCCAATGAGGGTAGAATGTACACAGACCTTACCACTATCTCAAATGCAACAAATCCAGTTACAAAGAAGACAGAGACGAACCTTTAGTTCAAGATATTCCAAGTATGAGAAGCTTCTTATCAACGAAAAACAGCATAATGTATCATATATATCCTCCAGCAAAATATCACGCACATAAAACCGTTTGACTCGGCTATGATCAAAAGGAAGTCTTGTTGGTGCTTCATCTGGTTTTGCACATTCAAACTACAAAAAAAAAACACCAAATTTCCACATTAGTCAACCCAAAAGAATCTCCATGTATGAAAACGTAAAACACTTCCAAGTCATAAAGCAACATCTACCTGTTCAAAACAGAAGTGGACGTGGAGGTGCTCGAGAGCAAAACAAGACTCGAAAAACTTCACAAAATATAAATTTTGTGCCTCCATAGAAGAACCCTCATATAAGTTCAGAGATACTTTTGTCAAAAGAGGGACGTTCGTTAGACTGATATAACTTATACAGCCTGAGAAATCAAAGGATTTCAGCTTAGAGGCATTAATTTCTATTATATATGAAATTGGAACTCCTGAGATTTCCAGCACTAACTTCTCAAGCAACGAGCAACGAGATATCAAACTTCCGAGCAATTCAAAAGAGATTGTGACGTTACATAGTTCCAAGGTGATTAACTTATCAAATCCTTGAAAGCTCGAGGGAGGATGTATAAAACAATTTTCAAGAGTTAGATGCCTCAGCTGCGAACATGTGAAAAGTGAAGACAATTTGTATGCTTCATCTTCATTCCATGGAAGGTGAAAAACAAGATGTTGAATGCCATTCATCGAGAGGAAATATATGAAGAAATCAATCTCAGGACAGCTTCTCAACCCGGTAATGTCGAGGGTAAACTTAGTAATGGGTCCTTTATGAAGGGTTAAAAGCTGGTAGACAATCTTCGAAAATTTAACAGTAGGATCTACTAAATCCTCCTCTGTACTCCAATGAGATTGATCAATCGTCAATTCTGTAAGTCTGCACCAACGGTACCTCCATTTCTTCGATAAGATGCTTGTCCTCACAGCTTCTTTACAAGGCAAACATATTAGAATAACATCGATTATGTTATCAGGAAGGTTACTAAGGATGTCAGGAGGTAAACTTCGACAACGCCTTCTTCCCTTAATAGGCATCCTAATAATCACCAAGAAGCTGTAGAAAATAAGCGAAGTGAGTAATCTCCAAATTATCAGAACAGAACTATTTTCACATTCCACATAAGAAATAAAGGTGTATTCGAGCTGAAATCATACTGTATGTTGTATGATTCATACAACTACTTACTCTTAATATCTATGTTATACTGATTCTAACGTGGCTTGCCATAATAACATCGATATGCACCAACAAACAAATCCATGTATAGTTGCACTCTTACAAGTTATGTTACTTGGACTCGCCAAAAATGATGTCGCACCATGTCGAATCTACCAAAAATGTACTCCTTCCGTTTCGATTTGTTTGTCTTGTTCTGACTTGGCACGGTGTACAAGAAAGAACAGAGAACTTTTGAATCGTGTTGTCTTAAACAAATATATATAAAATGTATCAAAATGTCCTTTTACTATCAAAGAGTAGTCAAATAAGCAAAAAGACATTTCTTTTTTCTAAACGAACTACAAATGTAAGTAATACAAAAAAATCTAAATAGAGTGAGTACTACTTTGTACTTGTTATTTCATAAAATCAGAAAGTAGGATTTGAGGGGGGCTAGAGTTATATGTAGACCTTATGACCTTAACCCTACCTCAGAGGTTGGTAGAGAGTTTATTTCCGATAGATCACCAACTCAACAACATATTTTAAGAGTGAGCAACATAAACACCTTACATTAGTACTCCACAAATACATTTGTGAGTTCAAAAGAGTTGAAACCTAGAATCACATTATATGTTAGCTTGTTCTTATTCTTCTACTAAGCTCTTATAGAGAAACAATAATAAGGTTTTTATAAACTCATAAAAATAAGCATAAGAAGCTATATAAATGCAGAAAACACAAGAATCTTATAAATCTAGCTAAATAAATGAATAAAAAATTACCCTTTTGGAGTATCTTCAATCTCAATCGCCAGAGGCAGAGGGAGAAGTGAATTGGGAAAAACAACATAGAGAAGTTATGCCTTGTCCATCTATATACTATTTAGGTGTCGTTTGGACTTTATTGATTTGGAATAAAACTTATTGAAAGTTGTTATTTGTCGGGACATATAATTTTTACTCTCCACGATCTTTTTTATATGTATTTTTTTCTATAAATAACTTATGTACTTAGTTGCGCCTCACTTGGTTGTGAAATGAATTTTAAAAAAAAAAATAAATACTAAATCTTAAAAGATAAGTTATGAAAAATCAATTAAATATATCTATATTTTATAACAATAGTTATTCCAAGTCATCTATAAGATACATACTCTTCAGTTAAACCTTTTTAGTTTTTTACATCAACTTTTTTTAATTCAGACTTCTTCCTCCTCTTTGTTATAACTTCTTCACTACATACTTTCTAGTATTTATATTTCACCAACCTAAAAAAATTATCATATTAAAATTACTAAAAAAAGTTAATTAAAATTTAAAAAAAAAAACAAAATAATGTTAGAAAGAAAATACATTAAAAAATACGAAGAAAAAAAGAATTAGCTAAACAAAAAAAAATTGAAAAAAATGGCATACACAAATTCCTAATTCTTATATTTTTGTTTAGCTTATATAAAAAAATATTAAGAATATATTTCATATTGCAAATTAATACTACATTCAATATATACATTCCTAAGAATATTAAGAGGATTAAGGATGTGACTTTAATATTTTTGACGTTTGTATACTATGACACAAAATAATGAATATTAATCATAGAAAATGATAAGACAATTCGAAAAAAAGTTATTGAGACATTTATTTTTATAATAAGTTCAATAATAAGCAGGAAGAAAAACAAAAAAGAAAATCACCAAAGTATAAAGAAAAAGTACCACACTATTTTAGTCCAGCAATTATTATATAGATAGATAGACAGATTTTTAAGAATCGCCAATTTCTGTTCTAGGAAAATCAACACATTATTTTAGAAGAAAAAGTTAATATTTACCCGGTATAAAAAAGAATTATATATGTAATGCTCCAAACTTTATCGAACAATATTGTTCTTGAAAATACATACCTTATATTTGAAAATAACTAATTACCGCCACAAAAATTTCTTCTTCATTTTGTCAAACTTGTACAAAATTAATCTGACATTGTCATAAAAAACGTCTTCACCTCGTCTCGTGTTTGGCTACTATGATAAAAAAAGAAATTATGTAAAACATATCTATAATCTTCATGAACATGGTAGTCATGCATATTTCCGCATCACTTTTTCTATATTCTCTCTCTTAGTTATTAAGTACATGATCAATGAAGAAAAAGAATAAAAAATAAACAAAAAAGAAAAAAATGAAGGAAACATGAAAATAAATATCAACACAACTCCATATATAATTGTTACTTATAGATCGTTTGAGTCCTAAGAATTAGATAGAAGGAAGTTGAGAAGACATTATTTAAGTGGAGAATGCAAAAAGATGGAAGTTTTTTTTTTGTAAGTCGTGAATTATAATTGAATATAATAAATATGATAGATTTTAAAATTATTAAACAAATAATTAATAAAAAAATGAATGAAGAAAATTAAAACAAATTATCAAAAAATAAAAAAATGAATCCTCATTTTAGAAGCATGTCACATCAACAACCCTATGATTCAGTTTTATATTATTATATAGATTTCAATAGACATTTAAGAATAACATTGATATACTTATAACATATAGATATCGATTTTTAGTAGAAGAAATAATCTAAAAAATTAAAAGAAAATGGCAAGTCAGATTCTAATATATTTTAATGCAGTTTAGGACAATTAATTTTTGAAATAAACAAAAAAACAAAAAGTAAAAAGAAAAAAGAAAGGAAAATAAATGATTTAAGGAAATGCATAACATTATTGATGAATTTTTTAAAAAATTAATAGCATCAATGATGAAATGATTTAAATATGGGTGTATTTAATAATTCAGTTTTGAGGTAGAATTTTTTGTCTTTTCAAAATTTGGAAAAGTTTTAAAAAATAAAATAATAAATAAACTTCCACATAATTTTCAATAATTATTTAAGAAAAATATCGAGAAAATGTCAAAATAAAATTGATTAAAATAAACAAATATCTGAAATAAGAAGGTTGTCATCTTTTTCTAATTTTCATTTTATTATTACACATATCCATAAATGAATCTTTAGCCGAAGAAGTGATCTAAATTAAAAAAAGTTAAATTTCATAAATATATATGTGATTCTTATCATGTTATAATAACAAATATCTTGTAAAAACAAATCAAAAAAGGTAAAAAAATTATTTTAAAAAAGTGCATTAAGGAAATGATATAAATGAAAGTAATAATCAAAATGAAGTAAGAAAAAATAATATGATTGATGATAAATGAAACTAAATGTTGTCACTTTGATATTCAGTAAAATTTAAAGGTAAAATTTTTAGTTTTTAAAAATAAAAAATTATTAAATTTAAAAACCAAAAAAATAAAAAAGGAAATAAATTATATATATATATATAGAGAGAGAGAGAGAGAACCCTAGGCCCGCCTACGTGGCGCCTCCATAAATTAGAATTTCCTTCTAAATTTATTTATTTACAAAAATAGTCTTCTCCTTTGTTGAAAATATGTGACTTTTATGAAAAATTGTGATTTTTGTTAAGAGTTACGTCTTTTATGAATACTTACTCCAAAAATAGTCATCTTCTTTCATGAAATGATGTGACTTTTATGCACAGTTGTGACTTTTATTAATAGTTGCGACTTTAATGAAGAGTTGTAACTTTTATGAAAAGTTGCGACTTTAAAAAAGAGTTGCGAGTTTTATGAAAAGTTGCGAGTTTTATGAAAGGTTGTGACCTTTCTAAAGGGTTGCAACTTTTCCAAATAGTCATAACCTTTTCGATAAGTCACAATAAATATTTGTTTACACTACCATTTTTTTTCAATAAATAGAGGTGTTTCCTCTTATTTTCAAACAACGAAAATCTTGAACCTCTTTTTTTTTTCTTCTTCTTCAAAATTCTATATTTGTGTACACTGCTCAAGTTGAGTGGCTCAGTGACACATTGTTTATGTTAGAGATCTTGGTATGTATTTTACCGTCATTAATTTATGTTTATGTAATTAAGGTTAAATGATAAGATGTAATAATTTTCATTTTCGTTTACATTATTAATCTTTTATGTAAGACACTAGAGTATTTTAGTTTTAGTGACCGATGGATTTTAAGTATTATTAGATTCCTGCCGGAAGCGTGGGTAATTTTATGCTGATTTTTTAGGTAAATTTCCACCATGTTCATTCTCTATGTAAATTTACACAGACTTTTTCCTTTACTTATAGGTCAATGTCTCATATGTTTTCAGAAAAGAAAAATGAATGTACAATTAAAATCTAAGGTTTATTCTTTTACTCATAAATACCTACTACCTTATATATTTTTCTTTACAACTGTTATTCAGGGTAGCAAGGATCTTCACCCTTCATCAATTGAGTAGTTTTTATTTTTAGCAAGTAGAAATCACTTTTTCGTGAGCGAAATTTGGGGTTGCAGTGAATCTGTCTCCAAATAATTGTTTTTGCAATGAAAATATATGCAGATTTTTATTAATTATCACATTTATGACTCATCTATAAAGTAGTTTATATTTTTTTAGCCTCTACTTTCAATTTAAAATGCACCCTAGAAACTCACAACTATTCCACAATATTACAATGGTGTTTTGAAAACAAAGAGTAAACTAGAGTTCGTTACATGATTTGCTATAGGTCTATGAAATTTACGCAATTTTCATTTTCAATTTTTTTGCATTGCTACAAATTGTCCAGCTTTTAGGTGTTTTTGTTATGATCAATGATGTGTAAGTGTAGGAGACGAGAAGTGATTTTATTCCCTCCTTAGCAATGTTCGTTTTTGTAATTTTGCTTGCGAATCTAATATAGTATGTTGATAATAATCAACTTCAGCGAGAGGGAATCTCAACTTTTAGAATAAGTATTCCAGAATGTATGTTATATAATTGTCAGACGAGACGAGGTATATCACATACATTTTGCGTTCTCTTTGTCCATACAAGATACCATTACTGTAAATGGTGTACCAAGTCAAAAACATATCCATCATGAGTAAAATTAATAAGGATCATTACAAATTCTATAAACATGCATACGCAGTGAAAGAAGGATATTTGGAGTTTCTCAGTTTGCTTACTCTTGTATAACTTTTGCTATGTCTGAATTTTTACTGTTGAAGCCCATTGAATTGTGAAGGCAGATTATTTTGGTTAACAAGTGATTTTGCAGTCCGTAGTTTGGGACTTGGAAAAACATGGAATCATTGTGGTCAGATGTAATTTGAGATAATCAAGCAAAAAGAAATGAAGGGAAAAGAAATAGTGGTTCTTATTTAAGCTAACATATTCAAGGAATTTGAAGTAGTGCACTTGAACCTTTAAAATTTGAATGCATAGCCGCATTACATGAAGCTTGATAATTTACTATCCTCAAGTGAGGTACTGACTATTTACTTTGCATTATCTTTTACAATTGTAAGACATGTAAAAAAATGATATGTTATTTCATCTTTGTCCAGTGTTGAAACGATGAAGGTTAGTTGAAACTTCTCTCTTTATTTGCTCTTTTGTAGTCTTTGTTATAAATGTAGTTACAATGTTCGAATCTCATTAATTTGTGAGGGATTATTTTATATAACTAATTGATAAATTTTTAGTTTTGTTTTCATGTTTTTTCCTATTTATGTCTCAAGTTCAAATAAAATTATAGTTATTCAATATATATATATATATCTTCTCAAAACAGTTAAACCAAATAGACTAAGAATGTAACATATTGACAAACTTTTGTAAATTAAAGATGTTTCATCCGGTAGAGTTGTCTTCATTATTTTCACGTATGCAACCACACTCAAGCATTTGTGTGATAAATTAAGGACATTATTTCCAAATACACTCGTATCTAATATAGAGGAAGATAGCGAAAACATTTGAGGAAAATAAAGTATTTTAGTAAGTGAAAATAGAAGATACTTGCATTGTAAAAGTATTAATTGAAATATTTCTAGCAATTGGTATTTTCAGTTATATTTGAAAAGAATTAAGATAGTCAGTGTTTTATCACATTTTTAATGATTCATTTGCTACTTAATAAAAAATTATATACATTACGGGTGTGTTTGGTATGGAGGAAAATGTTTTCCATGGAAAATATTTCCCTAGAAAATGTTTTCCTGGAAAACAAGTAGATTTTGAACTTATTTTCTCATTTTGGTTGATGAATAGGAAATATTTTCCGGAAATGATTTTTAGTGTTTGATTTATGAATAAAAAATGTTTTTGAGAGACAACTTTTATTTTAACTAGAGTAAAAAATAATTTATGAAATTAAAAATATTTTTTAAAACAAAATTAACATTTTTTTGGGTGGTGGTGGTGGTGGGGTGGGGGGTAGTGGGTGGAGG
>NC_028647.1:9112704-9196809 GCF_001406875.1 Solanum pennellii
GAGGGGGGGTAGGACTTTAAAAATAAAAATTTCAAGTTGAGAATATTTTAATAAAGCAAAATTAATTTTATGGGGAGGGGCTGGGGTTGGGGGTCTGGCCGGTGATTGGTGGGTGGGGGAGGGGTTAGATATCGGGTGAAAAAATAAAATTTTGAAATTGAAAATATTTTTTTTAAATCGATGTTTTTTCCAAAAAAAAAATAATATAATTTAAAATTAGAAAAGAGTTTCGAAAAATGTTTTCCTTAATTTATGAAGGGAAGTCATTTTCCTTGATTTTGAGGAAAATGAATTGATTTGGAAAATATTTTCCAAAACTATTGTCCCAACCAAACATGAAAAAATAGGAAAATATTTTTCCAGAAAATGTTTTCCTTCATACCAAACACACTCTACAAGAGTATCATTTTACAAGTGGGAGTGTTTAATTAACATGGAGAAGATGAATTAATGCATTTATATATAGACTCGAAATCAGAGTATTTTTTATTTTAACATTTGAAGTCAAGCTTAAGTGTATGTTTATATATTATCCACCAAAAAAAAAAATGACGGCAGTGTCATAAAATTCTCATATTCTATTAAATAAAGGTCACAAACATAATGCATATTTTGTTGAAGTTAAAATGTCTATTTTCATGGATCCAAATTAGTCAAATCCAACATAAATAAATATGTTTTTTATATTAGATTAAAATTCGCAAAGCTGTACATGTTTTGAATGTACTATTCGAAACCAAAAAAAAGAAGTAACAATGTCTTTTGACAATGCAAATTAGTACCATCAACGATTTTGAAGGACTTGCTGAGATGTCAATTCAAATGGTCATATGTTATTTCATTAAACTCAAAAGAGATGCAAGTTAATAGATGAAGTTTACCACCTTGCGAAGCGCGGTTATTTTACCTAGTGTGTATATATATATATATATATATATATATATATATATCTCGTTTTAAGAGGAAAAAATGGAATTAGAAATAAATGACAAATTAAAGTCTATCTATGTATAATAAAAATGCATTTTTTTTTAAAGTTATAACAGTAAGTTTTAAAATAAATAAATAAAAAGAACAAAGAAAGTAAAAGAATAATTTAAGGAAATGATATAAATTACATTAATGATGAGTTTAAGGAAAGAAAATTTTAAAACATTAATAGCATCTATGATGAAAGTATTTAAGTATGGTCATATTTGATACTCTGCAAAATTTCAAGGTAAAAATTTCATTAAAAATTAGGTAAAATGCATTAAAAAAATTAGAAAAATAAATAAATAAATTGAGACACAATATTTAGCAATTATTCTAAGATATGGTCATATTTGATACTGTGCAAAATTTCAAGGTAAAAATTTCATTAAAAATTAGGTAAAATGCCTTAAAAAAAATTAGAAAAATAAATAAATAAATCTAGACACAATTTTTAGAAATTATTCTAAGAAAATATAAGAGAGAATGTCATAAAAATATGATAGATAAATAAATATTTGAAGTGAGAAGGTTGACAATCTTTTCTAATTTTAACTTTAATATTACGTATAGATATTAATCTTTTCGCAGAAGAAATGAACTAAGTTTAATATAAATAAAATAAGTTAAAATTTGTAAAATGTACATGCAATTCTTATCAATATATAATAACTATAATCTGGTAACAAAATAAATAAATAAAATTTAAGAAAAAAGAAAAAGGAAAGAAGCAATTTAAAGAAATGATATAAATTATAATAAATAGATCAAATTAAGGCAAGGAAGTAAAATTAATGATGAATGAAATTAAATATGGTCAGCTTTCATATTCAATTAAATTTGAAAGTGAAATTTTGGTTTGTTGGATTAGAATTAAACATCAAATCTAAAAACAAAAAAAATTACAAAAATATAAAAAAAACTTCAGTTAAAAATATATAAAAGATAATAAAACAAACTTTAATTAAACATAGAGAAGGAAAAATGAATTAGAAATACGTTTAAAGGAAAAAATAAAAAAAAGTGGAATTAAAATATTGGTAGATTTCTCCTTATTCTCATCCTAATTTAATATGATTCCATAAATAAGTTAAATCTCTCTAAATAATTTTTCTTGCTCTTTGACCACTTATTATTCATTCTATAAGTTTTTCAATCAAAATGATTATTTCTCTCAAATATATTTTTTGTAGCAGAAGAATTATAGTGCAATCTCATTTCAAAAACTCTTTATATTTTGAAGAAATTTCTTACATCAGTATCTTCATAAATATCATGAGAAATCATCTCTTTTTCTTTTTATGAAAAAATAACACTCCATCATCAGTAAGAAGAACAAACAAAGTAAAAGAGCCACGATGTTTTTGTTCATTCTAATATCTATTCTCCTCATCTTTAGTTTAGCTTGCAGTGTGTTGTGTCAATTTTTTTGTTATTTTTCTGTTGCTTGTTCTTTTTGTCTTCATTCTAATTGTTGTTGTTATTTTGGTGCGTTGTTGATTTTTCCTCTTACTGATACATGCATGTATGTTCAATGAAATTTGTTTGATGTTCCTGCAAAATTTAAAAAATAAAAAATAGAAGAAAATTAAGTCAAACAAAAAAAATGTCTGACCACAAAAATAATATATTGAGTATCAAACAACTTCATATATGGTTGTTATTTATAGATTGTTTGAGTCTAAGAATAAGATACGAGGAAGTTGAGAAGACACGTTATTTAAGTGGAGAATGCAAAAAGATGTAGATTTTTTGTAACTCATCAATAATAATTGAATATAATAAATATGATAGATTTTTAAATTATTAAATGAATAATTAATAAAAAAAATGAAAGAAGAAAATTCAAAAAAAGAATGTCTAAAAACAAAAAAATGAATCATGACTTTAGAAGCATGCCGCATCAGCCTCCCTATGATTCAGATTTATATTATTATATAGATTGCTAAAATTTTCTTTAACAAGTAAGCAAGTTAATTGGCTAATAGATTTTTTGTTGGTTGTAACACTCATATTTAATAATAAATAGAGTAGCTTTGATTTAATTTAAGAACAAAATTTATATTAGATGGTGATCTTATATAATGAGATAGTTATTTGAGATACAAACGATCAACTCCATTACAATGTCACATGTACTTAATTTATAATGAGTAATTGATTGTTTATTGGTTGTAACACTCATATTTAATGACAAGTAGAGTAGTCTTGATCTAATTTAAAAACAAAATATTATTCGATAGTGATCTTGTATAATGAGATAGTTATTTGAGATAGCAGACGATCAATTTCATTACAAATTCACATGTAATCAATTTATAATGAGTAAATAATTGTTAATTGATTGTAAACACTCATATTTAATGATAGCTAGAGTAGTGTTGATTTAATTTAAAAATAAAATCTATATTAGATTGTGATCTTGCTTAATGAGATAGTTATTTGAGATACCAGACGATTAAATAAGTAATTTCACATGTAATCAACTTAAATTAATAAATTCATTGTTAATTAGTTATATTAATCATATTAGATGATAAATAGAATAGTTTTGACTGATTTCAAAAGAAAATCTAGAATACCTAGTAATTTTATTTGGATATGGTACAACAAATAAGCAAATTGTTATACTTTTCCTAGCAATTGCTATAATTCTCTACAACAATTAAACGAGTTGTATGTTTTACAACAATTGTTTGAATTTCTACAACAAGCTTTAAAATTATTTTACTTTTCATAGCAGTTGCTAGATTTTTCTACAGTAAATAAAAAAGTTGTTGTACTTTATATAGCAATTGCTAAAATTCTCCACAATAAGTAATTAAGTAATAATAACACTATCACTAAAATCAAATATGCTCTCACAATCAAAATAACAACATTACCGTTCAACACTTGTTTGGTCATCAAACAAGTTATGATTCTCTACCAATCTTTTAACTATGTATATCCTTAAAACACCTCTAAGTTCATCTGTTACGATCCGATTTTGAAAAATCAACTTAAATTGATAAATTGATTGTTAATTAGTTATATTAATCATATTAGATGATAAATAGGATGACTGATTCAAAAGAAAATCTAGAATAGCTAGTAATTTTATTTGGATATGGTACAACAAATAAGCAAATTGTTATACTTTTCCTAGCAATTGCTATAATTTTCTACAACAATTAAACGAGTTGTATTGTTTTACAACAATTGTTTGAATTTCGTCAACAAGCATTAAAATTATTTTACTTTTCATAGCATTTGCTGGACTTTTCTACGGTAAATAAGAAAGTTGTTGTACTTTATATAGCAATTGCTAAAATTCTCCACAATAAGTAATAAAGTAATAATAACAATACCACTATAATCAAATATGCTCTCACAACCAAAATAACAACATTCACTGTTCAATACTTGTTTGGTCATCACACAAGTTGTGATTATCTACTAATCTTTTAACTATGTAGATCCTTAAAACACCACTAGGTTCATCTGTTACGATCCGATTTCGAAAACTGAAGGCTTTCGAAGCCGATTTCGCAACTTTGGCCAATTTTTAAAATTTGAAAAACTAAGTAATTTTGGGAAGTCACCACTTAATTTTTAGGAAAATTAAAAAAACAATTTAAAATGAGTTTTTGTAAGAAATTATTTTAAATAAAACCAGAGTTTTCGATAAGGTTCAAATAATTCTCTAAGGAAGGATTTAGACACCTTAGAGAATCCGCTAACACATGGTTGACCGACTGATTTTAAAGTTGGCTAATTTTTAAGAAAAACTTAAGAATAGTTAAAAAATCTATTTATTTTATTTATTTCAAACTACTCAAAAATTCTTGTTGAAAACTTAGATAAAATCTTTAAATACTTTTAAAAATCTCAAGAAAACATCTAACTTGGAACTTCTTTCCATAGTCAAGTTTTGAATCATAAAAAATATTTCAAACTCATAACATGGAGTAAATAACCTTGTTTAACAACTATGAAAGAAAATCCTCAAGTCATTCATATGAAGTCACAAGCTATTTAAAAGACAATTTATTTATTTAAGAAACTTTACAATTTTATCCTATTTTCAAAATTTGAACTAAATAGTTAGTCCAAACTCATAACATGAATTCGAAGCTTTTCAATAACTATGAAAGAACATACATAGTTTTTAAGTTATTCCATAAGCTTAAGTCGCCTAAAAATAAACTGTGTTAACAAATCCAACTCCTTGAAAAGGAATTTGATAAAGAAAAAAACTAAATAATATTAAACTCATATGAGGATTCATCCAAGCCAATACAACGTTGGAAAAATATTAGCAATCACATCAATAAAAATAATAAAAAGAAAGTAACATAAACGGTGAATCAAAAGCTGAAAATTTCAGCCCCAATCCAACCATTTTAGGGGGCTGAAATTGTTGTTTTATGCCGCTCAGATCTTAGGCCGTTGACCCAAAATTGTTAAGCAACGCATTGTATTGTATTGTATTGTTGGGTCTATTTTGTATGAAAGGAATTGGGTTGGGCTGGGTATATGAAGATGTGGTAAGGAAAAAAGTTGGATCAGAATGGAGCATTTGATCCAATCGATTGCAATTATAGCCAATTGAACTTAAGAGTATGCTCAAATTGAGCTAATTAGTTAAATTCGATCAACATCTTAATCAAGATAAATTTAAACAAAATTAATTGACGAGCTCGTTAAAATTAATGAAATCAATTAATTAATCTCATTATAAACTAAAGTAATCAAAAATTATAACCATAATTTAAATTAAACTAATTTAATAAAATACTTACTAAAAATTAAATTCTTTTTGAGATGATTTTCGAAATGTTTATAAAATATGCTAAAAATTATATAAAACATATGTATTACTTAAAAATTATAAAAATGGTGAAAAACCAATTAAAATAAACTCGAAAAAAAAGGAGAATATTTTGAATTTTATAAAGCCGGTTATTTCAAATCGTTTGAAATTTAAGAAACTGGAAAGTTAATTCTCATCATGGAGGGTCAAAATTGGGTGTCAACATCATCTTCCAAATAAGTACTTAAACTAAGTTGATCATTCATCTTGAAAGGATGCGTCTTCTGCTTTTCACCACAACTATGCGGGTAAGTGATCATAATATCTTCCAACTCACAATTTAATTTACAACAAGTAATGATTTTATTCGCAAACTCATCATATTCAATATCTCAATGCACAATCGTCGCAATTATTGCGACCAATTCCTTACTCATTCAACGTCAAATATAACGATTGTTGGACTCGACCCATTCACCATTACAATCAACTGATACTACTATTCTCTCTCCCATTAATGATGTAGAAGATACCTGAAAATATTGTAACTTAAACTAATAAATTGATCATAAAAAAATTATATTAAAACGTCACAATTGTGGTAAGTTATTCAACAGCTGCTGAAATAGATATAGCAGTTGCCGCAATTTATTCAACAATAACATTCGTCAATTGTTGTAAAGTACTGAAATAGTCATATCAGTTGCTGAAAATTATCATACATCAATGGCAAGAACAGTAATACAAAAATATTTGTTCATAACTACCATTTGTTGACCATAAAAAGAGGGATGTCCTCTCATTTTTCAACTATAATTTTTTTTTTATCTTCTACTCTTCTTGCATTTTAAATTTTTTTGTGTGATTTATTGTCATTGAGTGACTTCGAAGTTTAGTGGAATATGAAGTACCACTGTTCTAATTTTAAAAAAAAGTACCACTATTCTGATGAAGTAAGTCGTTCGATCCTAAAAAGGTATATTCCATAACCTTGAGTACTTAAGGAAATTAAATTTGATGATATAATAATTATTTTTTTACTTAATATATACATTAGTATGTAATGTTCCTATATATGAAGTTAACATGATGTAGTCTAAATTCATATATTTTTGTTAACAATTTCTCTTGTGATGTAGATATTATGCTTAAGAAAAAAAAATGACTTTATTTATCAATGCTACTTATGTAATTTAGATTGTCACGAAGTTTAATTCAGTAATTATTACTGTATAACATTGCCCTTTTTTTTACTTATTTACTACAGTATTTTTTTAATATTTCAGCATTTTAGACGAGGAAAAGTTCATATTACTTGTAATAACGTCATTTGAAGTTTGTATTAGTTTAATTTTTATTATTTATTTATTAGCTAATTTTTGTGAGATAAATATTTTCATAAATGCAAATATAATAACGTTAATATATTTATATATCAAATCTCTCACTTTATACAAACACAAATTATACATTGTATTTTGTATAAAGCGAGAAAGAAAAAAAGACAAAAGAAAACTAGGCAGAAGAAGATTTGTATTTGTGTAATTATAAGTGTATAGGACGAAAATATATGCATTTAAATTTATATATACAGTTCTCTCTCGTTTTATACAAACACCAACACAATTTATACATTTGTGTTTATACAAAGTGAGAGAGGCAAAGGAGAGTGTTAAGCGAGATTCAAGGGAGAAAGGTGAATTAATTGAAACTATGATTATAACATTTATTTTGAATTAATAGTTTGCTATTTTATATAATTTTCCCATTATGATCTTGTTTGCAACTTATTACATACTTCAACAAATAGACATTTGCAAGGTGCAAATTCTGCAATTGCAGTGTCTATAGGCATTCATAATTTGGATATGCTAATTTGGAGCAGAAGGTGAGGGTCTCCAGCAGGGCCTTCTCTGGCTTTCCCTTTTAGCGACGTACTTCATTAGTCGCGAGAATTTCCTCCCTCTCGTGTTGTCTCCTCACTAAGCACTCTTCTTGTCATTTCATCCTTTCTTCATATCGTATTTGGCCTGAAGTCTTTCTTTAGCTATGTTTGGAAGGATATAAAGGTACTAACTAATTTTTGGGGTGTACATATAGATGGTTTGGTTTGGTTTTTTCATTTACCAAATCAAACCAGCTATGTCGGATCTATAACTTCATAAACCAAATCAAATCAATAGAAGTGTTGGTTTTTCGGGCAAGGGGTGTCAATTCACTCCCTTTGAAGATGATGCTGATGATAAGATTTGAGATAACTAGCAAAGCGCATATTTCAAAGTTAGACAATAATAACCGGTTAATGAGTACAGAATGATTGTGATCTTATTATATGTATGCATACACTTTTTTTCTTTTGTTTTTGCACACATATAGCTTGAGTCGAAGACAATTGGTTCAGTTGAACTCATAGAACCTGTAGGAGCTATACGCCTTTTACTTTTTAAGATTGCGGAAGATTGCTCATGGAGATACTCTCTTGCTGTTCTGTTTCCAATGTGAATTCTGATATGTATTACATGAAGTCTATTTTACCTGTGAACTTTGCTGTTTTGTTTTCAATGTGAATTCTGATATGTATTACCAGAAATCTATTTGCTTAAACAACTAAAAACCACATTGTCTATTACTTTCACAAGACAGGGAGTTCACATAAATAGAAAAGTGATCCTTTTAGTCCATATATACCGTGTAATCGAAATATATGAAAAAGTGATACACAAAGGGCGGTGGCGGGAGGAAAAAGGCCACTTTTTCTATACATTTCGATTACGAGGTTATATATAAATGACTAAAATAGTCTAACCCCAAATATTAAGGACCATTTTGATCATTTAATTGATAACCTTACAATCATTTTTATCTGGTTGTGAGCAACTAATATCAATATCAACAGCTTCGCCTCCACCAAATCAGAACATCTGATCAGTGAACAAGTCATGCAGATCAAAAATACCTTCACAGTCAACGGGAGTTTAGCCGAGGGGGCAAAGGGAGGTATGAGCAGGAGCTGCCCCTGCAGCTGCATATATAACCGGATATTCCGCTATGAGCAGTTGGTGCTTTCCCAACAGAACTGATATCATTGTCTTCGTCCATGGGCTAAGTGACTAATGCTCCTTTTTCGCCTCTTCCTTACCTATAGGAAAATCTTCTCTTATGTCCTTCACCCCCTGCCCCGAAACAAAGAATAGACAGAGATAGAAGGGAAAAGAAGTAAACATTTAAGAATTACCTTTGCCAAATGATTGTTTAGCTATTCAGATGACGAAATTCGCTTATAACCAACTTCAACGCGATCTTTTCTTGTGATGCTATACAAAAAGAAACCAAGGTGTTAAAGCATCAATCTTGCACATTTGTATAATTGTAGTTCTTCACCGGACAATTTGGATGTTCTTGAATGTTAGAATCTGATATATTTAGATATATCATATCACCCCATGTGGACATGTGATGGAATCTCGAGCACCTTATTTCTACATCTCAATTCCTAAGTCTCTTGAAGATTAAGGATGATTCAGGTGGCACAAGGAAGATTTATGCTCCAAATTTGGTATCGCTAGAATATACAGGACGTCTGATTCCTGAACTGAAAGTTGCAAGAGAGTCAAGACAACTAAAGCACTCAAAAATAGATTTGCTTTGCCATAATTTAGATTAGGCATGACTTTGTAAGTTGAACAAATTCCTATCAAACTCGTACTCTTGGTCTCAAGTTTCCAGTCATTTTGACAAAGAAGTAAGTTCCAAGCTGACATTTTAGATATATTAGATATATAGAGCCTTACTTGAGGAGTTTCCAGTGCTTGTGACTGCTTTGCTATTGAGTTGTCATCAGAGGAGACTTAACCTGCAATCAACATGTGATATGGTTATAGTTTCACAGATCGTTGTATATGAAGAATTTGAGTCAGTCTACTTCTCATGAAAGCAAGCCTAGCCATTGAAAATTAAATTACTGAGCAGTATCAAAATTCCAATATATGTGAATTTGAAGGTTTATGATCAGATATATCAATTGTTTTCAATCCTTGAAGCAGTTGACTCTATTTTTGAGGTTGGCGTTATGTGCACACAACGTTCTATATACTCTTCTTTTCCCTTTCTTTCCTCTTCCTCAACATCTCGGAGCTCAGTCACTCCTTCCTGTGATGAATATTGACATTTAACATTTAGTACAAGTACCCACTAATAAGGGTAGATTTGTTTCTGTTGCAGCTTCACAAAGGAAAAAATTTGACTCCTACTGGATCATAAAAGGGAATAATATAACAAATAGCATTAATGTTATCCTTGAATCAGTCCACTCTTTATCATGAAGTGACAATATGTTTGGTTTATATCTTGAAACCAAACATCAGGTGTTTCAAATATTCCAGAAGTTCCATGCTATGGTGACAAGGGAGACAGGTAGAAAGCTAAAGTGTCTCTGCACTGACAATGGAATTTGAGCAGTAATATTCAAGTGTAACTGAGAGAATGAATCTCACCATTGTTGAGAAGGATTGCTCAAAAAGGCTAAACTGCTGAAGCAGTTGACTGTATATATTGGATTCGATTTCACAACATTAAGAGACAAGAAGAGTTGTAATCTTTGAGCCATAGCACTTTAGTATAAGCACACTTTTATGAAATGAATGTTCATTTGTGTTGGTCCTCATTATGAAAGACTAAAATAGTCCCACCACATACATTAACCAGCATTTTGATCATTTGATCGATAAAAAAATATCGACGCTCCAGACACCCCACCCTCATCCCACCCCACTGGTGGTGGGCTGGTGGCTAGTAAATTACTCATTGTTCCCATTCGTCCCGTCGTACCAATTTGGTATACAACTCCTCATAACACTAGATATGTTTTATGATCAGGTAGCCATAAGAATATAGAAATTAGCTTAGTAGCATTTGATTCTAGTCTGAACCAATAGCTTGTAAGAGGTTTCGGCAAAAAGATAAACCAACAAACTAAAAAACAATGACCTTGCAAGAAATCCATCCAGTCTCTCAAAAGAGTTTGAAGATACACAAAGTTTGCTCCCTAAAGCAGATTAAGAATAGATAAAGAAGAGAAATACTTCTAACATAATGGCATAAGTCTTCAAAAAAAAATATAACAAGTGCTTCTCCTCCACCAAATCAGAACATCGGATCTGTGAACAGGTCATCCGGATCAAAAATGCCTTCATCATCAAAGGGATGTAACTGAGCAAGAGCTACCTCTGCAGCTGAATAGCGGGGGATTCCGAACAGCACAGGATAAGAAGTTGGTGCTTTCCCAACATCAAAAATGGTAGTGATATCATTATCTTCATCCACGGGTTCAGTGAGCAATGCTTCAAGTTCACTCCCAATTCTAGCGATAGGATGACCGTAAGTTCCACTGCTAGCAGCAGTACATGACTGTTTGCTGGGTAATAGGGTACTTTCAGCATCAACATTCACGTCAGACCCAACATTGACAACAGCATTATGGTCTGTGGACTCTCCTCCAACAACTTCTATCATCTGCTCCGCATTGGTTCTATCTCGAGGTAACATGCTCTTACTGCTAGTGTTTGGCACTGCTTGTGATCCTCCGTAAGCAGAACCAATCATATCCTTGGTGTGTGGAACTTGGGAAGTTCCAGTGGCATCGGCATCCTCCTGCTTTGCTGTTCTTGTTATCACACAGTCCCTAGATATACTTCTCCAGTTACCTTTTTCATTTATAGCTAAGCCCTGGAGAAATGACCTATAGCAGGAAAGATAGAGAAATAAGTTATTATCAGCTTTGAAGTTAATCCAGGAAACAAGATCGCAGGACAGCATAAAAGGGACTCTTCACGTGATAATCAATCCGACGAAATACGTGTAAGAACTGTTTGTCTTAGCTACAAGTCACTCAAAATATCTCCAGAACTGAAGCTTTTATGAAGAACAAATACACCTATGGCACATATGAAGATGTACTCTATCCACCTACAAACATAATAATATACGAGACGCTTAGAAGCACACTGACGTTGTCATTGAGAAATAAAAATATTGGAAATTCCATTTTAGTAAATATGTAAGTCGTGCGATCAATTACAAGAAATGATATAAACATCAAATCTGATTATTCATGTTGTCCTCAAGAACTGTACTAGAAACTGACCTGTGTTCCTGTTCTGTCCAAGAAGCCCTTTTTCGCCATTCCACATCTGCTTTTGAATCATGGTTTTGCATTTCAGAATAGCAGAACCTGATGATCACAAAGCACAGCAAAAGCAAACTACTACAGTTATAAGCTTTATCACCCATGAAAACAAACCAAAAAGGTATCACACACATATATATACTCTTCTAACCCAGTTTATATAATTTACTTTCCATTTTAGTCAGTCCCAAAAGGAATGTCACATATCTATATTTAGTAAAAAAAATTAACTTTAATATGCTCAATTTACCCTTAATGAGATGATCTACAGTCACAAACAAATATTTATGACTTATTTTAGCCACAATTTTCAAAAGTCTATCTTTCTTTCTTCAATTGCGTATCAAGTCAATTTACCTCATATAAATGAGGTCAAGGGTATTAATTGTTAGAAAATGTAAATAGACATCATTCTTAGTAATATACATAGGCATAATTAGCTGGTAAATTTGTAGAGAACTCTTATAATTAGTAAAGGTGCGCGAAAATTGGGCCGAACACTGCAGTCAACAAAAAAAAATTAGCTAGCAGATTCGTAGGATTCCATCTTTATTTTCTTTCCTAAGTTAGCACCTAATATATTATATTCATATCTTGCTTACCTATTGGAATAAGATCATCAACTTCCATTCAATTGAATGGTATCAGAGCCTATAGGTTCCTTGATCTTGTTTTGGCCATGTTTTGGAAGGCAACTCGATCTTTTTTTGTTGTCTTACAATAACATAATCGAATTTCGAATCAATCGATTTCAAAGTGGTCAATTTGTGTCACCGCCACTGTAGGAGGAGGCAGATCATCCTTTCGATCACTTTCAAATTTGGTCAATTTCAACTACGCACCACCTACATCTCTCGTCTTCCAGTAACGCGTCGGCGTGTGGAGGCGCGTGCTCCATCAAAATCTTTAGAAGATTGAACATCTGGTGTCGTCTTATAAGTTTCGACGTACCCTGAGTTTTGTTTAGTATTGGAACACTATTTGGGTAACTCTTCGTCACTTCTAGGTTCATATTGTTTTCTGAAAACTACTTCCGAGTTCCTATTTTCCCTGAAGCTTCTGTGATTTAGATCTGGTTTCTATTTGGTGTTGTCACGATTTGTTGAGTTTTGCTCAATATTGAATCAATAGTGTTTTGTAGATGCTTGATCCTTATGTCAAATTAATCTGGTATTTGACTATCGACTACAATTATTTTGTTGGGTGAATGGGTTGCTAATTTCTTGGAATCAAATATTATTGATAACCTTCTAAGCTAGGCTATTCTTAAGTATTTCATCTAGGTGAACTGGCAAAGGAAAATAATTTCAAAGCTAATGGCATGAAAGAAGTACTTAATATAACAAATAAATGAAATTTGGCGTGTTGATTGCATTGACATGATCATGATATAAGATGTATGCATGCCTGCACTCGAGAGGCTTAAGGGCTTGTACAATATTCAATGGAACAATCATTCGCTTTCGTCCCAAACCTATACCAAGGGTTGGCCCGAAAGTCGGCCTTACTCAACAAGCACCTTTCTTAGTAAGGTTGCTTGTTTCCACTCATTAAGGATTCTATCTACAAAAGAAGGTGCACCAGGGATACTCAAATTGCTCTCACTAACACCAAAGAAGGTGAGGGCGCCTTTCTTTTCTACCTCCAAACAGTTTGCCTTTAAGCCTTGAGGAGAAGGGAGGAGTAGTTATCTATATAATTAGTCTTTGTTGGCCGTTGTTCCGGTCGTAAACTCTCGTCTTTGTCCAATTCCATCTTAGAATCTTCAAAGATGTTATACAATTTTCAGAGGCCCAACCTTGCCCAATGTAGTTCGATTTGACTTAAGTCTTGACTTAAATAATTAATGCGACTTTATTAACCCAAAATGTTGACATGGGTCAATACGTCTTGTATTTATAACTTGTTCAAATTTTGTACAGACATAATCCCATAAAATTTTGCATGTCTTGATATTAAAGAATTGCCTTTTTAGTTATTGGATTGTATTTGTTGGTATTGTTTGTGTTTGTTGGCTTCTCCTACAATGATATTTTGGGTATTTTGAGTTGGAAACTATAACTCAAACAACTAGAAAGGAGGATATATGGCTATAAATTATGAGGGTAAGACAATTTTGGTTTCAGTGAATGATTTTGCGGAGTCCTCTCAATATCGAGAATCCTTTGAAGAATTCACTTCAACTACTACCCTTGTTGATTCAAGAAAAGCATATGCAGTCTCCTCTTTGAACAACTGGGTGATTGATTCAGGTACTACAAATCAGATGACACGTAATCCAGATATATTTTCTACCATTCGACCACACAAAGCACCCTCTCAAGAAATGGTAGTTGATGGATCAACACATAACATTGTGGGATTTGGAACCATTAAAGCAACCTCCTCTATTACCCTGTCATCTGTATTAAATGTATTAAATGCCAGGCTCTACTCAGAACTTGAATCCTAGAGACCCTTCTTTGATTTTGTAGGATGTCCAACAGTCTCTATAGAAGAAAATGAATGGTTACAAAGACCATTTACTGAAGAGGAAGTGCTACTGATCATCAACCAGTGTGACTGATGACTTCACTATGGATTTCTTCAAGAAATGTTGGGATATTTTGAAAGAGGGCTTAATGTTGAGCATACAAAATTTCCAATGTTACATTCATCGCTTTAATCCAAAACAAACCTGATGCAATTGAGCTAAAAAACTTCAGACCGATCAGTTATCTATAAAATCATATCCAAGTTGCTAACTAAGAGAATGAAGACAGTGAAAGTGAAATTGGTTTATTAACACCAAATAGCTTTTTTTGAGATTAGACAATTAATGGATGCAACATTGTTGGCTAATAAATTGGTCAACTCCACGTTAAAGCAGAAGAAAGCTAGGATTCTATGCAAGCTAGACATTGAGAAAACCTATGACCATGTTAATTGGAATTTCCTTCTAAAAATTCTAAAGGACATGGGATTTGGTATTAAGTGGATTGGCTGGATCAATAACTGCATTTCAGGTGTGAAGTTTTCCCTTCTCATAAATGGAAACTCTGAAGGATTCTTCCAAGATCCTATGTCCCTGTTCCTATTCTTAATAGCCACGGAGGGCTTGAATCACATGTTCCGGAAGGTAAAGACTAATGGGTGGGAGAGAATTTAGTGCACTTGCTAGGAGAGGGAAGAGCTGGAAATCACACTTTTTCTATGTTGATGATGCTCTTATGTTCTGTAAGGCAAAAGAGGCACAAATTAGACATATAAGGGCTATACTCACTATTTAGTAGAGCATTTCAAGCCTCCATGTCAATTGGTTGAAGAGTCATCTCCTCCCTATCAACTTAGTTGACAATTTTCTTGGGCTAGCTGAGACATTGAGTTGCGAGGTAGATGCACAACCAACAAAATATCTGGAACTACCTTTGGGTGCTAAGAATAAAGAGCTGGAAGTGTGCATTGTGGTGTTGGAGATATGTGAGAAGAAACTATCCCGGTGAAAAAGCTAGTATTTGTCCCTGGGTTGCAGGGTGACCCTCATCAAATCAGTATTAGATCGATCATTACTTATATGATGAGTTTATTTCCAGTCCCCAAGAACATTGAGAAGAATATAAATAGGCTCAGGAGATCTTTTCTTTGGCAAGGCAACAAGGAAAAGGAAGGCTGCAACTTGGTGAAGTGGGATACTCTCACACTTGGCAAAAGGCAAGGAGGCTAAGATTGAAGAACCCATGTCTCCAAAATAGTAGTTTACTCCAAAGTGGCTATGGAGATTATGTATAGAATATAGAGCCTTATGGAAAAGATTTATATCAGGAAAGTATGATTTATTTAACCGGTGGACAAGTGAAGAGGTTATGGACACATTTGGATGCAGTGTTTGGAAGACCATTAGAAGACTATGGCCACATTTCAAAAACAACATATGTATTAGTGTTGGGGATGGACTGAAGACAAGGTTCTGGAATGAAATATAGATAGAGGAAGACAGTTTGAGAAACCAATTCCTTCTTCAATATACATTGAGTATGCAGAACAAACACACTGGGGAACAAGCCTGGAGTAAACAGGGTTGGAATCTACTTTAGGAGAGCATTGAATGATTGTGAAATTGAGGAGGTTGTCAAGCTATGAGGGGTTCTTACTGATTATCCAGGTACTTCTTAGAGGCTTGATAAGCCAAAGTGGGAAATACACAACAAAAGGGTCTATATAGTGAAATCAAACTATTGGAAGATGAACTATAATGTCCCACTTATTGAGAGACGGCCCTAGAAACTGCATTTGAAAAAGAAATGTCCATTGAAATCTCATGTATTGTTTGGATACGAATCAGAAAAACATGTCTTACTCATGAGGCCCTACAGAAAAGAGGCATGCAAATTTGTTCAAGGTGCTTTATGTGTGAACAGGAAGCTGAAGTGAACAACCATCTGCTCAAAACATTGCCAAATAGCTGCCAATTTATGAATATGTTTTATGCATTGGGGAGGATAGCTAGGTGATGCCAAAAACTACTTTAGAGCTTCTGAAGAGTTGGCTAAGAGTTGGAAGCAGAGGGAAAAAGGAAGAATGCAGGATGCTCTTCCCAACATGTAGCTATTGGTCCATATGGAAGGAAAAATACTAGGTGTTTTAAAGGACAAAAAATTACTTTTCAAAGGATTAACAAGTTGTATTAGTCTTCTATTTCTTTGGTGTAAACGAGATTTGGTGGGGGAGGTGGTAGAAGTAGTTGATTTCTTAGGAAACTTGTCATTTAGTTACCCTCATAGGGGTCTGCCCACATTATGGGATATGAGTTTCCATTTCATCATTTCTTGGATGATGAATTTTTTTAATACAAAGTTACCCTTCTTTCAAAAAAAAATTGCTGAAGTTGGCCTTCAATTTGATTTCTGTGAGTAAACTTATTATAGATCTAAATTGTTATATTTCATTCTTTCCTGATCATGCATGTTTTGTGATCTTGCGACACATAAGGTTATTGGAAAAGGACATATGTTTGATCATCTATATATCTTTAATAAATATGAGCCTCGATTTGTTGTATGCACAAGTGTCATAGCTTTATTTGAAGCAACATTGCGAGACATCATTCTTTATTTTTCTTAAAGAAGCTATGCCTCCAGTTTCAAAACGTTCCTTCTTTGAAATGTTAATCATGTCAATTTGCAAAACATCATTGCAACACGTTAAGTCCAAGGGTTAATAAACTGATTGAGTAAGCTTTTGAGCTAATTCATTCTGATGTTTGGGGACCATGTCCCGTCGGTTCCAAAACTGGACATAAGTATTTTGTAACTTTTGTGGATAATTTCTATCGAATGACTTGGATTTATTTCATGAAAAGTCGCTTTCAAATGTTTACACACTTTTGTGCTGAGATCAAAACTTAATTCAATACTTTGATGTGTATTTTAAGGAGTAATAAAGCTAAAGAATATATGTCAGACTTGTTTCAATCCTATTGAAACAACACGATATTCTCCACCAATCGTCATGTGTTGATACACCTTCTCAAAATGGAGTTGACGAGAATAAGAATAGGCTTTTACTTGAGACAGCCCGAGCACTTATGTTCCCAATGAAAGTTCCTCGAAATTTGGGTTGATACACTCTCTACAACTTATTTTCTGATTAATTACATGTCATCCACGGTGCTTATTTGTAATTTGCGTCGCAGTATTCTTTTTCTAAACAAATCATTATTTTCAATGAAACCAAAGGTATAATGAAGTAAGTGTTATGTTCGAGAGGCACTGCCATGTGTTACTAAGTTGGACTCTAAGGCATTGAAATGTGTTTTCGTGGGTTATTCTTGTCTTTAGAGGGGGTATCAATGTCATTCTACTGAACTTAGCAACTGTTTGGTGTCAAATGATGTGATATTTTCAAAAACTACATTTTTCTTCTATATCTCTCGCAGTTCTACAAGTAAGGGGGTGGAAGATGAGTGGTCAATTTATCAGGTTACTCATGTTATGCAATCAGATGATGTTATTTTTCCATCTCCTAGTTACTCTATTGAGCACCACATAATTGTTGTGCCTTCAACACATGTTCCGGCAAACCCTAAATTGCATAAGTTTATTCGAGGTGACGGGAGGCTGATGATACATTTGTAGCAGTAATACCTCGGATCTCAAAATGAAGAAAAATCCTAGTTTTCAGAAAACTGGTGCCAGTACCGACGGAACCACCCACGGACTGTAGATGGGGTTCCGTCGTTAATGCCCATATATTATGGTCTCTGATCCCACCCACAGTCAACCAGTATAGTCCGTGGTTGGACCTACGGACCATAGGTGAGGGTCAGCAGCTAGTTAGAGGAAAATTGTTGTTGGGTCAACTTCAAATGGTCATAACCCTTAGCACAAAAGGAATTAGGTGGCCCATGACCAACTAAATGACAGATAATTGAATCTTCTTTCCAACGCCACTGGTTTTGCTAAAATCCCATCTCTGAGGAAAAAGTTATGCTCGTTTTAGTGAAGTCCTGTCGGGCAAACTTGACCGACGACCCCATCTACGGTTGGTAAGTCGACCTACGGCCAGTAGGTCCCTCCGTGGGTGGCCATCGACAGCTTTTAAGTTAGGGTCATTTAGGTCTTTTTCCCATGCGTTGGGCACTTAAACTTCGTTGTTTTATGTCTAAACTACGTCGATTTACTCAGTCTAAGCCTAATAACTTAGTCAAACTTACGCAGAACCCTTATTCACCTAAAATCATTCAAACTTGGAGCAAAAAGAAGAGGAAAAGTCTACCAAAACTCCCAAGAACAAGCAGCAGTGTTCTTCAAAGTTTCAGCCCCGAAATCGAAGGATTTCTCCGTATATTTCATCACCAAGTACGTGAGATTTCACTAGTGGATTTCTTTCTTCCACTAGGTCCCTAACATTCAGTCAAATTCTTGATTCTCTATATCATGTTTAGACCTAGGGTTTCTCAAACCTTGCAGAAGTGTTGTTAAACAGCTGTTATATTATTCCTAATCAAATTATCATGTATTCGTGAAATCGTTGCTTAGTTCTTTATATGAATTTCAAAACCCTAGTTGTGTAGATTCTCTTAGTTCATGAGTTGCACTTGCTAGATCAGTTAAACAGTACATTCCCAGTTATGAATGTTTCATTGTCAGTAGTTAAACGTTGCATTCTCAAATTTTGCATGTCCGCAGAATTCAGTTATGTTGTTTATATACATTTCAATTGGGTGTAGGCTTAGACCGAGTTGGACTACGGTTCAGCGTATCCTCATAGTCCCAAAACTACGTGCCCTATAGGTTTATTAGTGCCTTCTGTTGGACATCAACTTGAGTGATCACGCCATTCATGCCCCCTGACAAGGTATATTGGGTCATATCGATAGGGCGTATACATCGAACAATTATGCCTTTATACCCCTGGCAAGGTATATTGGGTCCTCCCGATGGGACATATACATCGGACTCCGCGATTAGCTCACGTGGTTTTATGTCGATTATTAGTAGCTCCCACAGTCAAACTTCAGTGCATTCAACCAGGTTTTCAGTTATATTTAGCATTGCGTCTTTGTATATCATGTTCAAAATTAGTACTAGGTAATTGCACTTAGTTCAGCCTTCAGTATAGTCCCAAAACTACGTGCCCTATAGGTTTATTAGTGCCTTCTGTTGGACATCAACTTGAGTGATCACACCATTCATGCCCCCTGACAAGGTATATTGGGTCATATCGATAGGGCGTATACATCGAACAATCATGCCTTTATACCCCTGGCAAGGTATATTGGGTCCTCCCGATGGGACGTATACATCGGACTCCGCGATTAGCTCATGTGGTCTTATGTCGATTATTAGTAGCTCCCACAGTCAAACTTCAGTGCATTCAACCAGGTTTTCAGTTATATTTAGCATTGAGTCTTAGTATGTCATGTTCAAAATTAGTACTTGGTCATTGCATTTAGTTCAGCCTTCAGTATAGTCCCAAAACTGCGTGCCCTATAGGCTTATTAGTGCCTTCTGTTGGACATCAACTTGAGTGATCACGACGTTCATGCCCCCTGACAAGGTACATTGGGTCATATCGATAGGGCGTATGCATCGAACAATCATGCCTTTATACCCCTGGCAAGGTATATTGGGTCCTCCCATTGGGACGTATACATCGGACTCCGCGATTAGCTCACGTGGTTTTATGTCGATTATTAGTAGCTCCCACAGTCAAACTTCAGTGCATTCAACCAGGTTTTCAGTTATATTTAGCATTGAGTCTTAGTATGTTATATTCAAAATTAGTACTTGGTCATTGCATTTAGTTCAGCCTTCAGTATATTCCACCATTTACATTCAGTTCAGATTATGTTATTGTTCAGTATGTTTTGTTCAGTTATGTATTTTATTTAGCACACTATATCATGCATGCTCAATACATTCCAAGTACTGACGCATACTTTGCGCTACATCCTTTCATGATATAGGTTCAGGTATTCAGCATCCAGATCACACATAGATTTGTTTCCGATCTTCACTTTAGCAGCTTCATGGTGAGTCCTCATACTTCGAGGACAATAGACATGTTTTCTTAGGATTTAATCTTTTCATGTGAATTTAGTTAGCTGGGGGCATGTCCCAACAACTTTAGTCGATAGAGGTTTTTTCGGACATACTACTAGATTAAGCTTTAATTTTGAGTTTGATCTTCCCGTTGTTATTAAACTCATAGTCTTTTATATACTCAAATTAGTATTGGGTATTCTCGATTTTCAGTTAATTATGGTTTTAAGCTTCCGCGTAGTATATTTTATTCGATACTCTTTCAGTATGCTTAATTGCTTAGGATATGTCAGCTCAGGTTTAGCTTGGGGTCACTTGTGATCCTAGGTCCTATGTTTACGTCAAGGGGGTAGCCTTGGGGTGTGACAGTAGCACCAGTTCTTTTGTCATCAAATCCTTCCCTACTTGATCCTTTAGAAAATTTTGATATACCTAGTGTACACGGACTTGCAAATCTACATATCTTATTGCTAACTTTGTTTCCTATGATCGCATATCTTCCACATCTAGATCCTTAAGTGCTTCTCTAGACTTTGTTTCTATACACAAAACTGTAAAGGAGGCTTTGAATCATCCTAGATGATCAAATGCAATGCTTGAGGAAACACATGCATTAGAGAAAAATAACACGTGAAATTTGGTAGATTCAACGGAAATAAAGCAGTAGATGTAAGTGTGTGTTCACAGTTAAAGTTAATCCAGAAGGTTACATGGCAAGACCTAAGGCCAAGCTTGTGGCTAAAGGATATGCTTAGACTTGTGGGGTTCTATTTAGACACCGTTTCTCCGGTTTCCTAACTCATTTATGCCAGTTTGTACATTTCTCTAGTTGTTTTCAAGAATTGGCCTTTACACCAATTAGATATGAAGAATGCATTCCTTTATGGTGATCTTCAAGAGGAAGTGTATATGGAGCAACCACCCGATTTTATTACTTAGGGGAAGTATAGGAAAGTCTATCATTTGAAGAAGTCTTTGTATGGCTTCAACCAGAGTCCCCGAGATTGGTTTGACAAGTTCAGTCAGGTAGTTCACACGTGTGGGCTGAAAATGAGCAAATGTCATCACTCTATTTTCGGTCAACTATCTGCAGCTGGCACTATCCTTCTTATTGTGAGGGGATCTCTTCCCTTAAGTTTCTCTTGCCTACTAGGTTGAAATATTTTTTGGAACTAGAAGTAAATAGAAGCAAGAACGGAACATTTCTATCTCAGAGGAAGTATATTCTTGACCTACTTGCAGAAACTGGAAAATTGGCAGCCAAACCCTGCAGTACTCTACAAGTTCACAATATGCATCTTATGAAAGATGCTGCAAACACTTTTGATAATCTAGAGAGATTTAGAAATTACAAAAATATTAGGATCTAGCAACATCAATGTACCATATGACTTTATCAGTTTCTCACTCACTTAAGCATATTATCTTCAGATAATAAACAATCATTCTATACCCTGCATGTTCACAAATGAACCACCCAGCCCAGGTGAGTTCTAATGCAACAGGGGTGATAGTTTCGGTAGGTAAAGCGAACAATGATAGTTGAGTATGAAACTCGCAAAAAGTGATAGTTTGGATGTGTTTTGACCATTAACTCTTAGTAAAATTATTTACCTTATCCAAAAGGAGAAAACTCCAAAAGAAGAGGCCGCTACACCCTTTGTCCCTTGTGAAAACTGAAGAGCAATAGTTCACCTTAAATTGACACAAGCAGCTTGTAAGAAAGCATGCAGAACCTGATAAACCAAGTAAAGATAATATGGACTCGGAACTTAAATGGTTGGCAAGAGTCTATATGCGTATTTACTCAACAAAATCTCTTACTAATAACTTGAACTTGATCTAATTTATATAAAGCTTTTGTTTGTCAATGCCAATAAATTAAGCCGACAGCCTAATAAGGAGATTTTTCAGAGATTATCCTATCTATATGATTTGTTGTAGCTTCAGAACCATTTCCAGAAATGATAAACTCCACTTATGCCAGTTCCATTGATATTCACATACTATAATTGGCTGAACCAACCTTAGTAGACATATTAATAGTTATCTGGATCAACCCTAACAAGTGTTATTAATGCCATTTGGCTCCAATATAAAAACACTCGTGAAATTGCAAATACTATATCAAAGAATATCCTTAGTACAATAGTTTAAAAGTCGATCTGCTGAACAAGTATAAGTTATTCAAAGGAAAGAGCTGGTCACCAAATTTAAATGTGCTTCAGTCAATCAGACAGCTTGATAGAAGCTGTCATCTTGGATAAGACCCTTCTTTTGCTATCTGGTACTCCTCGTTTCCCACCAAAAAGGTAAACTGGATATTCGTGACTGCTCTGTGTTAATAAAGAAATATGCATGCATATCATTAACTGAATATCGTACTTCTGAGTATCTTTACAAAGTAAAAAAGCATAATTCAGAAGAAAAAACTAAACTAAAAAAGGCTAAACACAACTTAATTACCTCGAATTTCAAAGGCAGCTGGTCATTGATAAACTACGATCATATTAACTCCAGCAAAATCCTGTCCAAAAATGTCATGAATACAAAGGTATATGGTGGGAGAACAACAACATAATGGGAGAACTAATAGTTTTTTATTCTTCTAGCCCATAGATCCACTCTTCTATTAGTTCAAGTTTAGGCTTATAGCCAACATCCTTCATATTGATGGTTAAATATTCCAACATATCATATATCATGCAGAACTGAGGATGCTTCTTATCTTTAGATACAAAACAGTGTGGATATCCAGAAGTATCAATCCAACTACACCCAACCTCCTTTGACAATCCCATTTTGCGCATTCCTCTTCTGACATCATCTACAGACTGCCAGTTTCCTTCCTCTGCATATATATTTGAGAGCAGAACATGATAACCAGAAATTTCATCACTCCCCTCTAATTCAAGCAGCTTACTGGAAACAATTTTCCCCAATTCAAAATTTCTGTGTACTCTGCAGGCTGCAAGGAGTGATCCCCATATTCCCAGGACATTACCCTCAACACCCAACTGTTTAGCAAAATTATGAGCTTCATTCAACCGTCCAACTCTTCCTAACATGTCAACCACACAAGCATAGTGCTCTGCCGACGGCTGAATCCCGTATTCTTCGCCCATCAGCTCAAATATTTGAAGGCCTTCATCTACCAATCCGGTGTAGCTGCAAGCAGACAGGACTGCTACAAAGGTAACAGCATCTGGCTCTAAGCCATTCTGCCTCAAAGAGTAGAACAGTGTTAGAGCTTTCTTACCCATCCCATGCTGGCCATATCCCAAAATCATATTTGTATATGTCACAGAGTTCTTCTCAGGAGATTTTAGAAAAACACTTTCCGCATAATCAATGATTCCTGATTTTGAATACATGTCTACCAAAGCAGAAACAACATAAACATTGTTCTCAAACAAATTGCGAATCGCAAAACAATGTAGCTGCTTGCCTATTGCTATACTTCCAGACTGGCTGCATGATGGGAGGATTGATGCTAAGGTCACAGCATTTGGCTTCACATTCTGCTCTAGCATCTCCTTGAAGACAACAAAGGATTGTTCAATTAATCCATTTTGAGTGTTTCCAGCAATCATAGCATTCCACGTCGCTTGATCTTTATCATTTGTGAAGTTCGACTGGAATATTGCTTGTGCTTCTCTAATCATATTAGATTTGGCATACATGTCTATCAGGTAACTCTCCATCCCTTCAAATTGAATATCGTGCCTTAGAAGATAAGCATGGGTCTGTTTACCAATTTCCCTGTCCCTAAGATTTGATGCCGCAGAAAGCAGGATGGTAATTGTTATATCATCAATTGCAACCCCAAGCTTTTGCATCTCATATACAAGCATCAAAGCCTCATCATCCAGTCCGTTCTGTACCAAAACAGACACCATGGTGTTCCATGACACTATATCTCTTTCCTTCATTCCATTAAAAACTTTAAATGAATCGCCAACATGGTTACACCTAGAGTATGTGGCTATCATAGCATTAAGCGAAATAACCTGTATATCCCTGCATTTCTTTATCAGGCATGCATGTAACTGTTGGGCAAACTCCAAATGCTGCAACTGTGAAGTTGCCATAAGAGCGGATACAAATGTCACATCATCAGTAGTAACAGCATCCTCTGCTTCTACAGCTTCAAGAAAGAGATCAACAGCTTTTAAAGGAAAATTATTCTGAATGTACCCGCTTATCATAGAGTTCCAGATCTCTGTATTTCTTTCACAAGTATTCTCAAATATTCTGGTCGCCAAATCAACGCAACCAAGCTCAGCATACATAACAATGGCAGCACTAACAACAAACAAGTCATTTACATATGCATTACCCAATTTCACGAGCAATCCATAAAGAACATCAGCAACTCTAACATCCCCTATTTCTGATACAGCAGGAAAAACATTAATAAAACTAACAACAGTTGGCTTAATACCTAATCTCATCATCATAACAAAACACCTCACTGCTTCTGAAAACCTCTTCCTTTTCACATACCATGAAAAAATAGTATTCCACGCAACAGCATTTCTTTTACGCATAGTTCTAAACACCCTTTCAACTAAATCACACTCGGAACCATTATCCAATGTAAGACAAGTCGCAGAGTACATATTCAACAAAGAATTACTAACAATCCTACTAGGATGAATCCCAGAACGCAGAATGTGGCAATGCACAGCTTTACCTACAAGAATCAGTTTGGTCTCTGCGCAAGCCTTGAGAACAGAGGAATAAGTATACTGATCACATACGGATGAACCCACATGTTTCAATCGAGAGTAGAATGAAATGGCTTCATGGGGCATGTTGTTACAGACAAACCCAATGATAATTGTGTTCCAAAGGACAGTTGATGGTTGAGGAATTGTATCGAACAGTTGGCGGGCGAGATGGGGTTGGCCTTGTCTGCACAATTCGCTCAAACGAAAGCGAATTGTTCTGGGTTTTGAGTCTGTAAGAGTGCATTGTTGGTCTGTAAGGGGTAAAGAAGAGAAATTTGGGAGATGGGTTAAGCTCAAAGATGGAGATTGTGAGAAAGTTGAAGGAAGAGGAAGAGGAAGAGCTGAAGAAAAAGACATTGCCAAACGCATTTTCAACCTCAAAACTATCACTTCATCCAACAAAAATCCCAAATAAAATTTTCAACTGCTGCTTCTTATTTTCAGTTATAGTACTAAAAAAAAAAACAATGGTTTGGTCTTTACAAATACTCATCCATTTCAATATTTCCAACCTGGCCCCGAAAATATTTGGGAAAAACTTTGGAAGCCGTGTTTGGTTATATAAATCTCATTCGGGTAAACATTAGATAATTATGCATTTGTATATATGGCAAGTGAGATAGGGAGAGGGAGGAGAGAGGCGAACAGAATTTTGAGAGAGGGAGGAGAGAGGCAAGCGAGATTATGAGAGGGAGGAGATAGGCGAGCGAGAGAGGGCAAAAAGTGGGAGAGAAGTGAATTGTATATGTATATCAGTTAGATAATTGTACAATATACGTATGCATTTGTATATATGGCAAGTGAATGGCGAGCAGGATTTGGGAGAAAGAGGAGAGCGAGATTGGGAGAGAGAGAAGAGAGGCGAGCGTAATTTGAGAGAGGAGGGAGAGAGGCGAGGGAGATTGAGAGAGGGAGAGAGAGTTGAGTAAGAGAGGGCAGAGAGTGGAGAGAAGTGAATTGTATATGTATATCGGTTAGATGATTGTACATTTTACATATGCATTTGTATATATGGCAAGCAAGTTGGGAGAGGGAGGAGAGAGGCGAGCAGGATTTAGGAGAAAGAGGAGAGTGAGATTGGGAGAGGGAGGAGAGAGGTGAGCGGAATTTGAGAGAGGCGAGCAAAATTTGAGAGAGGAGGAGAGAGGCGAGCGAAATATGAGAGAGGGATGAGAGAGGCAAGCGAGATCGGGAGAGGAAGGAGAGAGGCAAGCGAGATGGGAGAAGGAGGAGAGAGGCGAGTGAGAGAGGGCAGAGAATGAGATAGAGGTGAATTGTATATGTATATCGGTTAGATAATTGTACATTATACATATGCATTTGTATAGATGACAAGCGAGTTGGGAGAGGGAAGACAGAGGCGAGCAGGATTTGGGAGAAAGAGAAGAGTGAGATTGGGAGAGGAAGGAGGGATATGAGCGGAATTTGAGAGAGGGAGGAGAGAGGCGAGTGAGAAAGGGCAGAGAAAGGGAGAAAGGTGAACTGTATATGTATATCGATTAGATAACTGTACATTATGCATATACATTTGTATATATGGAAAGTGAGTTAGGAGAGGGCGAGCAGGACTTGGGAGAAAGAGGAGAGCGAGATTGGGAGAGGAAGAGATAGGCGAGCGGGAGAGGGTAATAATTTGTATAATTCAATGCTACGTTTGTATAATTCATGTATTTTTGTATTGTTGAGTAATATAAAGGGAAAATGCACAAGTATCCCCTCAATCAATGTGCGAAATATGAGAGACACACTGATACTATACTAAGGTTCTATTACCCCCTCCCCCTGACTTATTTTATAAATAATTTTCTACTCTTTTTCGGCCTATGTGGCACTATCTAGTGGGCCCAACGCGTGTTGATATTTCTTTTCAAACTAGTGCACATAGGTTGAAAAGGGGTAGAAAATTATTTATAAATAAGTTCAGAGGGGTAATAGGACCTTAGTAAAGTATAAGTGTGTCTCTGGGATTTCAGACATTGGTTGGGGGAGGGGGTACTTATGCATTTTCACAAACATAAACATATGAACTTTAAACAATTATACAAATTACATCATATAAATTATATTATACAAAATGTGAAAATTACACATTTATACAAACTTTAAAAAGTTATACACAAAAAGATCAAGGTCGTTTGGTAGAGTATATTAGGAAAAATAATATATGCATTAACCTTATACATTGCTAATATCTTGTTTGGTCCTCTTTCCCAACCTATGTATAACTAATGCTTGCATTAGTGATACACTCTATTTTGTATTAACGTGTATTGTTAATACCATGGATTTCTAGATATTAGTAATGTAATGGTTTTAGTGCATGCATTAGCATGATTAAAGACTCAATTGTCCCTCAAAAATCCTTTTTACATCTTTTCTACCATAATAGTGGAGGGTATCTTTGTAAATTAAAATTTTTATGTAATGCATGTTATTTTTTAATGTATCAAACCAAACAATGCATAAAAATAATCTATGAATAAGTAATGCAAGAATAACTAATACATGCATTGTTAATGCAAGCATTACTAATACACTAGATTTAGCATTGTTCGTATACACTCTACCAAACGACCCCTAAATGTATATATATGGTGACAAAACTGGAAAAAAAAACAAAAGAAATTATTATCATATACAAATATAAATCATTATATATAAATACAAATCAAATGGAGAAAAATTTTGTCACGACCGGGGAGCACCGCCTAGACGTAACCGGCGTCTTCGTCCTTGAAGAGGACTTAGACTAGCCCTTAGCATACATCATCACATATCATAGGTAGAAAAATGCGGAAAATAAAAAGAACTTTTACATAGTGAAGTATACTTAGACTTCTCGCTTATCGTATATGGAGTTTACATAGACTCCTCATTATGAAGTGTACTTCTCGTTTAGGCAATATAGACAATTCATATTAAAAAGTCTAATAATTGTCTCATATGTAAACTATCTATCATAGAACATAAGAATTTCGGCATAGCCCTTGCACTAGTACAATATGCCACATATAGGCTTACAACAGTATCAAAAAGATAAGGAAAGAAACGATTGTCTTAGACATATCCAATACTAATCAAGCTAGATAAGTCGCAACATCTTCGGACTTGAGGACTCACCAACAACTTGGGAAAAGGTCCAAGTCTGCCTTGCAAATGGCCTAGAAGCTCTTCAATGGTCGGAACCTACATTGTTTGGAAAAAGGGAAAAAAATATGGGTTTTAGTATAAATCACATGTACTAAGTATGACTCATATGCATAAAATCATCAGTGCATGAGAAAGAAAACAATTTAATCAAAACCATGCTTAGTATCAAATGCACATACAAGGAAACATCATAAGTCAACCCAACATGATATTAACCCAACCTATAAGCAACCCAAGCAATATTTGTGCAATGCCAAGAATAGAACTCCATAACCCTATCCAAAGCTAAGTATCACATTAAGTCACCTACTTCATGCATACAACATAACCTCATATTTCTTCATAACATGCTTGATTCATAAGATCATATATAACTTGACATACATAACATTTAATCAACTTAATCATAAAAGAACACTACTAAAACCATCCCTTAGGATCCCACATGTGCAATGTATAAGAGAAGTCTCATACCCCCCCCCCTCACACTATGTAGTAACCTTTAAAAAAATCCCTAATAATAGTTCATTACTTAACTGGTTCATTTACTTTTACATTAGGAAAAGAATTGCAATAACCGACATTAGACCATGTGAGCTACATAAAATCCGGTGTTCTACTCCCACACCCAAAAGAGAGGGTTAACACTTGCCTAAGGTGTAACTTTTTATATATAGCCATCTAGGTGGATCCACTAAGAATTAGAGTCCTATGTGGGCACATAGTTAAGGGTAAGTCATGGACTAAGTCATGGACTTTCAAAGTGTTACATTATCTCCCCCCTTAGGAATATTCGTCCCCGAATGACACCTAAAAATTTTTCTTGGGAGAGGGAAGACTCAATACTAGCAGCCCAACCAACAACAACGACTCAATACTAGCAGCCCAACCAACAACAACAACAATTCATAATGAGTCATGGTTCCTATGAGTACTTCACTACTCCATTCAACACCATAACATGACATTACACATAGCAAGTCAATTCACAATTTACCACATATAGGAGCTCAATACTTCATATCACATAATGAGGAACTAACTTCTCAATATGAACATCAAGAATCACCATGAAATCAACATGCTCACTGAAATTCTCATAAAGAAAACTACACACATAGATACAAGTGCAAGTTAACAAAAGAGCACTTTTCATGAAAATTCATTTTTAGCATGAACCTTTACCAAGCTATGCACATACTTAGAAAAACAAGGCAATTTCACATTATTCAAGATTTTTATCTTAAGAGGAACTACTAACCTCAACTTTGACTGGGAGTAAGAGAAAAGAGATGAGGGTAGAGGGACTTTATGTCGGTCTCGGCCTCCCATGTTGCACCCTCAACTGGATGGTTTCTCCATAGATTTTTTACGGAGGCCACCTCCTTGTTCCTCAACCTTTTGACTTGACAATCTAGGATCTCAACTGGAACCTCTTCATAAGAAAGGTTCTCATTCACACCTAACCTTTCAATAGGAAGAATGGACACCGGGTTGCCAATACATTTCTTGAGCATAGAGACATGAAATATGGGGTGAACCAGGGCTAGTTCACTTGGTAACTTCAACTCATAAGCAACCTTCCCGACCCGTTTCACTATCTCATAAGGGCCCATATATCGGGGACTAAGCTTTCCCTTTTTGTTAAATCTCATCACCCCTTTCATGGGTGACATATTCAAGTAAATCCTATCATCTATTTCAAATTCAAGGTCTCTCCTTAGATTGTTGGCATATGATTTTTGTCGACTATAGGTTGTTTTCAACCTATCCCTTATCATCCGAACCTTCTCTTATCTCGGGACTAAGGAGTGAAGACTCTCCTACCTCAAATCACCCAATCAGAGACCTACATATCCTACCATAGAGTGCTTCAAAAGGTGTCATGGAGATACTCGAATGGTAGTTATTATTATAGGAGAACTTAATCAACGGTAGGTGATCATCCCAATTACCTTTCAAGTCGATAACACAAGCTCTTAACATGTCTTCTAGGGTTTTTATGGTACGATCCGTTTGACCATCCATTTGAGGATGAAAAGCGTGCTAAGTTTCACTTGAGTACCTAGCCCCTTTTGAAAAAACCTCAAAAATGAGAAGTGAATTGGGCACATTTATTTGAAATGATGGACAAAAGGATCCCATGCAAACTCACAATATCATTAAGGTACAATTGAGCATATTTCTCTGCCGAATAAGTGGATTTGACGGGAATAAAGTGCGCAAATTTCGTTAATATATCAACAATCACCCATATTGAATTATTTTTGCCTACAGGTCTGAGGCAAACCCACTACAAAATCCATATTGATATCTTACAGGAACATTCATTACTTTGATTCAAACCTCCCAGTATTTGATGTTCGACCTTGACTTGTTGGCAATTAGGACATTTATCCACAAACTCTGCTATGTCCCTTTTTAAACCTTCCCACTACTAGACCTCTTGAAGATCATGATACATTTTGGTGGCACCCGGATGAATGGTATATCGGGAACCATGGGCCTCTTCCAAAATTTGTCCCCTTAGATCATCCACATCCGATACACACAATCTACCTTGGTACCTAAGTACTGCATCCCCCCTCGGGAGAATGACTTATTTGAACTTGCTAAGAACCGATTCCTTCAATTCCATCAATAGAGATCAAGATGTTGCTTAGACTTCACCTCAACCACTAAAGATGATTCGCATCTATGATGAACCATGGAACCTCCCTATGGAGAATCTTCCAACCAAACACCCAATCGGGCCAATCTATACACCTCTTAAACCATCTCTTTCTTATTATTGGGAATATGGTCTACACTACCTATTGACATTCGGCTTGAAGTGTCTGCCACCACATTGGCCTTGTCGGGTGGTAGAGAACACTCATGTCATAATATTTCAAGAGTTTCGACCACCTTTTTTTTTTGAGATTCAACTCTTTTTGAGTGAACACATATTGAAGGCTTTTGTGGTAGGTAAATACATCCACATAGACACCATATAGGTAATGCCTCCATATTTTTAAAGCAAACATTGTGGCAGCTAATTCAAGGTAATGAATTGGATAGGTCTTCTCGTGCACCTTGAGTTGTCTAGAGGCATAAGCCATCACCTTACCATGTTTCATTAGGATACAACCCAAACCTACTCGAGAAGCGTTACAATACACTACGAACTCTTGGGTACCCTCCAGTAAAGTCAACATCAGAGCGGAGGTAAGCTTATCTTTCAAATCTTCGAAACTTCTTTCACAAGCTTTCAACTACTCAAACTTATTTTTCTTTTGGGTCAAGGATTTCAAAAGAGAAGCAATTGATGTGAACCCATCAACAAATCTCTTATAATACCAAGCTAAACCCAATAAACTTCAAATATCGGTTGGAGTCAAGGGTCTAATCCAGTTCTTAACCGCTTCCATTTTCTTCGGATCGACCTCTATACCCTCACTTGAACAATGTGACCAAGAAAAGCAATCGATTTCAACCAAAAGTTACACTTATTATATTTAGCAAAGAGTTTGTGTTCCTTGAGGATTTGCAATACCACCCCCAAATGGTCCATATGCTTATCCTCACTCTTAGAATATACCAAGATATCATCAATGAAGAAAATTATGAAGGAGTCAAGGTATCTCGAAACACACTATTCATAAGGTCCATAAAAATCGTCGGGATATTAGTTAGAGCAAAAGACATAATTATGAACTAATAGAGACCATACCTAGTTTGGAATGCCATTTTAGGTATGTCATCACCTCTTACCCTAAGTTGGTGATACCCCAATCTCAAGTCAATTTTTGAAAAATAGCTTGCCCCTTGGAGTTGATCAAACAAATCGTCGATCCTAGGGAGAGGATATTGTTCTATATGGTAACCTTATTTAGTTGACGGTAATCAATGCACATCATAAGGGATTCATCCTTCTTCTTTACAAACAACACCGGAGCTCCCCAAGGAGAAATACTAGGTCTTATGAAACCCTTGTCGAGTAAATCTTTGAGTTGAAGCTTTAGTTCTTGCAATGCAATTGGAGCCATCCAGTAAGGAGGGATTGAAATAGGTTTTGTATCCGGCAATAAGTCTATGCCAAAGTCTATTTCCCGTTCAGGAGGAACTCCGAGCAAGTCATAGGGGAAGACTTCTGGAGAATTCCTCACTACGGGTGCCGACTCTAATGGAGGAATCTCAGACTCAAGGTCCTTGACCCGCACAACATGGTAGAGACACCCCTTAGTGATTATCTTACAAACCTTTCGACACGAAATGATTCAACCTCTAGGGATTGAGTTAACCCCTTCCATTCTAAGACTGGTTTATTAGGAAATTGGAACTTTACTACCCTTGTCCTACCACCAATGGATGCAAAAAAAACATGTTACCAATCCATCCCCAATATGACATCAAAGTCCAACATATCAAGCTCTACCAAATCGACCAAAGTAACTTTATTGGGCAATATTATGGGACAAATCCTATAGACTCTTTTAGCAACAACGGAGTAACCCACTGGGGTAATAATAAAAAAAGGTTCAATTAGAACATCGGGTAACACATTAAACTTTCTAGCTGCTAGCTATTAAAGGAGTTACAAATGATAAAATAGCACTGGACCTAATAAATCATAGATATTAATGAAGAACATTTGTAACTTACCGATGACAACATTGGGAGACTCCTCTTGATTACCTCTAGAGCGGAGAGCATAGAAGTGATTCTTCTTAGCAGCATCAAGATTGGGAGACTTGTTTGTGCTTGAGCATTTTCTCTTCCTTGATCCTTCATCATATGACAATCCCTCTTTATGTGGCCACTCTTACCATAACTATAGCAATTTCCCGTGCCAACTAAACATTTGTCCTCATGTTTTCTACCACACTTAGCACAATTATGATCCTCAGCATATGGACCACCACCTTTCCCCTCTTGAGGCTTGGGTGTAGACCCACGTTTATCACATCTGGGGAGCACCCCCTAGTAGTAACATGGCGTACTTTACCTCTCCGAGGTCTTATACAAGCCCATAGTTATCATTCATCGCATTGACATAGTAAATTTAGCGAAAAATTTAAACTTTTCATAGCACATCATATGCTAGAAACTTTACTTCATATATATATAAAATATCATATTACATACTTAGACCGTAAGTGTCTTTGTCATCTGAGACTCAACAACATTAGAATACATTAGGGACACGACCCTTATGACAAAATCATAAGTACAATATTTAAACACTTTATAGTAACTATTTAACATAGGAAATCTTTGGACTTAAGGATTCCTTTCATTGAGCTTGGGAATCATCTATCAAACTCTTCACCATTCAAGATATCCTTTAAGCATCCATAACCTACATTTTGTTGATCCTTGGGGTGGTAGAAGGTCTTTGATTGTGGAACCTCTTCTTCAACATTGACTTATCATGCATCTCAAATCTAGACTTAGAAGAATTTTCAACTTCGACCCTTGTCCTCTTTAATTCCTTAACAACTTGCTTAAGCTTTTTCTCCTCAATTTGTTCGTCATAGACCATAACACGAGAGATATCTATGCTAGGAATCAACATAGCCGACCTACATTCATTAAACACAAGATCGGATATCTCCATAACAAATTTGTTCATCTTATCCCTAGAATCCGCCACAATAGTAGAAGCATACTAGGATAGTTGAGTGAACTTGAGGCTATACTCCTTCACACTCATGTCTCCTTGGTGAAAGTTGATGAATTCTTGCATTTTCCTCTCCCTTATTTCTAAGGGAAAGAAACTATCAAGGAAAGTTGTCTTGTAAGCTCCCTAAGTAATTCAGTCTTCTCTAACCGACCTCTCATCCTTCCATTGCTCATACCAAACTTGAGCCACATTCTTGAGTTGGTAGGCGGCTAGTTACGACTTTTCTTGAGAAGACACACTCATAGCATCAAGTACCTTGAAACTTCATCAATGAACCCTTGCAGGTCCTCCTCCACTTTGAAGACAAAGTAAGTAGGGGGATTCATCCTTGTGATATCCCTTATCCTTGATGCGGTGGTGCTAGCATTGGGGTTCACTTGAAGCCTAGCATCCCTAGAAACTTAAGTAGCAAACACTTGAGTCAAGCTATGAATGGCCTCCCTTATCTCAACATTAGACATAACCCCTTCTTCAATAGGAACTTGGGATTTTGAGGAACTTGAGGGGGAACCGCCTCATTCACATTCTCCTCTTCATTCCTTCGAGCATTGTTCTTTCTTGAATTCATTACCTATAAACACAAGAAATGTATTAGAAAATATGGACATATAGAGTTAAGACTCTAGAGGCACGACTTCAAAAATAACAACAAGCCGAGAATTTCCTAAGCATTACATAGCCTTTAATTCAAGTGTGGCACAATTCACAATTATGAATAAGACTCTACATAGACGGGGTTTGGTGAGATATCAATCCTAAGATTATTCAACCTCAGCTCTGATACCAAGTTTTGTACTGACCGGGGAGCACCCCCTAGACGTAACCAGCGTCTTCGTCCTCGAAGAGGAGTGAAACTAACCCGTAGCATACATTATCACATATCATACTTAGAAAGTGCAGAAAATTAAAAAAAAAAAATTTACATAGTGAAGCATACTTAGACTTCTCGCTTATGGTATATGGAGTTTACATAGACTCCTCGTTTATGAAGTGTACATAGACTTCTTGTTTAGGAAATACAGTTAATTCATATTAAGAAGATATTTAATAATTGTCTCACATATAAACTATCTACCATAGAACATAAGAATTTAGGCATAGCCCTTACACTAGTATAATATGTCACATATAGACTTACAACAAAGTCTTCAAAAGATAAGGAAAGAAACAATTGTCTTAGACATATCCAATATTAATCAAGCTAGATAAGTGGAACCATTCTCGGACTTGAGCACTCACCAACAACTTGGGAAAAGGTCTAAGTATTGCTTGCAAAAATGGCATAAAAACTCTTCAATGGTCGGAACCTACATGTTTGGGAAAAAAGGGAAAGAAATAAGGGTTAGTAAAAACACATGTACTAAGTATGGATCCTACGCATAAAATCATCAATGCATGAGAAAAGGGACAATTTAGTCAAAACTATGATTAGTATCAAATAAACATACAAGGAAACATCGTAAGTCAACCCAACATGATATTAACGCAACATATAAGCAACCCAAGCAATACTTGTGCAATGCCAAGAATAGAACCCCATAATCCTATCCAAAGCTAAGTATCACATTAAATCACCTACTTCATGCATACAACATAACCACATATTTCTTCTTAACATGCTTGATTCATAAGATCATATATAACTTGACATACATAACATGTAATCAACTTAATCATAAAAGAACACTACTTAAACCATCCCTTAGGATCTCACATGTGCAATGTGTAAGAGAAGTCTCATAACCTCCCTCACACTATGTAGCAACCTATAAGAAATACCCTAATAAGAGTTCATGTACTTAACTTGTTCATTTACTTTTACATTAGGGAAAGAATTTCAATAACCGAAATTAGACTATGTGAGCTACATGAAATCCGGTGTTCTACTCCCACACCCAAAAGAGAGGGTTAACACTTGCCTAAGGTGTAACCTTTCATACGTAGCTATCTATGTGGATTTACTAAACTAGAGTCCTATGTGGACACATAGTTAAGGGTCAAGAAGATTTTACTAGAAACCTTAACTTGCTAGACATGGAGGTTTCTATCTCATGAGACAGCACATATCTTGGGATAAAGACTTAGTAAATGTGAGGAAACCCATGTGGGGAGTCAGACTTACTAAACGTGAGACCCCCATCTCATTTACATGCCCTTTCGATGCTAAGCATTTATTCCGTTTAGTAATCATCATACTCATCATACAAGTTTACATTAGTCTCTTCTAGACCCTTATGTAAACATATCATCATAATAGCTCATAGGTATTCATAAGTGAGGTCTATCCTTTCACTTTTGAAACCACATACAAGTGAGTAAACCTTTCACTCAACACTCTATTATAATCATGAGGAACTACTTTCAATCGTATAATAATCATATCATAACATGCATACATACTTCACAGCTAATTCAATTATCTAGGGTTAAGGATGAGGAATACTTGTTATCAACATCACAACTACACATTAGATATAGGAGCATTACTATCTAAGTAACTCATATTTCATAATTGAATTCAAGAAGAATCAATCTTCATACCTTCTTGCCCTTTCATTGTCTTCATACTTCAATTACCAAAGAATTCATAATCAATACATAAACAAGGTAAATTCAAGAAGTAATGCATAGCAATTATCATTCTACAAATTTACATACTCCTCATCCCCCACAATTTCCATAGAATTCCAAGATATAATGAGTTTAGGGAAGAACAAGGGTCCAAGGGAAAATCTCTAGTGATTACCAACAGTTAGAAATCAATACTTAGTTAAGCAATGATAAAATACCACAATTCATCATAATTGAGTAACAATTTCTTTTTTAAAAGAGGACCCACGTCTAGACTGAAATCCTAGTCATAAGGAAGTTTGAAAACCATAGTTGAAGCAGCCTCTTGTGGAAAGGATCCCAATAGTGAAAGAAATCATACCTTGAGGATGATTTTGCCACGAATTTGAGATGGATTTCTTGGAGAATTGATTCTCTTCTTGAATATCTAGAGTTTCTTCAATGGAGGTTTGAGTTTGGGGAGTGATAAACTAGAGAAAAGTTAGAGCAATTTGTGTTTGGGGAAATTATGAGGTGTTAAGTTAGTTAATGACTTAGGGTGGATTATATAGTCCTAATTAACTAATTAAAACCTTCCCTAACCATTAATTAATTAATTAACCAATTTCCTAAACCTCCCTAACTTAACAGAGAAGTAGACAATGAAGTGGGGTTCCAACGACGGAACACCTTCTATGATCCGTTGACCAAACCACAGAGCCGTATTGGCCGTCCATGGTTCCAGTCAAAGAGTCCATTTTTTGGCCATTTTTGGAAAATGGATAAGTCTTCACCAATGACCACCATCGACGGGCCGTTGAACCATCGACGACTCGTAGTTTGGTTCATCGACTGCCACTGTCCAAAGATAACTTTTAGGGTCAAATGCAAAGGTCCTACTCAGGACCCTTAAGGTGGTCCTTGGGGAGTCGTACCCGGATGTTTCGACTCTAAGAACACTCTACTATGTGTTTAACACCTTTTTACCAAATTTGACTAAATTCCAACTCTTCAAACCCTTTGAAACATATATACCAAGGCACACTAGCTCAACTTTCTAAAATCCTCGGACGTCACGTTCGTTTCTTGACGTTTTGACTAACACTTCCTAATTGAGTTTATTAATTTTGTTTAGGCTTAGTTTATCTAGTGAGGCTCTAGACCAAGTCATAGACTTTTCGAGTGTTACATTTTAGTTGTGAATTATATAAATGTGACAAATTACACAAACGTGATGAATTATACAAACGTGACTATTTATACAACTGGAAGGTTGTCCAATAATTAATGATTATTATTAGTCGTGAGAGGTAATTATACTAAACTATAACTATGATGAGTAAGTAAGTAGTATTAGTTTGCTAAACCGGGTAATTTTCCCTTTAAAAATTACTCCAAGCTTTTATATTTTATAAAAATATTTATTACTTAATAATTCCAACTAATATTTGTTACTATCTCCCTCGAAAAAGTTTAAGTTCTAGTTTGATTCATATAATTGAGAAAGAAGAACAATTTGTGTCTAGTGGGTTATAATTATAATTGAATCAGTGACAAATTTGACTATGTGATTAATGTATTTTATTGTCAATATTGTTATTTTGTTATTGTTGATTGTTATCAATTATCTTATAAGGTTTTTTTTAACTGAACATATACGTTATAAAATGATACTATAAATATATGGATATTTTTGATAATTTTTAAAACTTATGGGTATAAATTATATTTTTAGAAAATTTTGGGACCAAACACATGGTAAATCTTCATCAAAAACTTTACATAGATATGATTGCCAAGAATATGTTAGAACTTGGGGTCAAACGCTTGCTTCGATTTGTTTGTCCATTTTTAATATGAGACGTCTTGTACATAACAAGTAGTTATTTTTTTAAGAAAATAATTTAAAAATAAAAATATGTTTATATTCTTTAACATTTTGTATGAAAAATTGAAACTAAAGAATTTTCTGAAAATGGAAAAAATTATTTTCTATTTAAACGACTAAAAAAACGTAAAACAAACAAATTGAGATGAAAAAGTATTGTTTTTCAAATCAATCCTATCGTGTAATACTTTTTAAAATATCACGCAATTCTGAATTTTTTATCAAAATAAGCCATTGTATAAATCAATTCACCAAAGTAGTATGTTTTTACATTTTTTTACAAAACTAGTATAAATGTGGTTCACACTAACGTTTTAAGCTTTATTTATTTAAAAAAAAATTATGGGAAAAAAGCAAAAGTTCACGGAGCAAACAGATAATAATGTTTCATACTTCGTTATCTCTAATCACGTTTTAGAGTTAAATGTTACTCAAAGTAGCATTTTATATTTCATTACTGTAGACACATTTTACCTAGTCACGGGCTCTGCAATTAAAGAATCGAATCCTGCGTTGTACATATTATAAAATGTATTTGACAGTCACGTTTTATATATAAAACGTGATTGTCAGTAACGTTTTATGTAGATTTAATCACGGATCATCGAATTCTGCAAATTAAGAAAAAAATCCTGCTATATTGCAATCTTATATATCATAAAATGTTACTGTTGATCACGTTTTTACATTAAATCGTGACTATCAATTACTGTACTATGGCAAAGTCAACTTCTTTCATTTTTTAAACTGACGACAAATGGTTATAAAATAAACCTTATTGAAACAAATGTTCTACGCGCTCCAACAATATTCAGTCAAACTTTTATTTGTGTAACCCGATTTTGAAACAATATTCATGAAGGTATGAATTAAATAAGTCAAGTCAATATATTATATTGTGTTATTATTTTTACCATAGCTTTCAAATTATTTTTCTGATTCAATAATTAAAAAGATGACTTATTTTTATTTGTAGGAATAGAAATGGCGAATTTTAACATAATGTGGTGGTTACTTTGTACTGGGTTAGAGAAATGATTATATCAATGAACGGATTTAGGTATACTGAATGTGCTAGAATGATTATTAGCATGTATGTTTCAATGAAGTATGTTGAATTGGTTGAATTATTGCATGAGAAAATGGGTAAAACTAGTGAAAATATTCAAATGGATATTTTTGGAAAATATCCTTGCTCGATTCAAGGTAACCATACAGGGTTCATTGAGTTTAAAATTGAGGATGATCAATCTTTGCTACAATTTTTTTATACCTCAAAACTTTGCGGATAAGATTGACATAAATGTTTTGGAAATGTATGTAAAAACCAAATCAACAAATCAAAATGATATATTTCAAATTAGTGGTCAACATGGTTATCACATGAATTTACGGTCTCAAAATCATGGATTTGTCACGGTTAGTCAACCTCATTATGCAGAACTGATTGTTGAACCATCATTCCAACAATTGTTAATGCGTGAACAATGATCATTTGGCGAAGGTTCAAGTAGCCAAAGACATGTTTACAATAGCCCGAGGGAATATGAGGGCAGGTAAAACAACAAATTTATGTTTTACTGAACTTTAATATAATTAGTTGATAACATAATTTTACACATTATAAATATACATAAATTGATAGAAAATGATATTTTTTGTGATTAATTACCTTAATTTTTTTTAAGGAAATGAGTATAAATTACTGATTTTAATACAAGCTTCTATATCTTATAATTTTTTTATAATTTAATTAATTTCTTTTTCAACAAAGAAAATAACACCGACCTTGATCCATATAGTGATGTAAGTACTGAAATTAGTGAAGAAAGTTCGGAGGAAGATGAAACTTCAAAAGATGATGGTGAAAGTGGATCTGATGAAGATATCAATGATGCTAGAGATTTTTCTCAAAATGACATTGGTATAAATCTTACTAATCAATTTGAAAGGGATAACCTATTTTAGAACATTAGATAATGAGGAAGACATTTTCATAGCTACATGTGAATCTGAGATTGAGTATTGTTTGGTCTGGTCTGAAGATGTCACAAAAGATTGAAATAGATATATTTTTTAATAGTAAAAAAAAAAATTAAAACGAGCTGTGACAATTTGGAGTTTGAAAAAAAATAAAGAGTTCAAGGTGGTGACATCAAACAAGAGTTTATAGGTTGTAAGATGCAAGTTTCATACTTTATTGGGTTGTTTGTGATTTATCCGAGGAAGAAAGGTTGGAGATAACCTTTAAAAAATAGGAAAATCTATTGAAAATCATAGATGTGAGACTGCCGGGATTTCTAGAGGTCATGCCAATCTAAATACCAATTTAATTGCATCTTTGATTCTTAATAAAATTCAAAAGAAAATCCTAATGTTTTGGTGGTAGATGTCATTTTCATGTTTCACAAAAAATTTGGTCATCAAATAACATACAGAAAAGCGTGGCTTGGACGTCAACACACGCTTGAATTGGTGTATGGTGACTTTAAGAAATCATTTAGTGACCTAGCCAAATTTTTTGCATCTTTTCAACACTTTATCCATGGAACAATTGTGGAATGGAAACACGAAGAGCCTATGAGTTCATTAAAAGTAAAAACTTTTAAATTTATATTTTGGGCTTTTAAGTCATGCATTAATGAATTTCGAACATGTCGCCCTGTTATTTCAGTAGATAGAACTCATATGTAGGGAAAATATGAGATCAAATTATTGATTGTTGTTGGAATTGATGAAAATGATAATATTCTTCCTCTAGCTTTTGCTATTGTAGACAAAGAATTGAAAGAGGCATGGAAATGATTTTTTAAGAATTTGAGTGCACATGTCATAAATGATAGAGAAGATATTTGTGGTATATCTGATAGGGCAAAAGAAATATTGACTAGTTTGCAGGAGTTGCGCCGATTTCAGGAGCCTCGAGTCTTCCATCGATATTGTATAAGTCATCTTAAGAGCAACTTTCAATCTCGATTCCTAAACAAGTATCTTAGTAGGCTGATGTAGAGGGATGCTTCAGCCTATCAAATAAGAAAATTTGATTCCTTGATTTGGAAAATTAGAGAAGAAAATGAAAAAGCATATGAATATCTCATGGAAATCCCCTTGGACAAATGGACCGTTAGCCATGATAGTGGAAAAAAAATGGAGAGTGTTGACAATATATCTTTCAGAGTCGTTCAATGGAGTGTTGAAAAAAGCACGAGGCTTTCCAGTCACTGTTATGGTTAGACTTTCATTAGAACAAAATGTTGAGCGATACACTCGTAGGTCTCAAAAAGCGCAACAACTTCTAGAACAAGATGAATTGTGAACCAAAAGGTCAAAATGAAGTGGGAGAAGAACTATGAAAGTTAAAAAGGAACTTTATTTTTTATCGGAATATACCCACCGGGGTATATGAGGTTAGGTCTATACAAGTTGATGGTACCGGTGGTAATCCTCATTGTCTTTCACTTAATGAAAGAAAATGTGATTGTGAAAAATGAGTTAATTTGCATTTCCAATGTTCACATGTCATGAAGGTCACTGATAGAATTGGAGGGCTAGCTAGAAACTTTGTTAGTGAACATTTCACTGTAGAGAATTATGTTACAGCATATTTTGAGTCCTTCTCACTGTTATCCATAAGGCGAATTGATTATCTCCTAATTTTAGAATGGAAAGTAATGAATTCTGTCATCGTCTCAATCGATCAAGGACAACTAGAATACCTAATGATATGGATCCTGGTGATGTTGTATATGAGCGAGCTTGTGGATTATGTAAACAAATCGGACATGATAGGCGTCGATGTCCATATAATAATGAAGTTTGAGTTGGACATTTTTTTATTAGCGTAATTGTGTTAATTTCAACTATAAGTCAATGTATAATTATGATAAGTTTCTTTCAGTTAGCTATTGTAACATAATTCAAATAATAATTAAACTTTTATAACATAGCTTTCTATTATATTGCTACAATACTTGACACAGACAAGGTTAAGTGAAAAAATATTAACCACCTAAATGAAGTTTCTTGTTGGAGTTTAAAAAATTAGAGTTAATTTTTACATAAGAAGAACGAAAATGAGCAAAACTGTAAATATCTATATAAGAAGAATGAAAAATGAGCTCCAAAGTTATCTTCTTTTTCTTCCTATATTCAATCTGCAATTGGACTTTCAAACTGTCAAGAATTGAAGCTAATCACCATTCTGAAATTAAATTAATGCATCTCAAGAGAAAAATAACAAACTTTTTTTACCATGTTGATTAGAGCTTACTTGGAACCACATGATTCACCCTTTGCCTTTTTTCTTATCAACACAGAAAGTTTGTTATCTTTTATTTTTTTTCTTTTGGCCGTGCTGATTAAAATGATGACTCCTTGAAAATTAAGACAATTTTTTAATTATTCAACTAAAAAGGAACACTTATGTCAAAGAATAATGTGAAGATTTTAAAGTACCAGTCACACAAAGCTTAGAAAAAATTGTATGTTATTTCTTCATCGATGGTTCACCATCTTGGATTGCACCTTGATTTGCATCCTCAAATCATCACCATCTACTTCATTGTTAGAATCATTCAACTCACTACATCTACAAGCAATGAGGAAAAGTTCGGGGCGTTGTCAAAATGTTGAGGTTGATTATTACCAAATACATTTTCAAGTGATGAAAGACTTGAATTCCTTGATATTTGTGGAGTCTGTGGTGTAATATATGTCACAGTCTCAGTGTTTGTTAGTTCATAATCCGAGGCTACTTGGAAATCTTGTGTGGCTTGATCATCTTCACTCATTTCAATAGGCTCTCGACCTCTCTCAATAGCACGTACCTTCCTACCCGCAACATCACCTTTTCCTCGCCGGCGAATAGGGAAATGAAAATGGTCAGACATTAGCTCGTCTCTTCTATAATTGGCTTGCACATGAATCTTATCTTTCTCTTGAACATATGCCAAACAATTAGATCCTTCATCCCGCACCATTGCACGAAACCCGTAAAATTCCTCTATTAATGGGTTACCACCGAGTGATATTGCTTTATTAACCATCAAATGAATATGACGTTTTGTCCAAAATAAATTAATTCTGTGAGGGAATCGGGTGCTGAAAAGATTAAGAAACATGGAGGCCAAGTTGACCAAGTTTGTAAGCCACACAAAAATAATGAGAGAATCGGATTTTTAACATGTTGATTCAATTTTCATAAAAAATGTGGCAGACCAGTAAATAAGGACACCATGGAGAGAATGAAATCATATCCACAAATCACAAATATGAAGTACAAGTAGAACAAACGAGTAAAACTTTGATATATATGTTAACTGGACAAATCATATCCACAAATCCACAAATATGAAGAACAAACTTTGATAGAATTCTCATGAACCAGAATCTACTTATTCAATATGCTAACTGCACAAGTTAAAGTAAAGAAAAATTAAGTTATCAAACTTACCATTGTTTCGTATGCCGTCGCATTAGGCACGTAACCTTGTTGTTGTTGAGGACTCGAAATAGAATTACCAATGATAAAATGAGTAATACGTCCAAACAAAATAAGGTAGGGATCATCATACTGAAGTGATCAATGAAAGATTGGTGCATTTCATACATATTGGTCAATATCATTCCAAAAATGCAACCATGCATGCTCTAACTCCCAATCTGTGTTTGACCTTCCTCGACGATCATGGTGAAAATGCATAGCGTCAAATGGAAATGAAGATGATATCGCCTCTACCAATCCAAATTGCCTCATAACTCGATCTGGTAAATGAACCTCAAAAAAATCCCAACAAAAAATTGGAACTCTAGCACGCCATGTATCTCTTCCAATGCGGCAATATTCGGGAAGACTCAATTATGTCAGAAGAATATGGTTCCCAAATAAACTATAACAAAAAAAAGTGTTCACAATTACAATATATATGAAAGTTAAGAGAAAACTAATACAAACATATTACCGATCTTCTGTCATGGAATCAAGTGCATCCCTGAAAACTCTTAACACGTGTTTTGGAGTGTCAGTCCAACTAAAATGTGCAAACCATCTAGTAGCATGTGGACCCTAGGTAAACCAACAGGGAAAATATTCTCCGTATCTCTTTGTGCTACAATCTGAGGTCTAAGGACGGTAATTATCTCCCATGTCCAAATCTGAACATAATAGATAATTATAAACTAGATAAAATATCAATAAATACTAAATGTAATTATTGGGTATACCTGAAGTAGTAGGAATCCAACAATCTCATTTTGGGTACTTTGGGAGGCTTTACAAAGAAAGCAATACAAGTATGCTAGGATTGCATTACCCCAACTGTAAGACCCTACTGTAGATGATATCTTCCGGCATAGGCAAGTACATAAGTTTTAAAAGATCGCTGGATGTGTCTGCCAATAGTAAACCATCAATCATCCAAAACATACAACACCTAATCTTCTCGTTGACCATATCATGTGTTGCCAAGTCAGGCAACCGTGGTTGAAGTTGCAAGTGTGGATTAAGCGCAGAGACCTTGAGACTACTATGTTTAAAGTCTTCAGAGTATGGAGTAAAACCTAACAATCTTTAACAAATATTTTGCCAATCTACGACAGACCTCAGTGGCTCATACCCAACTACTGGATTACCTTTCACGGGTAAGCCATACAATATCTCCACATCCTGTTAGGTGATTCTAGTCTCACCCGTCCTAAAGTAAAATGTATGAGTCTTAGGACGCCATCTCTCAAGTAGTGCGGTGATTAAACTATGATCTACAACATGCCTATGAGATCTATAAACATCATATAATTCGGATAATTTAATCACATCTAAGACTCGTGGATGGATGGGATGTTCATTTACTAGGTACCAAAATTTCCCATCATATTTCCTTGTGTTTAAAATCATATAATAATTCCCTATCCATATCTCTTAACCTATGAGTGAGTTGTCCATTTAATACACACGGATCAAGTGGACCGGTGTGCAGTTGGTATGCATTATTAGCAGCCATAAAAGAAATACCTATACAGAAGTAATTAATACAATATACTTAGAAACTTTCCTCAAATACTTCATCACGAACATTTTCAATCATATCAATTAAAACATAATTTTTTCTATAAGAGTCGCAACTATTGGAAAAATTGAATATCATCACTCAAATATAGTTTCAAGTACATATAATTTCTTATTCTCAATAAAAACAGGAAAAAACAGAAACTAAAATATCATTTTTTAACAAAAAGGAAAACAACAAATTCATTAACTATAAGATAAACTAAATAAATGTATGACAAAATTACCTCAATCACAAAAAAAATCTTCTTTAGCAATGTTTTTTGACCGTTTTTTAAGCAAAACTGCAGACGTCTTCAAATTTTTGAAAATTTCACCTCCAATCTCTTGCAGTGTGTCTAATCTACAGTACTCGAACAAAACTCTCAAATCTCTTGTATAGAGCAAAAGTATTTCAAATCGAGTAAAGATTAAGTGTTAATTATGTAAGAGCAAGAAGATGAGTTTTATTTTATCGCCATAATTGCAACCTGAAGGTGGGTTAGGAGAAAGAAGAGGATTTTCTTGGGTTTTTTTCTTTCGCAATTAGTACAACTAAATTGGGTTTTTTTTCTAGGATAGGATTAAAAGATATATGCTTAAAACGTTATTCTCAATAACGTATTAGAGTTAAAATGTGATTCTCAGGTACGTATTATTATTTAATGTCGTTAGCGGTGGTCCGTCCCTTTTCTCATTAATTTTTTTAAAATAAATTAAACCATAAAATATTACTGTGAACCACGTTTATATTAGTTTTGTAAAAAATTTTAAGAACATATTATTATGGTGAATTAATTTATGCAATGACTTATTTTGGTCAAAAATTCTGCAATGCTCATCCAAATATCTGTCAAAAGAATGTTCCATTTATCTTTAATTAAATTTGGACAATTTTTTTTTGAATTATTTTCTTTTTAAGAAAATTATTTAATTACACATTGTAGTTAAATTAGGAAGTCACAACTTACCAACTTGATAGTAAGCTCGTAAAATGAAACTTTAAATTTTACTACTGTCTCTGTTCATTTTAATTGTCATGATTTTTTTCGAGTCAAATGATAATAACTTTAACTAATATTTTACGATATATTTTTCATCATATTGATATGTATAAAATTGAAATTTATAGTATTTTTTATATAGTTTTGAATATCGAATTTTTTTAAAAAAAATTGTTGAGATGATCATAGAGAAAGGCTAATTAGACTATAAGCTGAAAATGTACAACTGACATTCTGTTATAACAGAATGTCCACTAGTTAATTAGAATGTTAACTGGTTAGTTAAATATAGTTAGTCTATAAAATAGTAGCTAGTGCTCAACATTTAAATATCATTTTGTATTCATTATTTTCTATCAATATAACAAATAGTTACTCTCTCTGTGTTAGCTCTAGTATTGACCTAGAAGATCTCATATTCACTATTCAATGGTGAATTTATCATGGTATCAAAGCATTAGATTAGGTTAATAAGAGCTTCAGAACTGCGTATTAAAGCTATTTTTTTTTAAATATTCTCTTCTGCCAAAATTCTTCTTAGATCAGCTATGCCGGAACTGGAGATTATAGATCCTAGGTATCCATTATGTTTGCTTCCATCATACAATCTTGGTAATGTAATAATCTCAATTCAGCTCAATGGATCAGAGAACTATTCGATTTGGAGCAGAGCAATGAAGATTGCATTGATAGGCAAACAAAAACTGAGTTTCATTTATGGAACATGCAAAAAGTGTCTGTATAAAGATGACTTATCAGAGGAATGGGAAACAGTGAATGCAACAATTTTGACCTGTATTATGAATACAGTTTGGAAGAGCTAGTGAATGGTATAATGTATGCAAACGATGCTCATGCTGTGTGGATGGATCTGCAAGAGAGATATCATAAAGCAAATGGATCGAGAATCTATAATCTCAATAGATAAATTGCTACAATTTCTTAAGTTACATATGATATCTCTGGCTATCATTCACGTTTGCGATTGTTGTGGGATGAATATTGTTCATTAATGCCAACAATATCTGGATGTATTGGATCAAAAAAATTTAAAATACATCTAGAGCAACATAAATTGTTTCACTTCATGATGGGATTGAATGAGTCTTACAATGCTATTAGGAGTCAGATCTTACTTATGACACCATCTCCCTCTGTTATACAGGAAATGAGTTAAGTGAGAGTACAACCCTAATGAGTATTCATGATAATCAGTCGAGAGCTATGAGGTTTAACAATTACAATAACTATGGGAACTGTAGTGGTGGTAACAACTAGAACAACTCATTTTGTGATATCTGTAAGAGAAAAGGCCACAATAAAGGTATATGTTATAGAGTGATAGGTTACCACCAGGTTACAAAGGCAAGAAAAAACATTGATCAAACTTGGTAATAATGTCATGGGAGAGAATAATTGGAATAAATCACCAAGACAACAACCAAATATGGTTGTACATGACTATGCAAGTGAGAAGGAAGATGCTTACCAACAGAGAGAAATCCCTGAAAGTAATCGTTAGAGAGTCAATATCACTTAGACTTTTGGAAGTAGTAAAACTGCTCAAACATCCCAACATCATGCAAGAGTTTGGGCCTAATGGTCATAGCAAATAGGGCAACAGAGAGCAGAATTACTTCACTGATGAGCAATACAATCAGATAATGCACATGCTTGATAAAGGCAAAGAAGTAGAGATGACAGGAAGCATGGCAGGTAATGCTACTAATAACTCCTCACCTATGCATATGTGTGAAGCTTCATGGATAATTGATAGTAGAGCAACAGATCATATGACAAATAACTTGAAACTGCTGAATAATTTGAATACATTGCATGATCCTATGAAGAATAATGTGCATTTGCGGAATGGTAAGACAATGGTTGTTAAAGATCAAGGAAAATGTTACATTTCAGGTGGTCATACCATTGATAATGTGTTGTATGTGCATGATTTCAATTACAATTCGATGTCAATCTTTAAGATGACTAGAGTGAGGGGATTGGTAAAGAGGAAGGTGGTCTGTATCTTCCAAAAAGCTCTAACGAGGTTGATGTCAATCTCTAAGATGACTAGAGTGAGGGGATTGGTAAAGAGGAAGGTGGTCTTTTACTTCCAAAAAGCTCTAACGAGGTTGTTGATGAAAGGAGAACAATTGGCAGTCATGTTGCACAAAAATTATGTGAAGTTATACAAGTTTGGCATAAAATACTTGGTCATATACCAGCTGCAGTTATGAACAAGTTATTTTTCTTAAAAAATAAAATGTCACTTTGTAGTTTCAATGATTGTACGGTCTGTCCACTAGCTAGACAGACTAGAAAACCATTTTCACTTAGTACTTCCAGCATAACTGAAGTCTTTCATTTACTTCATATAGACATATGGGGTCCTTATAAAGTTCCCATTGTTATTGGTCATAGATTTTTCTTACAACTGTGGATGATCATTAAAAATATGGGTATTTTTGATGAAATTCGAAAGTGATTCTCTTCTTTCGTTTAAGTCCATTGTTAAAATGGTGAATGTTCAATTTGAAAAGCAAGTAAAGATGATCAGGACAGATAATGGGTTTGAATTTTTCAGTAAAGAATTTTCTAATTTTCTACTTCATTGTGGTATTAGGCATCAAAGTAGTTATCCCCACGCTCCACAACAAAATGGAGTGGTAGAGAGGAGGCATAGACATATCTTGAAAGTAGCAAGGGCTCTTAGGTTTCAAGGCAGCATACCTCTCTCTTTCTCGGGAGATAGTGTATTAGCGGCAGTGTATCTCATTAATAGATTGTCATCAGTTGTCCTAGCTGGAAAGTCTCCTTATGAAGTGTTTCATGGAAGCACTCCATGGCTTGCATCATCTCAGGGTTCTTGGTTGTCTTTGTTTTGCTGCTGCCACAGCAAAATTAGATAAATTTTCACCAAGAGCAATTTCAACAGTTCACATGGGTTACTCTACTACAAAAGGCTTACAGACTGTATGATTTCAAGTCCAGGAAATTTTTTGTTACCAGGGATTTTACCTTCAAGGAACATGTCTTTCCTTTCTTGTTGATGAAAAGGATAAATGACACTAACCCATGTTCTTTGACTTGGGAAGTCCTAACGTTGTTCTTCATGACTCTGCACCTAATGACTCCACAGATATTCCTGTTTTAGCTGAGGACCTGCCTGGACCAGTTAAATTACAGTTGCTTGTACCAGCTGAATTACCTCCCATTCCACAACTTGATCCTGCTCCCTCCGTAGTACCATCTCAACCATAGTTGAGAGAGTCTACTAGATGGTCGAAGCCTCCAATTTGGCTTCAGGACTTCATTCATCCAGTGAAAGGGAATATTGCTTGTGCTTATTCTATATCCAAGTTTGTGAGTTATTCCTCTCTTTGTTCTAAGTGTCAGTCCTTTTTAGCTGATATTTCTCTGAAGTTGAGCCTACATCTTATGAAGAAGCTTTAAATAATCCTAGATGGATTTTCAGCCATGCAATAAGAGATTGAGGCCTTAGTTCAAAACCAAACTTGCAAGTTGTTTCACTACCTTAAGGAAAGATGCATATTGGATGTAGATGGGTATACAAGATCAAATATCAGTCTCATGGGAGGTAGAGAGATTCAAATCTAGACTTGTGACTAAGGGATACAATACAACCAACAAGAAGGCTTGGATTATCAAGAAACTTTTTATCATGTAGTTAAGATAGTAACTGTGAGAGTTGTTATTGCTTTAGCTGCTATGAACCAATGGCCCCTATTTCAAATGGTGTATATAATGCTTTCCTATAGGGTGATCTTGAAAAAGAGGTGTATATGAAGTTCCCTCCAGGATTTGGTAGCCAAAGGGGGCATCAGGCATGCAGACTTCTCAAATCCCTATATAGTCTTAAACAAACATCTAGACAGTAGAACCTAAAGCTCACAAATGCCTTATTATCAGCTGGTTTGTTCAGAGTCAACATGACCACTCCTTATTTATTTTGAAGAGACATTCTAAGCAGGTGATCATTCTTGTCTATGTTGATGATTTTTTAATTACTGGAGATGACAAAAAACTCATACAAGAAGCAAAAGATGTGTTACATGCATCCTTCAAGATTAAAGATCTTGGACCATTGAAGTATTTTCTAGGAATAGAGATATAAAGATCTCCAAAAGGAATTTTGTTATAGTTGAGGTTGGTTTAGGTGGCTGCAAACCAACAATTACACCTCTTGAACAAAATCAAAAACTCACAAGCTTAGAGTATGATCAACAGTGTGGTCTGCAAGAAGATCCACCACTACAAGATGTGAGGGGTTATCAAAGGTTGATAGGGAAGCTGCGTTATTTGACACTAACTAGGCCTGACATTGCCTATAGTGTTCAAACTCTAAGCCAGTTCATGCGGGCACCTAAGAAGTCTCATTTAGAGGCAGCACGCAGGGTAGTTAGATACATAAAAATGAGCCAGGACTTCGAATTTTAATGCATGCAGAAGGCAAGGGTGTATTGACAGCATTTTGTGATGCTGATTGAGCAAGTTGCCCAAACTCAAGAAGGTCTATAACTTGCTACATTGTGAAGTTTGAACAAACCCTGATATCATGGAAGTCTAAGAAATAAAATACAGTAGCTAGAAGTTCGGCAGAATCAGAGTATAAGAGCATGGCCTTGACAGTATCTGAATTAATCTGGTTGGTTGGGTTGTTTAAATGTCTGGAATTGAAATTGCCACACCTATTAAGTTGTTTACAGATAGTAAGTCAGCCATACAAATAGCAAGCAATCCTGTGTTTCATGAGAGCACAACGCACATAGAGGTAGAGTGTCACTTCATTAGATAGAATGTACAACAAGGGCATACACCTACAGCATATTTCAACAAGTGAGCAGAAAGCAGATTTGTTGACAAAAGGGTTTGGAGGCTATCAACACTATCATCTATGTCCAAGCTAGGAGTCTTGAACGTGTTTATGTCACCTAGCTTGAAGGGAGTTTTGAGATGATCATAGAGAAAGGCTAATTAGACTATAAGCTGAAAATGTACAGCTGACATTATGTTATAACAGAATGTTAATTGATTACTTAAATGAAGTTAGTCTATAAATAGTAGCTAGTACTCAACATGTAAATATCATTTTGTATTCATTCTTCTTAATCAATATAACAAACAGTTATTCACTCTCTCTCACGTCTCTGTGTTAGCTCTAGTATTGACCTAGAAGATCTCATATTTACTCTCCAATGGTAAATTTATCAAAAATATTGAATCAATGCAATTTAATTTAACTTTATAATAGTCAAATTAACTTTCGATAAACGCAATATGATAAATAAAAGTGAATAAAATGAATAAATTGATCTAAATAAATTTAAATTCTTTAAATACTTGATATAATGTTATGTATTATGAAGAGTTTCTTAGAAGATTTCAATAAAAAAAAAAGATTATCAACAAATTATTTCTTCTATCAAATCTATCTTTGTCGTTATTTATAACATGTTTTTTAAACCATTACTGCTATTAACACAATAAAGCATACCACCATTAGAATTATTATTATTACCAACACCTAACATGTTTACTAGTATCACTGCTATATGTTACGATTACCAAATTTTCAATATCAATCATCATTATTAAATGATCAAAACGATAATAATTATCTTTAATTACTATCATCAACTATATTTGTTATCAACATCTATCAATAGACCAATTTCTGTATTTTTCATTTGCATTTATATTATTATTCAATTTTTTAATATTTTAAACTCCAAATTTTAATCAATAAAAACTGCTAATATATGTCTTTCCTTTTATTTCGTTTCCCTTAATATTCCTTGCTTAGTTATATAATTATTGTTGTACCTCCTTTTGCTCTTTGAGTATATTCTATCTTTTGTCAATTTATTTTTAATTATTCTCCTATTCTTTTTAACTTCACTATTATTTTTCTTGTTACCTTCTTAAAAACTCAAATTGTTGACCTGTTGTTTGGTTGACTCCAAATATATAATAAAATATTTTTAAAACATCATATCCCTATTCTAATTATTGAAATTATGTGATTTAAATTTTTATTTTGTTCTTAATAAAAAGTTTTTACAGTTTGAAGATGCTAGAATTTTCACTCTAACTTCTTTTCAAAGATAAATTTGATGTAAAAATATCTAAGCTGACATATATATATAACTTGTTAATGTAGTTCGACTAAATTTGAATTCATGTCGTAAAGTCTCATAGCACTTCTAACAAATTTGTATCCAATAGAATTCGAACCTGACACCTCTAATTAAGGATGAAGAAATATTTACTATTCCATCATCACCCTTGTCGATAGAAATATTATGAGTTAATATTGATTTTATTTGTGTTAGCTAGACGTGTTAGATACATGCATGAAAAAACAAATATCACATTATTATATATTTTAATTCACGCCTAGCCAATTCAAAATCTGAAACAAAAATGCTAGTTTTAATTTTGAGCTTAGTTTTGAAAGGATAATAAAAGTAACTTTAAAATACAGAACTATAAAACCATTGTACATCCAATATGTGAATGAAAAAAATACAAGATACAATAAAGTAATATTCTCACTAATATTTATTAATTATCTTTAATTTATTATTTAATAACTTGCATTATTAGACACGGTACATACATATTGGATAAAACTTACATTTTTTCAACTGATATTTGTTGATTATCTTTATTTGTTTTCTGTTTTACTAACAATCTTCTTAATTATCACTACGTTTAATATATTTAGTTAATCAGAATGTGCAACAGCTCTTGTAGCTCAGTTGGTTAGAGCACCCGTTTAGTAAGCGGGAGGTCTTGAGTTCGACTCTCAACAAGAGCATTATTATTTTTATTTCTTTTTTTTAATTAATTATTTTCTGTTAAAAATATTGTATCAATGATTAAATTGTATGAACACTAATTCTAAGTTCCAAAGTTCCAACACATAAAATAAATATTTAAGCCAAAAACATTTGATTAAAATTTTAAATAAATACTAGGAAATATAACTATAAAATAGACAAAGAGGGAGTTATTTAAATGATAAATACTTTTACTTCCAACCTCGCATAAGAGAAATCTTAATTAAGACATATATTATGTCATGTTTGGTATAGTGTGAGTCGAACCAAGATTTAAAATATAGGGCACAATCAGGATTCAAAAGTTGTTAATCTTAATTAAGACATATAGTATGTTAATCTTGATTAAGACATATATTATGTCATGTTTGGTATAGTGTGAGGCGACTCGAAATTAAAAATAGGAAAAATTACTTAACTACACTCCATAATTTCTAAAATTCTCTACCTTTTCAAAATATTTCAAAAATCCTTTTTTTCCTCTTTTTCTCTCATTTTTCAGATACATTATTCACATCCCTTCAATCCAACGATTTTTTTCCTATTTTTTCGCCTAAAATCACTCCCATATATCAACAGTTACATCAATCACTCAATTTTTTAATTTCAAATCTATTCTCTCTTAAGTTCATAAATTTCAAGTTCCTAAAGAGATAGAACTATTTTTTCATCAATTTTTTATTTTCAATTCTTCAGATTTCGTTTTTTTTTAATTAAAAAAGTTATTGTTTTTACTTACAATTTTCTTATACATATGAATTTTGCTCCCTCTTTTTAGTATGGTACCTTGTGTATTTGATTTTGATTATGAAAAGTTTCATGAAAATAGATCTAATCAATTCCTTACAATTTTGATGATGATGATTGAGTTGAAAATAGATCCAAGAGGTTGTATGATCCATTAACAATGGCGAATCATAATATTTAGAAGACGAAATCGAAGAAAAATGAAACTTCATCTTTTAAAGCAAATGTGAAGAACTTCATCACTGGTGAGTTATTTTGAAAAAATTAGATATGTTGACAACAATGATACATTATCATATTATATTGTACTTTGCTTTAAATCTTACGAAATTATATATAAAATCGTAATTTTGATTCTTTCTGTTTTTCGATATATTGTCACTAATCTATCAAACTATATAATAGAAATTATTTTGATGAGATATTGCAGAATAGTGTATCATATTATAAAATAGCTTCACCACGATACCTAAATAACATATAATGAATAATGATGTTTTATTTAGTATCAGAAACAAATATCATCAAGTGGTATTGAGTATCAGTTACTATTAGGGGTCGTTTGGTACAAAGATCAATAATGCAGGGATTAGTAATGCAGGGATTGATAATGCAGGGATTACTAATGCAGGGATTGGTAATGCAGGGATTATTATTATCAAGTGTTTGGTTCATTGTTTTTAAACTAGTTTTGTGTGTGGTTTAAAGCTCTAGAAAAAAGTTCTTTCCAATTATACCCTTGAGTTGTTATGGGATTTTTGTATTTCATGTAATTGGGTCAAGGTAGATAATTGATGGATAATATTATTTTTTTCATAGCATTTTTAACTAGATAGGAGAATAAAACTTTATTATCATATTCATTACGTTCTCACTTAAATTATTTGAGAGTAAATAATTGTCATCTATAAATTGGAGTTAATATCTCAAAATGTCACACAACTATAATAATATATAGGAAAAATTTATTGAACTTTGTTTTGTATCAATAAATCTTTTTAAAAACTCTTTATCATATAATAAAATAAAAATAAACAATAGATATAGCAAAATTAATTAAACTATTTTTATGATCGAGATGCTTTATTTATATGTATATGCTCTTGTTTTAGACTACTTGTGTAATGTTTAAGGAACTTCCGTTAAGAGACAATATTTGACTTATGAATTGTTTTTAAATTCGTACATCAAAATTAGCATATTAGTCGGATTATCATATTTTATATTAATAATAAGTAGATTAAACAACTCATGTTTTAGAAATAAAAAGTTATATCTACATAATAAAATTTACAAATTAATTTATTTAAACAAATTTATTAGTATAAATATAAAATATAAAATCAAGAAAATAAACAAAATGATTAAAAGGATTTAAGGGGGTATTTTTGCCTTTATGTAGATTAGTCCCATGGTATTAAATTAATACCACCAAATGGAAGGTATTAGTTATACACCCTCTAATACCATGTAGGGTGTATAATTAATCCATGGATTGATCCAAAATTCCTACCAAACATAGAATTAAATAATACCACACTTAATACTTGGACTATTTTCTCTAATACTCTCTACCAAACGACCCCTTATTATCATTACGTATCAATTAAACAATTAGATTTTTTGTATTTACTATATCATGTAATTAACTTTTTGTTCAAATTTAATTATTGTTATAATGTATCAGCAGAATATTTATAGTGATGGTTGAATGTTTGTAGTAAACTTTGTTGAATTCTTTAGCGATGAAGTCAACATCCATCCAATGATTTCTGAGCTGACTACCTTCGCACAAGATATGCAACACTATTATGGAAGTACGATCTCAACAAGGTCAATGTGGGATATGTTAGCGATTAGCGATGATCCACTAAAGTTGAAGAGCTATTTCACTTCACAATAATAAGATGACTTGGATCATATATATTAGTGATTATGTACCAATTCACAGACAACTTTTGATGTTTATTTTTTGTAAGACACATTAATTAATATTTTGGAGGGTTTATTATCTTTCAAGAAACATTTTCTCAAATTTTACAGTTTTTTGAAACAAAATTGTTTATTTTGAATATGATATTTGTTATTGTTAGTACCTTGTTATGTTTTGTCTATTATAAATATTTTATACATCATATATTATCTGATACAAAATATCAAAAATTATGTATATGATATACTATTATAAGTATTTTATATATCATATATTTTATACTTTATATTAATTGTAATATAGAGTATATTACAATTTATATATAATTGATACTATATTATTAGCAGATACAAGATTTTTCAAAATTATATTATGTATATAATACACAATTATTTTTTATATAACAAAATTTGAATGTATCACAACACCTGGTACTATATTTTTATACTTGATACAAATCAATTAAGTTTCAATATATTTAGTAACTTTTAACATTATGTCTCTTATAAATTTGGTACAAATGACTATAGTTGATACTATATTATAAGTTGACACAAATTTAAAAATAATGTATTATGTATATGATATATAATTATTTTTTTTTATGCTTTCAATAGCACAAATTGATGTGTATAAGTTGATACAAATTTGCAAAAAATGTATATTAAGTATATGATACACAATTATTATTTATTATGCTTTCAACATCACAAATTGATGTGTCTCACAAAATTAAACCTGATGCTATATATTTACAATTGTTCCAATCCTCTAAATTTGTAATATATTATCTTTTAACATTATGTCTCTTATTGTATACACATTACAACTTTATCCGGTACATTTACAACACTTGATATTATATTATCTGATACAAAAAAACTAAAAGAATTAAGTATCAAATTCATTATGTTAAACAAATCAATACAATGTAATACTTATGAACAGTTACATATACATTAATTACTTAACCAATACGACGTATATTTTAAAAGCAACTTTATATCAAACACAAAATAATGCACAATATGTATACCGTATTCACTTTATAAAAAAATAACAATAAAAAAATATAGGCAGAACTGAAAAACGTAGCATTACAATTTATTGGATCAGAAAATTAGTAAGCTAAAAGCACTTTTTAATGTAAACATTTGTAACAGTGGAAAGAAATATTATAATTTGAAAAACTATTAGATCCGAAAAACAAAGTACTCGAAAAAAGTATTAATCAAGATTCTTTTGGAAAGAAAGTACAAGTTCTTCGATTGTGGTCTTCTTGTCCACATCGGCCATAACAATTCATGTTTGATGTTAGTTTTTCATCTGGATTTTTCTTCTTTTTTTTTCTTGATCTACTGGACATTCTTTTGTATCTTGTTGGCAAGACAACTTCTTTCAAAACACAATTCGAAACTGATCAATCACTTTTGTCCGACATTGATTCCATTGGAACTGCATAACACACTAATACATAGATGCAATTGTACCAAATATAAAATAATAATCTCTCTTGACACCAAAGGTTCAAGAAGCCAAAACAACATCCCAAATCAAAAGAAAATAAATAGAAAAAACAGTCATAAAAAAGAATCAAACTTTTACTGTGTTTTCGAAGAAAAAATGAGAAGGTTTCACAATTTGAAATTCAAAAATGCCTAATTCAGTTAGATGTTTATGAAGATTGATTGCTAGAATTGTTAAACGTCCGCGTGCTTCGTGGGGTTTAATTATAATTTCCTTTTTTAATCTTTTTTTAAGCAGTAAATTGGTAGCAACAATTTAAAAATTTAAGTATCCGTCCATTTTAATTAAAGTATCGGTCTGTAATATTATGTATCCGAAATAATATAAAAAAGAGATTTTTGGTAATTAGTGAAAGAGTAGGGATAGAAAGTAATTTCTATCTTAGACTATGTGATTTGCCTAATTCTTACTTAAAAATAAGGGGCACCCTCAAGATTTAAAAGTTGTTAGGTGCATGTGCACCCTCACCATGCATGTGGCCGCCTATGTGTTCAATGAATATAATTTGACTTGAGTTCAAATATTCAATAAGTGCCTATGTCTTCAATAGATATCACATATAAGATATAACATTTTTTGTGAATATCATTTTTAAACTATCAAATGTGTGAGTAATTTATACAAGAACTGTCGTCAATTGTTTATTGAAACACAACTCGATTAATATATAATGGTGTATGAAGGAATATTGATTGTATTGAAGTGTTAACCTAATAAGGGAATACATGGGAGATATATATAGGAGATATAGGAAGGAGTACTAATCCTAATAGGACTAGGATTAGTACACAGTAAATACTAATATTATTTAATACTATTTATTTAATACTATCTGTTATTATCCCCCCTCAAGCTGAGCTGAGCGGAAGCGAACGGAAGCTTGGAACTGAGGTAATCGTGCTGTCGGCTCGGGAGAGGCTTGGTGAGAATATCAGCCGGTTGTTCTTCAGTGGGTACATACTGCACAGTCATGGTGCCGGCCTGAACTTCATCGCGAACAAAGAGACAATCGGTATCAACATGCTTCATTCTGGTGTGTAGGACGGAATTCTTGGCCACACAGATGGTTGATTTGTTGTCACAATAGAGAGCAGGAACAGTGTGAGTGGCGCGGAGTTCGCGAAGAATATATGTGACCCACATGGTCTCAGCAGCAAGAAGAGCAAGGGCGCGGTATTCAGCTTCAGTCGAGGACCGAGAGACCTTGGGTTGTTTTTTTGTACACCAGGAGATCAGGTTCGGCCCCAAAAAAACGAGAAACCCCGATGTAGATTTTCTGTCATTTTTATCATTCGCCCAATCTGAATCTGAGAAACCCCGAAGCTCCAAGTCCCCGGGTCGAATGAGTAAACCACGACCAAGAGTGCCAAAAATGTACCTGAGAATGCGTTTTAGACAATGGTAATCATGTTCACTTGGTTGATGCATGCGCTGAGCAACTCGGTTGACAGCAAACTGGATGTCAGGACGGGTAATGGCCAGATACTGTAGAGCCCCAATGAGGCTGCGGAAGTGGGTGATATCGGCAAAGGGGGTGTCGGCTCCATTCGTAGACGAAGAGACTGCCATCGGTGTTGGTTGACTGGTGCATTTTTCCAGTCCAGCTTTCTGCAACAGATCTCGAGCATATTTTGACTGATGAAGAAACAAGCCGCTGCCTGTCCGAGAAACCTCCATTCCCAGAAAATAATGTAACGGGCCAAGGTCCTTCATTTTGAAGGTAGTATGCATAGCTCGAGTGACATCCTGAATGAGAGCTGCAGTAGAGCCTGTAATAATGATATCATCTACATAGACAAGAAGAATGACTGTACCGTGTGCTGAATGTCGAGTAAACAGACTCGTGTCGTGTACGCAACACGTGAAGCCGAGTCCCTGGAGGAACGTTTTCAGACGTGTGTACCAAGCACGGGGGGCTTGCTTGAGCCCATACAGAGACTTCTGGAGTTTGCAAACATGTTGAGGGAAGCGGGGATCAACATAGCCCGGTGGTTGCGTCATGTAGATAGTTTCATCAAGCATGCCATGAAGAAAAGCATTGGAAACATCCAACTGATTGATGAGCCAATTGTTGCGCACGGCGAGTGACAGTACCAGGCGAATGGTTTCCTGCCGAATAACAGGACTGAATGTCTCGGAGTAATCAAGCCCATACTCCTGATTGTAGCCTTTAGCAACCAAACGAGCCTTGTACCTGGAAATACTGCCATCTGCATTGTGTTTAATTTTGTACACCCATTTACAGCCCACTGGGTGCCGCCCATGGGGCTTAGGTACAAGAACCCAAGTTTTCTGATCAGTCAAAGCCTTAAACTCGTCATCCATAGCATGACGCCAATAAGCATTTTTTGAGGCAACAGAGTAGGTTGTTGGTTCACTATCGGGAAGGGGTGTATTTGGTAGTATGGTAGCCTGAAAGGTTTTGGGTTTAAAGATACCGTCTTTGCCACGGGTTAACATGGGATGAGTATTGGGGGGTGGCACGGGCGGTGGTGATTCGGGGGTGGCCGGGAAGGACCCAAAACGGATCGGGCTGGAGATGTTGTGGGTATGGGGTGGTTCGGGTTGGTTGTGAGTGTGGGTGGTGGTTGCGGGTGTATTGTGGGTGACGGTCGAAGGGGTGATGAGGGGTGGTTGGGTAGTGGGTGGAGGTGTGGGGGAAGGTGGTGAGGGACCCTGTGAGTATGTTGGAAAAAGGGGAAGGACGCCAATGAATGATGTATTTGTGGAGGAGGAAATAGACTCGTAGGGAAACTCATTTTCGACAAATTTGACATGACGAGATATGTAGACTTTATGAGTTTGTGGGTCAAGACAGCGATAACCCTTGGAGGTAGGATGATAGCCCAAAAAAATACAAGGACGGGATCGGGGTTGTAATTTGTGAGTAATATGAGGGCGTAGCCAAGGGTAGGCAAGACACCCAAAGACGCGGAGGTTGGTATAATTGGGAAGTTCTTGGTAAAGGAGTTGATAGGGTGATTTGTTGGAGAGAGTGTGACTGGGCATTCTGTTAATGAGGTAGTTTGCGGTGGCTAGAGCTTCTACCCAAAAGGAGACAGGGAGATGAGATTGATGTAGAAGAGTAACCACCGTTTCAATGAGATGGCGATGCTTACGCTCAGCCACCCCATTCTGTTCGGGAGTGTATGGACAGGAGGTTTGATGTATAATTCCCAGGGATTGCAGAAACTGGCCAAAGATGTTATTGACATATTCCTTTCCATTGTCACTTCGAAAAAGTTTAACATGAGAATTGAATTGTGTTTTGACCATTTTTTCAAAAGTGACAAAGGTGGTGTATGCCTGTGATTTGTGTTTTAGTGGGTACAACCAAGTGTATTTTGTAAAATCATCCACAAAACAAATATAATAGCGAAAACCAGCAAATGAAGGAACAGCAGTAGGACCCCATAGGTCAGAATGAATAAGTTGAAAAGGTGCAGTTGTACGCTTCTCAGATAAAGTAAAAGGTAATTTATGAGATTTAGCAATTGAACAGGAGTCACAATTGTTTACATGAATGGAAGAAAAACCTAATTGAGACATTAAAGAATTTATTATTTGAGTAGACGGGTGACCCAGACGACTGTGCCACAACAGACTGTGGCCATCAGCCGAAAGAGCCACCGGAGCCACAGGAACGCTTTCTGAAACTGGGTGGGCAGACGAACTTGTGCCAGGAAGAACGTACAGACCATGCTCACAGGGGCCCTGAAAAATCACCCTCTTGGTAGTATTGTCTAGGATCTGAAAATCATTAGAGGTGAACAAGAGTGAGCAATTATTGTCTTTTGTGAATTGGTGAACTGAAAGGAGATTGGATTTAATACAAGGGACGTGGGTAAGGTTACCTAGGTGAAAGATAGCGGTGGGGGTTTTAATGGTACCCGTGCCAGTGTGAGAAATATTAAGGGACTCACCGTTGCCAACAGTAATACCATTGGAGCCATGATATGGATTTGGAGCGTTAAGCTTGGATAGATCAGAAGTAACGTGCATGTTGGCCCCAGTATCCAACAGCCATTCAGAGGAAGGGCCGGCTTGAGATGCATAATTGGCACGGTTATCACTATTTCGGCTCTCCTCATACCGAAACCAGCAACGAACAGCGGTGTGTCCTGTTTTCTGACAGATTTGACAAGTTGGACGATCCCGCTCGTAAGTGCCCTGCCCGCCGCTGGAAGATGACTGCCCGCCGCTGCCGAAGGAGTGCAGGCTGTTGTTGCTGTCGTGCTGCTGACCGTCGTACGGAGGACGACTGCCCTGCCGACCGCCGCGCCCGCGGCCTCCGCTGTTTCTGCCGTAGCCGCCGCGGCTCCCCTGCCGGCCGCCACCACGCCCCCCGCGATAGTTCTGGCTTGCGGTGAGGGCGGTGGCCGGCTCCATAACAGCGGCTTCTCGGAGAAGAAGTTTGCTCTCCAGATCCACGTTGATTTCTTCACTTTTTAGCCACGAGGAGAGAGTAGCCAGGTCAACGGGCGTTGGACTGATGCGAACCGCCTGTTTAATGGAGGAGTAAGCTGATGGGAGCCCCCGAACGACGCACATGACGAGATCTTTTTCGGGAATGATTTCGTTCACGGTGTCGAGGGCTGTGATGATGGTGGAGACCTCGTCTAAATACTCCGCCATAGTTTTCGTGCCTTTGGTAATTGTGTGGAGACGATCACGCAATTGAAAAATATGAGAGTGGGAAATTGATGCATAGCGTGTTGCGAGGGCCGTCCACAGGGCTGAAGCAGTTGTGTAGGATCGGACGTGTTTCTGAACCGTGGGAGAGATGACCGCAATCAAACATGATCGGATCTGGCCATCCACGGCTTTCCAGGCGGCATGGGCCGGATTGGTTTTTTCTGATTTGTCCGTGGCGGTGATGACTGCCGGCGGCGGTTCTGTGCTTCCATCGACGTATTTGAGAAGGTAATTGGCCTCAAGGGCTGTAAGAACGGTGATTTTCCATGTAGGGTAATTTATGTCTGATAATTTTTCGGGAATCAGGGCATGAAGATGCCTGAGAAGGAGTTTAACGCCAGAAGGAAGTGAATCGAGAGGATCCACCTCGGTTGTCATGGCTGCCGCCGCCCAAGAGAAGAGAGGGAACGATCGGTGCCCTAAAGAGAGAAAAAAAAAACCTAGAGAAAAGAAGATCTAGGTTTTTTGGCTCTTGATACCATGAAGGAATATTGATTGTATTGAAGTGTTAACCTAATAAGGGAATACATGGGAGATATATATAGGAGATATAGGAAGGAGTACTAATCCTAATAGGACTAGGATTAGTACACAGTAAATACTAATATTATTTAATACTATTTATTTAATACTATCTGTTATTAGTGTATCTACTAGACTATTCTCTCTTTTTATTTAAAAATGATGTCAAGTAACATTCAACGTGAATAAATAATTTCATATTTAAATAATTATCAGATTAAAAGTTAAAGGAGTCAATATTTCCATATAATATCTTGTTATGATGAAAAATAATACGATTTGATGCTATTTCTTTATTCTTAGGAGAAGTATATGTTATGTTTTATGAGATCAAAATGAATTGTCACTTTATTAGAGACAAGCTCCATTTCACTTGATCACATTAGTACTTGTCATCAGTTGGTTAACATACCATTCATTTAAATATTATTATTTAATAAATATAACACGACAAAATATGATACATTATAAGATAATCGTCCGAACAGAGCATAAAATAATTTTAAAATATTTTCCCAAGAAAGGAATTAGTACAAACAATGTAAAAAAGAAATAAAATCGCAAAAAAAAGAGTATGATATCTAAATATTTTTTCTATTTTAATTTATGTAACACTTTTTATTTTGTGAGAGTTAAATAATTGAAAATTTATGCATGAATTTTCAACTTTTTCTATAATAAAATTCATATATGTATAAATTACGTAAATTAAATTATACATGTTATAATAATTTTAGGCATAATACATAAATGTGCCTTTTAACTTGGTTTTAAAGTACATTTATATCCTTCAACTTTGAATATGCACAAATAGATACTTAAACTTCTATAAAGTTGAACAAATAGACACATTTGTCCCACATGTCATCCTATATGTCATTTTTTATCCTACATAATATCATACGTGTATTATTTCTTATAAAACTCATGTGTTTATTTATTTCTATTTATACATTATAAAAATTAAAAATTAAAATTAAAAATTAAAATTAAAATTTAAAATTAAATTTAGAATCTAATATATATATATATTATGTCATAACTCTATTGATAATTGAATCTATGAAAAGCGTTAAATAAATAGGACGGAGAGTCATAAAATAAGAATATTTGCATGTTATTTGAATTAAATTGGCATAACAACAAGCAAAAGGAAGATCGATCTCTGTGCTGAATCTCCGATCAAAGAAGAAACAGAAAACGAAGACTCTTATCTTCTTCTTCACTTTAATTCCTTCGTCCGTCCACACTTTGTTTCTTTGAAAATTGCCCTAAGAATCAACCACTGACACTGTATATTTTTTTTTAATCATATTTGGGGTTTTCGAGTTTCATTGTGTTAAGAATTGTGCCTGGGAAAATGGGTTTCTGATGGAATGGCAAAAGAGAGTTTATGTGTTACTGAAGCTTTTCGGTTATTGAAGAAGAAGAAGAAGAAAAAAACTATATGGGGAGTTCACAGCAGTCCGGTAGCTTTGGGGACCCTCAACAAATCTCCTCTGATAATGTTAATGGTCTTTGCTTGGCTATTTCTTCTAGTTTATTTATTGGGTCCAGTTTTATCATCAAGAAAAAGGGTCTTCAAAAAGCTGCTGCATCTGGCCTCAGGGCAGGTATCTTTACTTTTTGGTCCATGTATTAGAAATTGCTGAAATTGAACTTGTTTTTTTTTAAATATCTAATCTTTTTGAAGGGATTTTATGAACTGAGTTGGAATTTAGGAAATGCACTTTCTGTATTTATTGGTTAACCACATGAGAAATGCTTGAAATTCAGCTGGGCTCTTTTTCTATAATCATGGTGTCTAATGCAGCCTAAGCGCACAAAAATAATTTCACGGATACGTACCACCTTCCACCAGCAACAACTGAGAATAAATCACCTTAAGTGTTTTGTGTCTACTAGTGCTCAACCACTTCATTGACCACTAGGTGCGACTTTTTCGTTATGTTCTTATGACTTCAGGAAGTGGTATTTTTGTTTGGTTCAATTGTCATTTCTGGTGTCTAATTATATTTTTTAAATTGGTTGAATGGATTACTTTGGGGACAGCTTAATTTCTTGGTGTTACTTTCTTTTTTTCACTCTTTTCTTTTTTCTGTTTTACTTTATGGTTTTGCTGAATTTACTGATATCTTTGCTGGAGTACATTGTTCCACAAAATTTCCTAATTTTCTAAAAAGATTAAGAATTTGTGACATTACTTTGGCAAAAACAATTGTTCAGTATGTTAACAATGAGTTAGACTCTTGTTACCTTACAAGTAAAGATAATAAGACTCAACATATAATTAGGCAGTAAAAGTTTCCTGTTCTGAATTGCTTTATGACACTCTTTATTGTTTTGAACATACCATATAGTGATTGTGATCAATAATTGGGAAACATTGACACTTGGTTTAGACAACAAATCTTTTGGCATTAAATATAAAAATCTTTGTGTGGATTTAAACCTATTATAGTTTTGGTTCTGAGATGGTTTGAAGTATATCCTTAAGATCTCTTTTGTTTAATATATAGTAGAAAACGAGAACCGAAACCGAACATAGGAGATTCATTATTATCTGGGAGACATTGTGGATGATTATAGAGAATATTGATATGAGATCCTTGTCTAGTTCTCATTGTTCTTGGGTTTTGTTTAGTTATCCACTATAGGGAGAGTTAGGTGCTAAGTTTGGTCCATAGCTTTACATATACTAGACGTATATGCTCAGTTGAGATATTTTACTTTTACCTTATCACAAACAATATACTATATTTATATGGTTAGTTTGGTCCCACAGCTTCAGGTTACAACAGGCCTATTAAACAACAGAGGCTTCACTGTTTGCTGCACTCCTGATAATTAAGGTTTCATTTACTGCAAAAGGGGATAACTACCTGTGTGCAGGATGTTTGTAAATTCAACTTCTTGACTCTATCAATGTCCACTTTTTATGAGCTCTCTTAGGTTAAAAGAAGACCCCTTTTGTTATTAGCTAAACAGAGTTATTATTGAAAAATACTTAAAAGACGTGACCCTCTTAAGTGGAGTAATTTGACATTATAATACCTTTATTTCATCCATAACAAGAGCATGTTGGATATAATTGTGTGTTGGATCCATTGTAATTTAAACATCTTGGTAGGAGTGTTTAATTTATATTTATTGTTTTATTAAAGAGGCTTAAAGGTTGAAACAATGAGAAAATATGCAAAACATGTACAGAGCAGGTCTTAAACCCCCACCTCAGTTACACAAGTCGACGCTACTGACCATCAAAGACAGGCTACGCTCATTTCCCCTTAGCCTTTCCTGATTCTCCAAATAATTTTTTGTCCACTGTGCTTTGATCTAGTGGTAAGATTGTAACACGTGATGCCTGGGCTATGCGAATATCACGGGTTTGAACCCTTCCATAGACAAAAGCCATGTATTTAAGTGGAAAATGGTAGAAGGATGGATTAATTATTCGATACGTTTTGAATGGTCTGGGGCTGGCCCTTAAGGATTTCTCTGTTATCCTAACAGAAAAGAAAAAAGAAAAAAGAAGAAAAATGGATCATTGGTGGTGCTCGGGTTTCAAATATATCATGAAACTGTTGGATAAGAAATGGGTTACCACTTTAAAATCTTACTCATCTTAGATCTTGGATTTAAACATCATAATCTTGAATAACAACGTTAGCTTCTAAAGGTTAATTCAATTTCCATACCTAGAGACAATGTGACTTATTTTTACATGCTATGGCAGGCTCTGGAGGTTATTCTTACTTGATGGAGCCGCTTTGGTGGGCAGGAATGATAACAAGTTAGTTATCCTATCACATTCAATCTTCTGATATATGAGGATTTGTAATTGTTTCCTCTCTGGTCCAAAATAATGTCTTTTAGTGACTTGGCATGATTATTGAGATGAAAATTGAAATGTACAGCATTTAAATGTATATAAAAAGAGATTTTTTTCATAACTCATTTTTCTTTTCTTTTCTTTTCTGTACTTTATATTGGCAAGGAATATGAAAATAGAAAAGTGCTGTTGCAAACAGTCAACTAATGGAACTTATGACTTGGTATCGGAAAATAAAGTTCATCAAGTAAGGGAACTCCTTGAGGAAGTAGATGCTATCTAGTAGACTATTTTCTACAAAGTAGTGACTACGACATTGGATTGTTACGGGGCTAGTATGTTCTTTATGCTTACTTTGCGTTTGAGTCAGTGTAATTACTTGTGAAGTCTTAAACAGTATAGAGCCATGGTGAAATTCTCGTTGTTACCTTATAAATTCAGGCATCTATGATGGTTCAAAAGGAAGAGAAAAAAGGAACTTGGCCGTTAAGGAATATGGACAAAATGACTCAGTTGATTTCAACTTATTTTGATAAGGTAAATGATCTTATTAATTTTGGGGGAATCCCCTTGTACAAGAAGTATACCAAAAGGTAGATGAACCTACATCAAAATTTGGTTCTCTATGGAAGTCACACATTCATCTATGCAAACAAGAACCTCATGGGTGCAATAATATTAATAGCTGATCAAGGGGGAAAGAAAGGAAAAGGAAAGATCCCGTCACAGAAAGTACTTGACTTGTGAAAGGCAACACAAAATTCTCGATAAAAGAATAAGGATAATTTACGGTAATAGACATCTATGTCAAGGATAAATTATGCATATTGAGTTGTCTGAGAGATTACGGATGATATTTTTCCCCCATAACTCTCCCTTTGTAGCTCCAAAATTCAACCAGCTAATGATTGGAACCACTTTAGACGCTGCCGTTTTTCATGCATGTTATATAAGCTGGTATTGCTGGTTTTGGTAACTGAACTTATTGAATATGGGGAAGGATAATTTTGTATTCTCAATCCAGGATGAGTGAAAGAAGAATTGAGAGGTGTAAAGTAAAGGAAGAAAAAAATTAACTATGTAAGATAGCATTAACATGTAAATTGTTGTTATTTTGCTTCATTAGTGTGAGAGAATAGAAGGGCTTCCAGGATCTAAGGAGCTGAGGGCTCTCTGAAGGCTATGAATATATGATATATCCTAAAGTCTAAAGAAGTCCCACTGACTATTCAAGCGACAATATATTTGTCAATTTTCTTAAATTTCTAACCAATGACGCAAGGATATTTACTTCAGTTCTTCGCATTTGCTCTACTTTGATGTGAATAATATGGTCTTTTACTTGTTCAAAAGCCTCGATAGGAAAAAATACATGCATTTACTGAAAATCTTTCCAATATTGCTTGTAAATAAGTTATATCTCCTTAAGGCTTTTGCCTCCTCCACCTCTCCCTAAAAAAATATGTTTTTATGGGGCTTCCATGCTTGTCCTTTTATTTTTATTTGAAGTATTTTAACCATGTACATGTTCTTCTCACCTCTCTATTTGAAAAAAAAAAGAGAAGACAAACAAGGTTGATGTGAGTGCATTGCTTCTGTGGCAGTGATTGTTGGAGAAATTGCTAACTTTGCAGCTTATGCATTTGCACCTGCTGTCCTAGTCACACCTCTTGGTGCACTCAGTATTATTATCAGGCAAGAGAATGCTGGAAATGATTGTTCAACTTTGCTATCTGTTACCTTCGAGGCAACATTTATTTATTTATTTATTTTTGCAGTGCTGCACTTGCTCATATTATATTGGGAGAAAAACTGCATATTTTTGGGATAGTTGGTTGTGTTCTATGTGTTGTGGGCTCAACAACCATTGTTCTGCATGCTCCTCAAGAACGTCAAATTGAGTCTGTAAAGGAACTCTGGGACCTTGCCACGGAACCTGGTATGCATTTGAAGGCTGACAAAGCCGAGACCTTCTTGACATTTTGTGAGCATGGATTTTTGATTGCTTAGTTTGTCAAAACTTCTTGCTGACAATAATTTGCTAATTTCTTACTCATGGCAGCATTCCTCCTATATGCAACTTTGGTAATAGTGGCAGTTGTCGTAATCATTGTCCAGTATGCTCCAAAATATGGACAGACTCATATAATTGCTTATGTTGGAGTTTGTTCACTCGTTGGTTCTATTGGGGTAGGCACTCAGCCATCTGGTTGGAGTTCGGCTTTTCATTTTTACCCTCCCCCATCCGGGTTCTCTTTTTCCCTAAGCTTATTATTTCATCATTCCTACACGGGCTACATCCATGTGATCTAATTGTGATTTTTGGAAAAAAATCTTAAATGATTTGGCAGGTTATGAGTGTCCAAGCACTAGGAATAGCATTAAAATTAACGTTTTCTGGGACGAACCAGTTGTTGTATCCTCAAACATGGGTCTTTGCAGTTGTCGTAGTGACATGCGTGTTTACACAAATGAACTACTTAAACAAGGTAACTGGAATGTACTCTCAGTTCTTTTTGTTGTTATTTTATGCTTGGATAATATTAGTCATTTGTATGGAAGTTCTAAACAGTAACTCGGTGTATCTTTATGCTCTTGGACTTTTAGGTGTCAGCCTATATCTTGTTGTTGTTGCAATTTGACTTACAATAAGGGGTCGTTTGGTAGAGTGTATAAGAATAATGCAAAATATAGTGCATTAGTAATGCTTGCATTAGTTATGATGAGATTTTTTTTTATGCAATGTTTGGTTTGGTGGACCAAAAATATAATGCATTACATAATCTTTTAGAAAAAAATTTTGTTTACAAAAATACCCTCCACAAATATAGTTGAAAGGACGTAAAAAAAGTTTTTGAGGGTAATTGTGTCTTTAATAATGTTAATGCATGCATTGGAACCCATTGCATTACTAATGCATAGAAATAGATGGTATTAGTAATACACTCTTCAATAAACAATAGTGTGTATTACTAATACAAACATTAGTTATGCGTAGGTTAGAAAAGTATACCAAACAAGGTTCTAATCATACATCAAGCTAATGCAAGCATTATTTTCTCCTATACACTCTACCAAACAGTTAAAACTCCTATTGAAAAAATAACTAAAAATAACTTAAGCTACATCAGAAGCCTAGGCTCTCTCTTTTCATGCACACCTCTGTGTGGGCTCCTAGAGCACCAAGAAGGTTGCTTCTTCACTTGGCTAGTAGCCAAAGGGGCCATCCTTACATCTGAGAATAAGGAGGAGGAAGATGATAATATATGTCAGATGGTGTTACATGTGCAAGCAATCTTAGGAAGATGTGGACCAATTGCTTTTTTACTGTCAGGTAGCAAATAGAGTATAGACTATGATGTACTATGTTAAACTTGTTTGGAATACATTAGACTGGACTAGGTAGCTGCTATTAAAAATTTGCTCCTGAGTTGGACATTCCGGCGAAAATGGAGAAGTAGAGCACTGGAAGTAGCTCAATTAAAGCAACGCTAATGTGGATATATAGAAGAGCCAAACAAAAAAATAAATATGTAGAAGGGTTTTTTGAAGGGGTGGAAAATGCAGTTTTGTACAAATCAGGAATGCCTTTTGTTTCTTGTAACTTTTTTGGAGCATCTACGAGGTGCCAGTTATTACCGATGATCAGATAGTGTTCTTGTCAAGGGGCTTTCTTAGAGACTCAACATAACATAATTGTGAGCACAATGACCTTGAGGAAACTAACATCTCCACGAAAAATAAAACCTTCACACGTTTGTTGTTTGATGGATGTTGAACGTTACTGAGAGATAGAGCTCTTTCTGCAGATCAGTGAACATTTCAAAATTTTTTAATGAAAACTATTTGCATTTATCATTGCAGTGCCACTTAGGTGATTATCTAGATGATTATCACAGAAATATGGATGCCATACAAGATTGGAAAGATCAGAAATTATCACATCACTAGTATGCAAGAGGGAATAAGAAAGGGTCGTCTGAGATAAGAAATTTCCTTAAAGGACCTATAATTAGTTGAAATCAACGCAGACTCAACTAAGAATTGAACAAAATGGAATTAAAGAATCCATATAGATCCATACAGGCAAAGACAACTAGTTTGGATTGATGCTTAGTTTATCGTTACACTTACAATAAGTTGTTATTAGTCTTTTTAATTTGGTAAGAGACTTGAATATTACCTGGGGAAAGTTAGTGGTTTAGATAACATCTAGTTTTCCTATTTACTATTATAACAAGGAAATTTGCCTGAGTAGACCCAAATGGATAGACACACATTCATTTAGACGATTTGGAATAGTTTGGGTTGAAGCCTAGTTGATTGATTTCCTTGTTGAACTTATGTCGCTCCATGACTGAGACTGACTACATAGGACTACATTTATAGCTGCAGAACCTATGTTGGTTATTTGTTACTCAAAGGACATTTATATTTCTGATGATTGCTTTGTCTTTTTGCATATCCTTGTCTTTTACTGTTGTTTTCCTCTCTGTTTCTTTCTGGTTGGGGATAAATCATTGTTTTTCTGTACCTTCAGACCAAAATTTCCTCACTTTTCAAATGCAGGCTCTTGATACATTCAACACAGCACTTGTATCACCAATATACTATGTGACATTTACATCACTCACAATAGTCGCCAGCGTCATCATGTTTAAGGTGCAACTACATTTCTTTACTAATGTTGTATCCATTAGCTAATACATCACACTGTTTTCTTTGAACTGTTCAAGTTGATTCAATGAAAATATTTTGAAGAAGATAGATGCTAAGATACTGAGCGACAGTTTGTATAGCTCGATAATAAATGATAGTCATAAATATATGCATAGTTGTTGATTTTTCTTTTGGACAATTGAAAAGTGAATAATCTTCTTTTGTGGGTGAAAATTTTCTTTATCATCTCACCTAATGATTTTTTGCCCCTCTGAAATGCTCCTATTTTTCATCTTAAATATGGACTTTTTGAACACCTTGTGCATCGTCAGTGATCCTAGACTCTGGTCATCTTTTCCGACAATTCTGCCACCTCGTTAGTATCATGTTACTCATGTAGTTGCCTAGGGTATGCATGAAGTCTAAAAATAGAATTCCTGTAAAGGAAACATAGATGAATCATATTGAACCTAACTAGACATAAACAGGATCAGGAGTGAGTAGTGACAATGATGCAGAGGAATGTGTGCTTGCCAGCCAATGTGGGTGGGGAATAATAAAACTTTGTAAGTGTTGTATGAATGCACACCAGGCTCTCGTAGACCTCCATTTTGGTGCATGAGAAACGTAATTGAAAAATATAAGGGTTGAACTTTAGAACACTCGTAGTAGTTGTACTATGTTAAACATTGATCTAGAGGAGACTGACCTTGTATGGTTCCAGCGAGATGACTAGTGACTAGTTAAAGGAATAAATAATTTTACGTACTCTCTCCATCTGGCACTTTTCCGTTTTCGAAATTCAAATAAGTTTATCTTTGACCGGAGATTTTTCATATATCTTTTAATTATTTTGAATTGTCAATTATTGTGACTTATAAGTACTTTTTACATAGTTACAAATATATAAATTTCATTTAAAAAAAATTTGAAGATTCCACGAGCAAATTTCCGGTCAAATTAAATTGTTTGTCTCTCAAAAAGCGAAAAGTGTCACATAAATTGGGACAGAGGGAGTATTTAAGATTAGTCACAAATGAAATTGAAATTTCTAAACATAATTGATGAAATTGGAGCTAAAATGGAAGCAACTATGTTCTCTCTTCCTCCCCCTCCCACTGTTGAAATTGGAAGGGGGAAAAAGCAGCAATCTTTCTGAATAATTTTTAACCATTTTAATAATTCTTGAGGACTTCTCCTTTCCTTGATTTTCTGAAACTGCCTAACTAGTAGAGCCTGGCATATAACAGTTTATACCCTTAAACGTATCTAATCAGTATTTCGTATCACAGGACTTCTCTAGTAATAAAGAGACAATTTGATCAAACAAGCCAATACAAATGAATTGCGAATATTAGTAGAGAATTGATCATCTAATGTGTCAGGGAGGAGACTTACAGTTATAGTTTATATGTTTTTGATGGAGTAAAAAGATTTCATTCGAGGCATCAAGAAGTTGCAAATTAGCAAAAGTACATGTGCAAAAAAGATTTTGATTGCTCCTATACATAAAATTAGACTAGAATTTGGGAGCTTACAAAATCCAAAACCTGTTATATGCTATTTATAGGAGAGAGTTTACACCAATTGAACAGATAAGCATCCAGCCTTGAGGGAGCGCATTAGAGTTGAAATTCCATCAACGCATCTCATGTTCCTCTATGTCCAAAATGCACCAAAAAATGCAGGCAGGTGCCATTCTCTAGATATCCCTGATGGTTTATCAACTCTCCAGACATTCCGGCTTTCGCATGCATTCTTTACACTGAATAACATGACCAGCTAAGTCCAAAAATCGAGTGAAACATGCTCCAAAAGTCTGCTGCAACATTACAATGGATCGCTGATGCTTTCTGAGTTGGTCTTGCACTTGTAGCATCTGTTGACTATTTGAAGAATTCTTCTTGATAGATTATCCTGTGTTAGACAAGCGTCTTTGAGACCTGTCCAACTGAAACGAATTACTTGTCAGGCGCTTGGTCTTCCAAATATACTTCCAAGGCCATTTGTCAATCATAGGATTGCTGAAGGAGAAGTTATTATATCCAGTCTTGACGGAGTATAGACCAATGTCAGAATTCCCCCACTTCATTCTGTCTATTATCTGCATGTTTACTGCACAACTTTCTAACAATATGAGTAGTTGTAGTAGATCATTCAGTTCCCAAGCTGCAAGTCACAGTTATAGTTTATATATTTCTTTGCTTTTCTGTTATATATTTAAAGTACATGGAAAATAAGTGACTATGAAGTCTTTTTGAGAAAGCAACTACCTATGTTCATAAAAATGGTCAAAAGCTGCATTATTAGGGTATTCAGCGCATTTTATAAAGCAATCATTCACATGATGCCTTCAAGCATGAAATGCTTATTTACCCTGGCAAACCCGCTGGAACTTGTGGTTCCTGGATAAGTTGCAAATCTCTCCATCCTCTCCTGCTTATTGACCATAAGTGCTTGTCTTAATTACTGGAATAGCTGCTTTCAAGTGTTGAGCCATAGTGATTGACAGTAGTTAAATATTTAGATAAGTTCAACTTGCGTTTGAAAGGCATCCTCTAATCTTCAACCATCTTATCTTCTTCTAAATTGTCTTTCGTGCTCCTGGAACAGGATTGGAATGGGCAAACTGCAACTCAAATTATTACGGAACTCTGTGGATTTGTGACCATTTTATCAGGCACCTTTCTTCTTCACAAAACCAAAGACTTAGTTGAGGGTATCCTTTCAAATTACCATTAGTAATAATATAATTCACGTTTTGTTGGTTTTGAGTTGATAATTATTTTTGTTCTGTTCACAGTTTCTTCACCAACTGCATTTATGCGATATCCTAAATATGATGGAGGAGGAGGCTCCAGTGAAGAAGGCATTCCTCTTAAGAATCGAGAATCCATGCGATAGCCAAGATTCAGTTGAATATCACAGTGTTTTTCTTAGGAGAGACGACAACTATTGATCCTTCCTGTTCTACTTATGGATAGCAATAAGATGGAAGAAAGTGTTTGGCTTGTTAGCTAATGCCATAGTTGCTCTACACAGGCTAACATTAGTTTTTGTACATAAAACTACTCCAGGACAGAGTGTAAATGGGAGTCCAGTTATCGGTACATCACTCTTGTCACTGGTAGTGGAACTTCCTCAGATACTCGTGACATCGAAGCTGACATCTCCCCAGAACTAAAGGAAAGACATTCAGGCAGGTGGTTGAAGAAATCCTCTAAATATCTTAGTGAAGTTAGATATTGATGCATTTGGGAATACCTAATTCTTTTTAAATGGAGAGAATCATATGGAGCTCTCCCATTCTTGTACCTATTTTCCTAATTTTACTTGTAAAAATCTCCAAATGATAGAAAGGTAGGGTAATTGATTCTCTAAGACTGTTGGTCATTTTCAAGGAAGCTCCAATTCCCTCATTTTTTTGTTAAGAGGATAGACCTTTTTTTTTTTGGCTAACTGGTTATAGATATATACATTGAGCTAACCTTTTGAGTTTTCTGTGTTCTCAAAAAACATGAGTCGAGGATCTATTGGTAATATTTTCTCTATCTTCATAAGATAGGGACAAGGCAGTGTACACACCATCCTCCTCAGACTCCATTCGTGGAATTATATTGAATATGCTATTGAGTTTTGATATACATGGTTCAAGTTACTAGATGCAAGTTCAAAATAGCACCTTATTATTATTTTTTTTTGAAGTGTTATTTTGATTTGGGTAAATAATTTTTTAAAAAAAGCAAATGAAAAGAAGTGGTTTTTTGAATTGTTTCAGGTCAAATTGTCCAAAATCCCTTGGTACAAATAAACTTTGAACTGATGACTTGCATTTCTTTCAAATTATTTTTTGAAAAATGAGTTTTTTGAGCTTAGGATTTATTGGAAACAATTTCTCTATTTTCACAAGTAAGAACATGGTTTCTATACACCTATCCATCGAGTCTGGAGCCAAAAGGGCAAAAAAAATTGTCAAAAATTTTGGAAGGGAATATCAATTTTTTTTTTTAACCAAAAGGATAAAATTGCTCCTGACGGAGCGATTTTATTCTGACAATTTTATTTTTTTTAATATCGCTGCAAGTGCAGCATTTTTCAAAAAAAAATTGAAATTGAAATCGCTGCTTTTCATTAAAAAATTAATAGAGGCAGACAACATTTTGGTCCAACCTTCGGTTTGCCCCTGCAACATTTGTTTTAAAAAAATTGACAAGTCACTGCTATGGCAGCGATTTAAGGAAAAAGAATTTTTTTTTGGATGAAATAGCTGCCACAGAGCGATTTTTGTGTTTTTTTAAAAAAATTAACACGTCAAATTTGTCAGAAGAAAATCGCTCCGTCAGGAGCTATTTTGCCCTTTTGATAAAAAAAAATTAATGTACCCTTTTGAAATTTTTGACAATTTTTTTTCCCTTTTGGCTTCGAAGTCCCTATCTATCTCAAACCTCATTTGTAAAGATATAGAGTATATTATTATTGTGTTTGATCATGAGAGATTTATTAGCTCTACTCGATTTGAGTTGCTCAAATTTTGCTCAACCAACTTATTTGACACCCTAGTATGTAATATTGTCCCTATTATATTCATTACTAGTTGTGCATTGAGAGATGAAAAATTGTCTTAATAGAGTAGCTTTCTTTGTATCTATAAAAACACACAAATAGAAAAATATGATTGTTAACAAGTAGATCCCAATCAAGAAAAAACTTGAGAAGTCTACACCCATACGCTAACCCCCCACCCCTCAAATTCAAAAATTTAAACTCGATGAATTTATATAACTATTTCACGTAAATATTTAATCGTAACTAATATTTATAGAAATGTAACGAATTTCTCAATACGTAAATAAGATCTGAACAAAAGTTATTGAATTCACGTGAACCCAATAATTAAATGGCAGACCCACATGTATCCACTTCCAACCTTAACACCACCCTGCCCCTTCACTCTTACCCACCCCACCCCACTCCACGTCCCCCCACTCCCACAATTTAATTTGCATTACATAAATGTATGTAAAATAATATTTTATTTATCAAATACTAAAAATTAAGTTAAAAAATATACTCTCTTTTTTTTTTCCAAAAAAGAATTGAATATTTTCCGTGGATAGCTTTTTTTTTTTTCATATCAAAATCACCCTTAATAAACTTACTTAGTATTTTATTTTTTTTACTATATATGGTAATATATACAAGAAATTAATTAGTGACATGAGGAAAAGAAAAAGGAGAAAAAAGAAGCAATATATGATTAAGAAGACTAGGGAATTTAGAGTATAAAGTTGCAAATCCAATCACTACTATATTGTTCGTCTAAATAGGTATATGAAATGTGTGAAACTTTGTAAGGTCCATAGACTATAGTCATTGTCGGAGCCAGAAATTTAATTAAAAATATCTAAAAATAATAGTTTGTTGCTATCAAAATAAAATAAATAAAGATTGTGTTATTTGAGGTTCAAACCTCAAATTTCTTCACTCAAACGGTAGGCCCAGGGGCGGATCCACCTTAGTATAAAGGGATTCATCCGAATCCCTTTCGATATAAATTTATATTATCTATACATGGTTAAAATAATTTTTTTATGTATATATAGTAGATGTCGAACTCCCTTCGGCTACTTCGTGGATCTAGTTCTAGAGATTTTGAACCCCTTATTTAAAATTCTGGCTCCGCCACTACTACTACCACTGCTCCAAAGGCATAACTTTTGTCAAGGGTGTTCAACTTTAAATATATATCCTTTTAATGTAGAATTTTACATATTTATGCAACGTAATTTTTCGACAAAGAGTATCAAGCTAAACACCCTGGTATAGCTCTAGCTACACCCCTGTCTATAGAGGGCACTCTGAGTAGGTACAGGAAGACTTTATCCTATCTTTAATGGAATAGAGAAGTTATTTTCAATAGATTCTCGATTCAAGATATATATATATATATATATATATATATATAACGGGGAGTATGTATTCAAGTACACATCCAAAGAACTTCTATTTTTTTTAATTGACATACCTAATAATTATTGACATAGTAAATTTACTATTTTATCCTTACTAATTATGAAGTGAATGTATTAAAAACTTAAGATTTTCAAAAAGCTCTATTTTTTTTTCAAAATAATTAAATTAAAATGGATAAATAATAGGGACGACTAAAAAAAAAAAGTGAACATATAATTAGGGAGAGAGTATAAAAGACATATTTTGTTGCTGGCTCAGATGTGAAATATTTTAAATTTTTAACAATTTATTACTAGTATATCTTTAGACTTGTGAAACACGATATTAAGTAGAAAAAATATTGGATTTGCTAATTGATCAAGAATTGCAAATATCCTTGTAATAATTTGCCGACTCTAAAACTAATTTCCATTCATATAAATATAATAATCAAAAACAGTGGAAGATGTAAAATTAATTTCCATTCATATAATAATAACCAAAAACAGTTGAAGATGAATAAACTTGAAGTATCAAAACTCACTAATTAAAATCAAGTAAAATAAATCATACACATACACACAAAGAAAAGGTTAAATTTCTTGAAAATTGGAAATTAATTTGATGGCATGAATTAATAATCCGATAAATCCGGCAGTAATTTCATAAATGTTTGACCATAATTATATATGTTAAGAGTTTAGTCATATGAAAAGTCTTTAGATAGTGATTGATGGACAATAAGTTTAAATTCCCAAAGAAAGAGTATATTTTGGTCACTACTCATTACTTGAGGTGGCTAATTATCCCTATAATATTTTATCAATTTAATTATAGTGAGTATAGACTATAGTGTGCAAGATAAAATAGAATATCTAGAATGCAAAATTAGTCACATAACATATGACGAAGTGGGAGAGAGGTGGAATTAAAGATCAATACATAATTGAGTTATACCTAAGAAAGAAAGTTTTAAATACTTTAGGGATGTGTGTATAATCAAAGGAATCGGGGAGATTGATTGATGATGATATCGTGCATCGTCGTGATAAAATGAATGGTTCACATTTGGGGTACGGTGATAAGAATGTGTCACTAAAACTTTACTTCTAGAAAATGATGGTTAGACCTACGTTGTTGTATATGTGAGGCAGAATATCGGTTAGTCATGAACAAGCACACCCAAAAGATGAAGATGGCGGACATAAGTATACTCAAATGGATGTGTGAATATATTAGGAGAGATAGGATAAGAAACAAAGTTATATATGCAAGACGTGAGTGACCTATGTGACCGACAAGATGAGGGAAAAGAAATAAGATGGTTCGAATATATGAAGAGATAAAATCTGCATATATCCTAATCTTTTTTCACTTCACTTGTGAAATTACACCAAATATATTATCATTATTATTTTAGTATGAACTATATTGCAATTACAATATGACGAGTGTCATTGATATGTTTTACAATGTTCTCAAAATAAAAATCATGATTTCACTGTTTTATAGGTAATTAAGTCCATTGACTTAAAAAATTAATCATTATATTTTGAAATTATATTTACAAATATAATGAATTTTTTAATACAAATATATCCTCTAAGCAAAATTTATTGAACTTTGTGTACCTCATAGTTAAGCTTCTAATTTTCTACCTTCACCCCTCATTATAATAATTTTTAATATTCTATAATTCTAAAAAAAAATTAAGGGGGTGGGGTGGGAAGGGGGTGGGGGTGTCTTAAGAAACAGGAACTAGCTACTCTATACCTAAAACACCTATAATTAAGAAATAAACAATTAACAAAGGAATGATATGTGCTTGGTGGATATGGTAAGATAGCTAATCTTTCATTAATTTTGCTAATTACAAAGGAATGATAAGTTACGCTTTCTTTCATGTATAGCTAATCATATTTTGATTTAATTACTCATTATGTCGCAAATTATTTATCATGATTAAACAAAACAAATATTTTAATTTCTTTATCATTTTAAAAGTCAAAGATAAACAAAAAATCATTGTATTATTCATAATAATTATTTTTGAAAATTATAAACACCTCAATTATATGATTATATTAAAATTATGTACATATCAATAAATATAAAATATCTTTAAAAGATCCTCCAAATTCAATAAACGTATAAAAGAGAATCACGAAAGAAATATATAATATTGTGGACCCAAAAAGTTATAAAAATGGTACCCATACTCCTAAATTTTTCTTTATATAAAAGAAAATATTTGTATACAAAGTTGAAGTGGTTGAACAAAAACTTTTCCCCCAAAAATGCAAACAACCCCCTTAACCTTCCACACCAAACAAAGCCACCCCAATAATTTCTCAAATTCAAGTAGTCTTATTTACAAACACCATAGCTAACAAAACCATCTAATAATGGATCCTTCTCCTCCTCAAGATGATTTTAGCTTCCCAACAATCACCAATACACCGCCGCGATTCCTTGAATCACCACCTTTATGGAGAACAACGTTAGTTGCCTCTAGTCACCTCCAGAATAACTCTGATCATGATCATGAAGAAAAATTGGACATGTCTCCATTAATATCCAATAAGTCTAATTACATCAACCAAAGAAAGAGCTTCTCACACATAGAAGGTGTTCTTGCCATGAGGAGAATGATTGAAGATGAAGATGAAGAAGAAGAAGAGGAGAAAATGGACATGTTATGGGAGAATTTGAATGAAGAAATGTCTAACAAAATTATGACAAAGACTTCATGTGGGAAAAATACAAAGAAGGTGGAATATAAATGTGTTAAATCTTTGAATCTTTCCAAAGCAAGCAAAAGGCCAAGCTTGGTGGTTCTCATCAAAGTCTTGAAAAAGGTGTTCTTGTAATTTCATACTTAATTAGCTTCTTCAACTTCATTCAAGAAAACTAAACTTTGATCAATATTTTGCATCTCTTCCTTTAATTAATTTAATTTGTTGCACATAATCTCTTTTTGAGTTTTCTTTGTATTTCTTATGCCCCATCACTACCCTCTAGTTGTAAGATATTTTGTAATATATAGATGTTTTAAATTGAACAGATACATTTGTTCATCAAATAATATATGATAATTATAAAAAGTTATATCTTAAGTTCTATAAATATAAGGACTCTCCAGATGCAGCCTAAGAAATATATGCAAGTATATACAAGGGAATTTGTTGTATCTTGAAGAAAATTAATTATATTTTTCTCAATAATATAGATAATTATCTCTTTAAGAAAAGTAATTCTTCACGTCTTGAAAGTCATCTTCTTCTTCAATTGTAATCTCTATTGTTTTTCTAACACTAGCTAGCTAAAAGTGAGGTGTGAGAGGTTGAATAATTAAACACATTTATTATTATATTATATATACACACATCAAATATATTGGTTTGGTAATTGACATGCAAGTAATTGGACATAGGTTGTTGCAATGCTTATTCATAATTATTTTTTATATTTTTTTTAAAGTGATCTTATTTAAGTAATCTTTTTTGGTACAAGAAAATGCTTGTAGTATTAATTAAGAGGAGGATTTTTGTATCTTTTATTAGTTGGAAAGCTATAATTGAAGTATATGCCCAAAGAGTTTTTATAAGATCAAAATGTCAATGTCAAGATATAAATGTTTTCAAATTATATAGGTAATAGTTGAAATTACTTGAAAAGCATGTGCCGTCTACTGATTTAATTCTATATTGATTGATTTTGATTGATAAATTGATTTTGTTTCCACAAGTAAATGTACAACAAGTGTTTTTTACCTATAAAATAATATAATTCAATCAGTGTAGCTCTATCCATTGAGTTGAATTTCTAGATAATCATTTAACTTGTAGCAAATAAAAGGTAAAATCACTCAATTTTATTTTATCTAATTAGCTTTCATGATCAATTAGTCTGAAATTTAAAAAAAAAATTAATACTATTTTAATAATGTGACAAAAAATAACTTTTTCTGGTCAAAGTTCTAGTTATTCCTGAATCAATTTTTGATTAATTTTTTGAGTGAATATTCTACGACAAAGAAAGTCGAATCTGCTTTGATTTTTTGAATAGAAATGGTTGAAATATTATATGGACCTATTTTGATTTAATCGTTGGTTGACAAATGATTCACTTAAAGTATCATAAAAAATACATAGATGGGTCATAAAACTCAAAATGAAAAAAAGCATAAATATACCCTTGAACCATTTTAAGTGATATGCAGATACCCCCCGTCATATTTTTGAGACATTAGTGCCCCTGCCGTCCAAAAACTAGAGTATATATATATCCTTTATACTAACAGACATATATGTATCATAATCTTATCCACCGATCGGACATTTATTAAAGGGAAATATGTCTTAAATATATCAAAACTTTGATCGAAATTATTGTAACAATACAAAACTATGGAAAGGACTTTTTACCCCCTGCACTATTTAATAATGTATAGTTTTTAAAGGTATATATGTGACCATGTGAACATCATAAATATTGCATAATTATAAATAGTAACGTGTCCATGTGGACACATATATACCTTTAAAATACATTAAATAGTGCAGGGGGCAAAAGGTCCTCCATAAAGTTTGATATCATAACTGCAATTTCGGTCAAAGTTAGAGTATTTTTCAGACCTTTTCCCCTTTAAATATCGGATGGGCGGATAAGATTGTGTTACATGTCCCTATTTAGTCTACTGTTAGAGTTAATGACATATATGTTCTAGTTTTTAGACGACATGGACACCAATGTCCTAAAAGTATGATGAATGGTATCTACATACCATTTATAACAGTTGGGGGTGTATTTGTCTTTTTTCCCAACTCAAAATAATAAGGGAAAAGGAAACTAAGCAAATATCTCATAAAAGCAAAATAATTACAAACATATACCCCTTTATATTCATACTCTACAAAATAATTATATTATATTTTCCAACTAATTGATACTAAATAAATACATATATATTGATTTGGTGATACCATAACAATATACATATACATTTATAGTGTCATTGACTAGTGAGCAATTTATAAAAAAGAAATATTGATGATACCAATACAATACTATATATATATATATATATATATACTAATTTAATATTAATTAAGAAAAATTATCAGCCTTGATGTTACCAATACAATATATGAAGTCAGAGGCAAATCTACATGGAACCGAGGGGATTCACTCGAACACCTTCGTCAAAAAATTACACTATATATAACGTCAAATTCTGATTTTATGAGTATATTAATTAAAATGAATCCCCTCAACACTAACGAGAAGGATGAGAGAATGAATAAGGGGTTCAAGTTCTAAGAAAAATCGAGTTTGAATCTCACTATATTTCCTAGCTTTTCACCTTCTTTTTTGCTTTAAAAAGGCTGAGAAGTATTGGGCCCATATTCTCAAACAAATGAAAATGCCTCATTGGCTCAATGTGAAGCTTTATCTATAAATTTTAGTAATCATATAGTTTTAATATAAAATTACAATATATTCCTCTTTAGTTTTAATTATATTGATCCCTTAAAAAGTAACACAACTCAGATACATTAGTATATAACTCAGATACATTAAAGAGTATATCGGATACATTATAACATAAATGAGATACATAAAATGTAGCTCGGATACATTAAAACTAGCTCGGTTATATTATGAAATAAATTTGAAAAATAATATGTAGCTCGGATGCATTAAATATTGGCTAAGAAACATTAATATGTAGCTCGTACATTAAAGAAATAACAGATTTTTAGAGGTTTTTGAAAGTAAAGGGTATATTGAAAATAAAGAAAACATAAGACGTGTATTTCAGTAATTTTTTCTTTATTTTTCAATTTTTCCGTTGTTTAAATTTATTAACCATATTCTTTGTAATTTTTTTTTAATTCTTCTTATTTATATTTTTCATTTTGTTTCTACATACAATATAACCTCTATAAATTAATATAGGTTGGACCATGAAATTTTATTATTTTAGAGATGTAATTTAATCGATAAATTAATATTTATTAATTTAAAGAATGATTTAAAATTTGATAAAAGTTAATTTGATTATGTGAAAATCATTGTATCTTACTAATTTATGTATCATATTTATTGATTTCACATAGAAAATATTATACATAAAGTACAACGAATACATCAAATCATTGATATCTTACTAATTTCAACACTGTGATGTTGCGATAATAAGAGCTTTCAAGATGTATTATCTAACAAATTTTATCGTAGGAATTTGAAGGCAATGAAGTGGGACGAACTGATCTAGCAAATATCAATGTTTAGATGTTATCAATTTTGCAAATCCTGTTTGGACAACAAATGTTCAGCAAGAGACAATAACAAATTGTTGTTGACACTATAAAATTCATTCGAGGGATCCAATCTCAGAGAATTTGAATGAACCTACTTGTGAATACGTCATTCATGAACTTGAGGTCATGGTTAATGATCTCGGTTACCAAAATAAATTGGATGACATAATATGTTGAATTATCCGGGTGAAAATGATACATGTTCAGAGGTCCAGATCTTAGAAGAAACTGTCGATATCGTAGGAAAAAACAATGTTATTGATGAATTTCAAGATGTTACTATACCTTTGGAATCAGTCACGCGTAAGGAAACACTTATCACATTTAAAACTCTTCATAAGTTTATGGTGCAATTCGAAAAGACAACACCAGAGCTCGTGGATGCAAAAGAAAAATTAGAGATGTGCTTCAACTGGAATTAATTTTTTTTAAAAAAGAAACACAATAGAATCATATTTCACTAAATTGTCTTTAGATATATTTGTACTTTTAAAGAATTATTAAGTTATGATATCAATGGAACCACACACACACACACACA
>NC_028647.1:9201541-9205218 GCF_001406875.1 Solanum pennellii
TATATATATATATAGAGAGAGAGAGAGAGAGAGAGAGAGAGATATTCTATATTATCTTTTCGAAATTGGTGATTTTTCTATTGGCCCAAGTCGGAATCGGAGAAAAAAGTATTATTTTAGAGATTATCAATTTATCGAGTATTGATTTGTGGAGGTTTTACAGTAGTTCTCTTTCTATGTACTTTTAATTAAATCTTAAATTGAGTATATTTATATAAAATAAAGTAAATTAAATTTAAATCAACGAATAAATATAAAAAACGTGAATATTTCTTTAACAAAATTTATTAAATAAAATTATTTTCTTTAATTTCATTGTATTTTTTTAAATTTTATTTTAAGGATATGGAATTAATCTTATTTGATTTACTGATCATTTGTTTTTTTTTACAAATGACTAACCTAGTATATTGAATTAAATGAACTAAAAAATGTATTGATGTCATTTAATTATTTTCTGAATATGTCAATTTTTACTCATTTTAAAAGAATAAAAATAACACTACACACACATTTAAGATGATAAATATCAAGTTATAAACATACTTTTTAATAATAAACTACTTATAGCATATTATTATCAAGTTATAGCATATCAAGAAAAAAAATATTATTCTCATTAATTTTTTAAATAATAATTAATTTATTTATATAATTACATTTATTATTCAGTTACCTTTTTTAAACCAATCTATTTAATTAAATTAATTCTTTAAGTTACTTTTTTTAAACCAAACTATTTCATTACATTATTTTTTTTTAAGTTACCTTTTTTAAACAAAACTCTTTAACTATTATTAATTAAATTAAACATTATATAGTTACCTTTTCAAAAAAATTACAAAATAATAGGGATTTTATCATTCCATAATAACTACCACCACTATCTAAACCAATAACAGTTTTTTTTTAAAAAACCGTCACACGTTATTTTAAAAAAAAATTATCTTCCCCAAATATATTGTTCTTCCCCAAATCCTCACCAAATTTTCTTTAATTTCGCACGCCTGACATTTAATCTTCACCAAAATTGGCTGTTTTGATAAAAAATCTAAAACATTTCACTCTCAAATATGTATATAACATTCTTCTTCACCAAATTAAATCTTCCACTTTTGCACTCAAATCTTCCACTTTTGCACTCAAAAAATTGTATAATGTCGAAGAGAGGCAATGAAACCCCGCGAAAAAAGTAGAAGGTTGAACGATGAAGCAAGATCTGAGGAATTTCATGCTCCATCTTTCAACATTTTGTCACAAACACAAACTCAATCTTCATCTGCAAAAGAGAAATCTAGAACAGAAAAATCAAAAATGAAAAAAAAAAAAAACAGCCAAAGGAAATCGAAAAGAAGAGAAAAGGGAAAGAAAAGCAAACCGTAGGTGAATCTCAGAAAGAGGCAAAAGAAAGAGGAAAGAAGAGGAAAGGAAAACAAATTCAATACTCATCAGATTCTGACTATGATTTTGTAGATGAGTTGATAAAGTCAAAATCAAAAAAATCAAGAGCCACTGAAATCGATACTTCACAATTAGAAGAAACAAATAAACCCAAAAAATTTTCAAAGGTTAGTAAAAGTTTTTAAAAAAAATTTAAATTAAAATTATCTGTTTAATTTTGTTCTAATTTCGATTTTAATTGTGAATAGTATAGTACATGTTTTATGTTGTGTTATTTGTGTATGAAATAATTAATATATTTTTTTTTTTATAGAAGTGTATGAAATATTTGTATTAAGTTTGTATGATATTTTTGACTATTAATATTCATAATAAAACTAAATACTTTATGTTTTGTTTGTATATTTAATGTTGAATAAATTGTGTATGAAATAATGTGGTAAGTTTGTATGAATTTGTATGAAATGTTACATATGTTTTATTACATTATCAATGTATAAACAATATATGAATTGTGTATGATTTATTGTATTAAGTTTGTATGCTATGTGTATGAAATTATATATTTGTTTCTCTTACATTATCAATATATGAAAAATGTATGAATTGTGTATGATTCAATGTATTAAATTGGTATGCTATGTGTATAAAATTCCATATTTGTTTCTCTTACATTATCAATGTATGAATAATGTATCAATATTGTTTGATTTTGTACATTTAGTGATAAATGAATTGTATATGAAATAATGTATTAAGTTTGTATGAATTTATATGAAATGCTATATTTGTTTTATTACATTATCAATATATTAATAATGTATCAATTGTGTATGATTAATGTATTAAGTTTGTATGCTATGTGTATGAAATTCTATATTTTATTTTTTTTCACATTAGCAATGTATGAATATAGTATGATAAACTTTTTAATTTAATTTTAATATTTTTTTAGGAGAAGAAGACACAAACACATTTGTCTTCATTTATTAACATGAATGTATTTGCGGATCTGTTGACCTTTCTAGGTCAAGATAAGTTTCAACAATTCCTAAAAGAAACACCTTTTGGATTTTTTTATAATTTGCATAACATTAAAATCCAATGTCAATTGTTGAGACACATATTTCTTCTTGGGAATGAAAATGTTAGGAATGACATGTTTGTCATAAATGTAAATGGTAAAGAGTTACATTTTGGGTTAGAAGAGTTTGTTGCTATAACCGGTTTGAAATGTAGACCTGTTTCTGATTTTGTATCTGACTCATATGTTCCAAACAGACTCATTGCTGAAAATTTTGGGAATTTTAATAAAATATTCAAGTCAGATTTTTATCACAAGTTTAAATTGAAAATTTTTTGGGAAGAAGATGACCGTTTAAAAATCTGGATCTTGTACTTTATTTCTTCTTTTCTGACTGCATCAGACCCTTCAAAAACAAAAATTTCAAAATTGTATTTTGATTTGGTCGAGTCTGGACAGTATGCCACATTCCCTTGGGCAAATGAGTGTTTTAATTTAACACTCAAAGCATGCAGTCAAAAATTTTAAAAAAAACCATCGTCATTCAAATTCAGCCAGTTCCACATAGCATTGCAGATATGGTTTTATGAGTGTTGTCATCCATTTGACAACACAATTGCTATACGTGTTTCAAATCGCACACCGAGAATCCTGAACTGGAAGACACCTAATGACGTCATTTTTTTGACGATTTGAAGAAAAAAAATTTCAGAACACATGGCAATCATGTATTTTTCATAGAATGTTATTATATTCACTATTAATCAATATACATTCTAATTTTTTTATTTGCTGCAGACGAAACCATTTTAAATCAGTCCAGCAGCCACCATGATTTAAAAAATCACAGATCATCGGAAAATCGTGCCGTTGATAGTGAACATAAAGTTGAAGAATTGAAAGCTGATATTGCAGAGGTACAAGTACAAATTTCAAATTAAAATATCTTTTTTAAATTACAATATACATATCAAATACTTATTTTTTTAATTAACAGGTTAAGGCAAAGTTGAAAGAACTCAAACTCACTGTAAGTTCCAACATATTTTTAAAGAATTAATATAATTACCTGATAATTTATTTTATTTTTATATTTTTTTTGTACAACGATAAGGTTGACAAGCACATGGCTGATATCAAGAGTTATGTTGATAACTCGACCAAACTAATAATTAAAGAGATTCGATTGTCAAGAGGAGAACAAATACCAGAAGAACAACCAGAGGTGTGTATATATATATATATATATATA
>NC_028647.1:9205401-9211672 GCF_001406875.1 Solanum pennellii
TATGTATGAAATGGGTATATATTCATCATTTATATATAAATGTTCTGTATTAATCATGTATGAAATTTGTATTTTGAAATTACGTATGATTAATGAAAAAATGATGTATTAAACATATATGCAAGTTTTTTTTATTTGCAATCTATTATTTTATTTCTTACAAATAATTCAGAATACATTAATATCTGCAAAAATTTCATATTATCTGAAAATTATTTCAGGACAACGCCAATCAACATGCTGCACAATCTGATCCAACAGCTATGCCTACAGTTTCAATTGGACAACACGTCCAAATGTTAAACACAGCTGGTACGATATATTCATTTTTATCACATATATGTAAATTTAAGAAATTATTTTTATATAACTATTTATTATTTTTTATGTACATGAAGCTCAAAAGTCAACTGATGGTTGTTTCAACGTTGACGCACCTACAACGTCAACATCAAAACCACTAACATTGGACGATTATCCTGATTTTACTATGACACAAATAATCGCACTTGATCCAATTCTTAATGCTACCACGACTCCAAATGTGCAAACAAGACATAAGAATCTAGGAAAATACGATTCTTCTCCTTATATCAGAATGTCGGAAGGGGAAAGCAGTTCAAATAGAGTATCTATATTCTTTCAAATCAAACATCCATTCCAAAATCACAATGAGTTTGATGTTCCAGATTACCTGATTGAGGAGTTCAATAAATGAATTTTTAAAGATGTGTCAAGCAGGCGTGACAGGTATAAACTAAGATGAACAAAATTATTTTATTTAATTTCACAATTCAAAAATTAATATAATAATTATTTAAATATATATAGGAAAGCAGCATATTCCAAGGTTAAAAATACATTTCATCCTCAAATGGACTTTGGCGTTGTCAAAATCGGAGAAAACGATTTTTTCCACATAATGAGTCAACCGGGCAGACCTTTGGAAGACGGGGTAAGACATTTTTTGACTTAATTATTATGATTTTGATTTGCAGTGATATACGTATGATAATTATTTTGTATGGATTATGTGTGAATTGTGTATGAAACATATGGATATATTTGTAATGTACACTTTAAGTATGAGGTATCAACTGTATTATTTTTTTTGTTTTTTTTTGAAACAGCATATTAATACAATAATGTATTATCTCCGAAAGAAGGCAAAATACTCTCAGACAGTCACTTCTTACAGTACTGTTGATTGTTGATTTATGGCGTGGATGGAGACAGTCAGAATGTGACATGAGATGCATTTCACCGGACCATGATGTTGGACAATGCATTAGAGGATTTAAGCTGCTTGCTAACATTCTGTGGGATAGGGTTGACGAAGTAATCATCCCAGTCAACATCAGCGACAAATTCCATTGGTTCCTTGTTGTATTCCGGATCAAACGTAAATGTCTATATGTCTATGATTCGATGATGGGAGGATCTGTCCACTCAAGAAAAGTTAAAGAAGTTGTTGATAAACTTGCAACCATGATTTCTTTATTTCTGACGAGCACAGAATTTTATGGCAAAAGGCTTGATTTGTATGCGAATAATCTCCCTGATTATCAACAGAAGTCTCATTCTAAACCTCTCAGTATCAAGCATGTTACACATGTTCCTCAACAAGAAGAAAGTTCAAAGTATGTATACTTGTTATATTATTTTTTCTTCATCTTAAATTAAATTTGCTTTATAGTCATTACAAAAATTTTATAATTTCAATTTTTTTACAGTGATTGTGGTCTATACACATCTCTCTTTGCCGAATACATGAGCAATGATGTTTTTGATATATCTCATATTGATATCGATTCAAAATATCATCGTCAAAGATATGGTACATTACTTTGGCATTATGCAAAATCAAAGAATGATGAATGCGAATAAGTGAAAGTGAAGTTACAGGAACAGTTGCTAGCAAGAAGGGTGGACCTCGAACTCATAAAGAACAAATTATGGACGCCACCAATTATCCTACTCCAAAATTCCGTAACAGGAAGTAGAAATCTTCATGGCACAATGTACATTTTTTTGAATGACATGTTTTTTTAACTTATGAACTATTTATGTAATTTTCCAATTTTTTATTATGAATACTGATGGTTTTATATAAATTATTAATGATTATTACTAATTAAAAAATATGTCTCACTTTGTATAATTTTGAACGCAACAAGAAAATATAGGAACATTGTATGAATCATGTATGAACATTATATAAATTATGAATGTCATATTATAATTTGATATATAGAACATAGACAAATGTTATATATATACTATATTTTTTTTAATTTTATATCAATATAGTCTGCTTCACTATATATTTATAATTTTTAAATGTGTATGATATTTGTATAAATTGCACTTTTCAATATGTAATGTTAAATTTTTATATGCATAACGTATGAAAATTATATGAAATAGTACTGACATATGATTCAATATGACAATATGAATAAATATATAATTATACCTTAATAAATGTGTATGACTTTTGCATAAATTTTTTTTGTATGAATACTGTATGAATACTGTATACTTTCAAATACAAAACAGAAACAAATGTTACTTATAAAACTGGTATGAATACTGTATGAAAAATGTATGAATTATATCATATTATAATTTGATATGTAGAACATAAACATACATTATTTTTATATGCAAATATTGCTTGTATAAATGTATAAATTTTGTATATAGTCCTCATTCAATATGCAATAACTGTATGCATACTATATGAATATTATATGACTTATTAATGGTAACAAATGTTAATATATGAACAGTTGTATATACAATGTATGACCTTTGTATGAAAAGTAATATGATTCAATAAAAAAATAAAACATGTGTATAACAATTTAAATACTCAAAAACACAGATGTAACAGTAGGAAATCATTGTTTTTGTACAGGATAATTTGAACATGTCTTCCTATTGTGTCCAACTTGATGGCATCTACTGCATGTGCTTTTTGTCCTCTTGAATTTCAGATCAGCGAACCCCTTCCAGCGTTCAAATTTGGGTCTTCCCGCTGATTTTTTTGGACCGGGTGGCATCATTTTAGGCTCTGAAATATAACTTGGTATATCCCATGTGCTCTCGCATGGGATAGGCTCGACAGGAATGGCATAAGCATCTCTAAAATTCTTGAGGCTATAAAAAGCAGAACAGAAATCTGCTTCATGTAACTTCCTGTACCGGAGAACTGCAATTGCATGACTACATGGTATCTCATAATTTTGAAATCTTCCGCAACTACACATCCTTGTGTTCAAATTTACTATGTATTTCTTTGCTCCTTCAGCTACAACATGCAAATCAACGGTTGAAGGTATCACCTATGTAAAAGTAAAAAAAAAATTTATACATGCCACTAGATATTTAGAAGTAAAAATACAATACAGTGAAACACATACCCTCATATTGCACGACAACGCAATACTTTTCTGTAGATAAATATCATATTTTTTGTCAGATCAGATGTTGTCTTATCAGCCTCCTCATTATGCCTGTGAATCCACCTCTAAATTGTTACCCTCATAAACTCAAGAAGTGAAATCACGGGTAACCTCCTTGCTAACCTGTTAACATTATTCAATGACTCCGCGATGTTTGAAGTCATGGTCCATGTGCGCTTACAATTCGAGTAAGCTCTTGACCATTTGCTATAACCAATATCAAACAAGTATGGTCATATGCGCGTATCTATCTGATCTATTCTTCCCATAATTGTCTCAAACTGTTGTTTTGTATAAGCTTTTGCCAATGAAAAGAACAAAATCTTCAAATCTTCAGTATTTTTATTGAAATTTTTCAACACATTGACTGACAGATGCCATATGCATGCATAATGTTCTGATTCAGGATATACATTAGCAGTCCCTTTCTATATGCTTTCATTTCGGTCCGACATAAAACACATATTTTGTCTAACTCCATATGCTTCTTTAAACTGCTCAATGAACCAAGTCCATGAAGCATCGTTTTCGGAATCTACTATCGTATACGCCAACGGAAGTATATGACTTGCTCATTATTTTAAAAAGTATCACACAAATCAGAAATACAATTTATATATTTTTTTCATTATATTATATAATCAGAAAATTAAATAGGATAAAAATTTACCTCCCGGATCTATTGTGTTGGCAGTTAACATTGTACCACCATATGAACATTTTAATCCCGCACCATCAACAACTATAATTGGCCTACAATATTTCCAACCTCTAATACAAGCTTCTAAGGCAACAAATGCTTATAAAAATGTATCACCTTCTTTCCTTTTAATTTTCAAAACAGATCCTGGATATGTTTGCTCCCAAATGTAAAAATAACCTGAAAATAACAGTCCAATTCATACAAAAAATATACATATTTTATACATAAAGAATACACGAAAACATAACAGTCCAATTCAATGAGTAATCTTTAAATTTATTCTTATTTCAAAATTACCAGGTAATTTTACATAGGACTCTGCTGGATCTCCGCGCACCAACTTTACTGCTTTTTCTTTAGCTCTCCATGCCTGTATGTACGTCAACGAAACGCCATGCAATTTCAACATATCATCAGCTATATCTTTTGGAGTATATACCTTAGATGGATCAATATACTTCTCCATTATCAAGACAGCTACAACGTCAGTTATCCCCTAACGTCTGGCATAAACTCTTTCTCTAATAGAACAAGTGTGCTGAGCAATATACTTCCTAACTTTGAATAAATTTGATTTATTCAAACTAGATGCCCTCATCATCCAAGAACAAGTTTTAGAAATAAAATTCAGGTGATAACTGTTTCAAAATTAAGAAAATATACATTACAATTATATACAGTGAAATAAAAAAATAAAAAAATAACATTTTTTTTGCACACTTACTTAGATGCATTACAACGCGCAACACGAAAACTGAATTTTTCAACAAGTCCAACATGCCTCATAACCTCCTTAAGGGTTTCTTTATTATTATAAATCTGATTATCAACTACAAATATGTTGGAATGGTCACATATTATATCATTATCTATTTCACTATTATCATTGACAACTCCGTCTATATTCATTCCGATCAAACGATAGAATTGTTGGAGTACAAATCAATGTTAGTATGTGATAATCTAACATTAGAATTTATTCTATCGGTAATTATAACTCCATGACCTTCGTTATACTGCTCACGATCTTTCAAAGTGATGCATAATGGATATCTTGTAAAGAAATCCAAATTCACCCTCACCTGATCTAGAAAAACCTTTACCCCAACATCATTATGAATTTTAATAGGTAGACACATTTCGCTAACAATATATTTTATCTCAACAGAATTTATATTTTCTTCTATATTAAGTTGAGTTACTATAGCATTAACTAAACCAATATAAAGAGTAGAAGTATCATATAGGATGCCCTCCATCTCAAAGTCGACGTATTTTCCTGTTTCACAACATTAAAATTACATTTAGTGCACCACATAATAAAATTATAAAATTACTCATACAAAATTCATACACAATTTATATATAATTCACTGATATATACAACAAAAAAAATCCAATTTAATACACAATTAATCCAATGTTTATACACAATTCATATATATGAAACATATCAATAATGAAAAATCAATTCATACACAAATACTATATACTTCACTGATACATACAATCTAAAATGCACTGTCATACACAATTTATACAATTTATTAAAAATTTAATACACAATTAATCCAAACTTTATACAAAATTCATAAATATATAACAAATCAATCACTGATATATACAATCAAAAAAATAGGTTTTCATACATATTTTATACAATATATTGATACATTACATACATAAATAATACAGTTTTCATATTTCATCAATATACAAAATTTTATCACCTAACAATATAAATATTGTAACGACCTGTTTAGTCGTTTTAAGCAGCAGATTTTATTTCTGGAAAAACTGTCTGAGTCGACGGAACCCAGACGGACCGTCATGGGCACGACGGGCCGTCGAGGGGGTCTCGTTCCAAAACACTTAGAATTCTGAAATTTGGGTACTGAAATCGACTCTCTGAACTTCGTGACGACATGGCAGGACGGACCGTCGTGGGCACGACGGACCGTCACAGACTCTTCAAGGAAATTGAGTCTCTGAACTTTGTGACGGAAGCAGCAGGACGGACCGTCGCAGGCACGACGGGCCGTCACAGGCTGCGTAATCCCAGGCTGGGTCGGATTTCTGTTAAGTAATTTAAGGGGCGTTT
>NC_028647.1:9212044-9267810 GCF_001406875.1 Solanum pennellii
TCGTCTTCAACTCAACCGCAACTCTAGCCAGTCTTCATCAAGCCAGATTTCAGGGTGAGCTATTGCTTCTAGCTTGGACTGGATCTTCCTCTTCATGTCTTGATGCCTTGAGATTCCGGCATGGACTAGCTTTTTACTTATTTTAGCTTCTTAGATACTCTTAGATTAGTAATTTGAGGATAGATGTTCTTGTGATGATGACTTCCAGGTTTTGGGAATAAATAATGATTTATAAATTTTAGAAGTTATTTAATTGATTTTGTTAATAGGTTTTAAGTCTTCCGCATCGTATTTTGTTCATTATGGTTAAAATGTTGGGGATTGGATTGGTTGGTTCACTCACATAGTAGGATAAGTGTGGGTGCCAGTCGCGGCCCGTTTTGGGTCGTGACAAATATAATATGGAGTGGCTTTTACCAAAAATTTCACATTTCATATAACGTTCAAACAATATTAATACAAATTGTCAGACTTTGTTCATATTTTTTTCACAATAAAACTGCACAATGATTCAAAATTTGTAAATTTTTGTATTTTCTTCAGTAATCAATTATCACACCAATCTTCATTTTAATTACACATCAAAAGAAAATTACTATTACTTAATATTTTTCATAGTATCAGAAACACATCGTAATTGTATCACATACATCAAATCAGCATCTGCAATATAACAAAAATAAAAAAAAAACGACAAATTCCATACATGACAAAAAAAAATATATAATTACAACCAATAATTTATACTTAAAACATAACAAATCATAATTAAAAACTAACCTGATGAATTTCTCTTGCCACCATGTTTAATTAATATTGACACAATGTTCTCCATCAAATCAAATCTAATTGTTTTCAACGTCAAATTTTAAGAATTTTCAAAAAAAAAAACAAAAAAATATATCAATATTCGAATATCAAAATAATCCTCACTTTCTGAAAAAAAATCAAGCAATGCACGTTTAAAGAAAGAAAATAACAGATTAGAGTTTTTTAAGGATTAAAATCATAACTTATTAGCATTTAAAACTAATTGAGACATTTATAGTGTCTATCTAAAATTAAAAAAATTTCAAATCCCTTAAAATGTGCACATTAGTTATCAGTAATTAATAATAATTAATTTCACGCACATTATCTTATATTAATTTATTCATCTTTTTTTTCTTTTTACTATCTATTTTTAATAATTTAAAATTAACATTATTTTTTTGAAAAAATGCTATAACTTGATATATTAAATGTTATACAATGAAAATCAAACTCTTATGCCATAACTTGAGAATATGACTACATAAAATGCTATATACCTAATTTACACATTTTTATAGTAACATATGATTGAGAGGCCACTAATTCAGTAATTATTTTATTAAAAAAATCAAAACTATAACACTGTGAATCATGAAAAAAAAACAAGAATTTGGAAAAGAAAACTCGATGGAGCAGGCTAAAAAGTAAGAAGAACCTAAACGCGGTATAACAAGACAAGTTAAATTTAACGAGTTAAGGTTAATATTTTTTTTCCATCCTCACTTGTTTATTATTTTATACTTCGAATTCCCTTCGACAATATCCTAGCTCCGCTATTGTATTATACCGATTTGGTATCAAATTTGAACGTCAAGAAAATTCTATTTTGAAAAATATAACAAAAATTAACGTCAAATCCATGATTCAAAATCTTGATATAAACAATAGTGATAAATTGAAAATGAGCTTGCTTCCACCCGTATAAATTATGTTATAGACGGTAATTTAAAAAAATTGCCCACAGAAGAGTAGTAATTAACCTAAAACAATACATTCATGTAATAATTTCAGTTAATAATTTCAAAATCAGAATTCTATTTACTTCTCTTCTTTCTCTTTAATAATATATTATTTTCATCTCAATATATGTGATATTTTTTAGATTTTGAGAATTAAATAAATTTATATTTGATCGTAATATTTTCTTATATCTTTTAAGTATTTTGAATTGGTACTCTCTTCGTCTCAATTTATGTGACACTTTTCGTTTTTAGAGAGTCAAACAGTTTAAGTTTGAAAGATAATTTGCGCATAGAATCTTCAATTTTTTTGAAATGAAATTTATATAGTTGTAACTTACGTAAAAAGTACTATACCTTAGAATAGTTGACAATTCAAAATGTATAAAAGATGAGAAAATTACACGGTTAAACACACTTATACTACTTAATTACTTGTCATATCTATAGTTTGCTATAATTAACACTTGCGACTAACATTAATTATGTGGGCTGACTTCGAATTGTATAATTAGCCACGTTTGTATATGTATAATTCGCTACATATGCATAATTTGCAACTAGTAATTCTTCGTTTGATTTGTATTTATATACAATAATTTATATTTGTATATGACGATGATTTCTTTTGATTTTTCAATTTTGTCACTATATACATTCAATCTTTTTGTGTATGACTTTTTAAAGTTTTTATAAATGTTAGTTTTCAAATTTTGTATAATGTAATTTGTATGGTATATTTTGTATAACTTTCTTGAAGTTCATATGTTTATGTTTGTATCAATTCGTTATTTCAAGATTTATCATATTTGTATAATTTCAACTTAATATTACTCATTTATATAAAAACACGCAAATTATACAAACATAGCCATGAATTATACAAATGAGATGCGAATTATACAACCCTCTCTCGCGCGCCTCTCCCGATCTTGCTCGCCTCTCTCTTCCCTCTCCCAATCTCGCTTGTCATATATACAAAGTATAATATACAATTATCTAACTGATGTACATATAAAATTCATATCTCTCTCACTCTCTGCCCTCTGTTGCTCGCCTCTCTCCGCTCTCTCCCAATTTCACTCGCCTCTCCCCCCTATAACATTTAGCTACGAATTGTAATTATCAAACTATAATTATGAAGCATAATAAAATTAATTTTGAGTGTTCACATGCGAAAGTTCCTAAAAAAGACACTTATAGTAAAAAATAGTTGTTTTTTTAAATTTCGAAAAATGTTACATAAAATAAGACTTGATAAGTAATACACAAATATATAAAATTTCTTTCGTAGACAAATTTTAGATCAAACTTTTAAACTGTTTAACACGAAAAAAACCAAAAGTATCACAAAGAGGAGTACTCAGTTCCCCTTCCGAGCACAACAAGTGCTCCTATGTCTCTCCATCCAAAATCAGCTCTGAACTATTGCTGATTTTTCTATATTCAGGTAATATCTCTGCTTCTATATACTAAAGTAAACACTGCTGATTTGCTTTTGATCTGATTTTTTGTCTCTCCTTAGGTATCTTTTCTGATTTGCATTCGTTTATAGTCCCTCTTTAAATTGACCTGCTGCTGTGTTATGGTATTTTGAGATTATTCGATAGCATAAATATTCATAATATAGTGAAACCCTGTTTGGATAATGCGAGAATTTGCTGTGTAAATGTGAACAGATAGTTTAATTGATCATAGAATCCTTTCTCTTTTCTGTTTGACCAAATGAGTGTATTCCTTGTCGTTACCATTTCATTCAATTCCCTTAGGTGATAAATTATATTATTTATACATTGTTAAATAATTTTATATATACATACAATAGATGTCAAACCCCTTTAGGTATTTCATGTGTATTTCTACAGATTTTAAACTCCTTTATTGAAAATTATGGCTCCGCCTCTGTGTGAAAGGGTTGGATACCAAACGAATGGAGAGGGGAAAACAAAGGAACTTTGGGGGTTTTGCCTCAATCTTTTTTCATTTATGAATTTAGTTTTTTTTTTAATAAAAGAATTAATGTAAAATTTCCCATTTATAGGATGCTTTAGATTATAACAAGCTCTTATTGGGAAGATGGATTAGTTTCAGTTTAGTGACCAATTAGTTTATCGAATTAATCCAACATCGACCAAATAAGGTAATCTATTTGTAGACTCTATGCTGCTAGCAGGTTTGTGTTAAAAGACAATGTCTTTTGACACACGTCAAGCTATGAAAATTCCCTACAAGTGTCCATGATGAAGTATTTTCTGTATGCTTTCCAACAGGTAGTGTGATGCACGACATAGTGCTTCAAATCCTAGGTCTGTTTGACTAGACTAGACTCTTGTTAGTAAAAGAACAAGAAAAGCAAAAGCAAAGAAACTAATGGCTTAGAATACCTTGGGTTTTATGGAAATGCATACATAAACCAAAGTTAAACTATCGTTTTGAACTATAACAGAGTCCTCAAACATGTACAGTATTCTTTCAGCCATTTCTCAAACAATTCCAATGCAAATTGTAATAAACCAAATGTAATATCATGGAAGGCAAAAACAAAATATCTTTTCACATTTTTCAGAATTTAAATAAATTAAACTCATACTCAACTATGCAAGAAAAGCTAAACACTTGAAAAGAGAGCATTTCGTGTGGTAGAAAGAAATCGGAATAAACACAGATGTATATCTGATTCAAGATGTAGAACATGAAATTTAATTCTTGTTTGGAGCCTATTGAGGATAATAAGTAAGAAGATATTCATATTGAAGTCATGTAAAGCTCCATAACCAATTAAAACCTTAATGAAGCATGTAAACTGAAACAACCCAAGAACCAATTATGGGTGACAGCTCATTGTATGTCTCACATTTGTGGGGTTGTATAAGGTGAAAGACCAAATTAAATTGGATATATGTTGTAGGGAACAAATAAGATATATGTGAGCATCAAAGGAGTATAAATTGATGGAGCAAGTCCACTAAAGTTAGTACATAAGTGATGGATTGAAGGGTGAATGCTTAGTAATCCTTTGCATCTTAATATGGTCACATATTTGAGGAAGCATTGGAGCATATCTATTAGTATAGCTGCTGCCTCTGTTCTTGTTGGACGACATGATATAGGAAAAGATGTAATACTGGAATATGGAATGACTTTGAAGTGGAAAGACAGATGAACACTTGGCTTTAGATCAGTCATGTGAAGGATTGAATCGTTACTTATATTTGATGGGATTTATTAGCCAAGACCACTGCTGTGGGTAGGGGGAATTATGAACAATCTTATTTTTGAATTTTACTTAGGGATACCAGGTGGTGGTGGGGGGGGGTGCCTATTACTCCCTATTTTATGAAAGGAATGATATGTTGGGACCAAGACGGTGTAAATGATAGCAAGACAAGGACCCCAAACACTATTTATAAAGGAGAAATCAAGTCTTTTGCTGGGTAAAAATAGGGAGGTATGAAGGAGAGAAGCTCTTTGGCTCTCCATTTCATTTTCTGTATAAAGATAACCTCGGAAGGGGAAATAGAAACCAAGCAGCTACTTGGTTATTTGGAAAAATCACAGCTCTCCTGTGGCTTCACGGGAACTCTCGACACCACTCATTTAAATGGGTTTTTGGTACTTTGCATATACTTTACTTGTCAAAAGTTCTCTTTAATTTCTTAAGTTTTGTGCCCAGTTTAACACCTTCACATAAAATTAAATGAAATAATTTGTTTTTGCTCTTTCGTTCCCACTAAATCTCCTTTTCTACTCTTCTAGTTCACTTAACATCCAAGAGTCCAAGACAACCCCTCAATGTTAGGTGGTCATGATTTCTCCTGATATATCCTTGTAATCTTTATATGTAGTCTTATCACATCATCCAGTAAGAATAAAGTCCATTTATCTGTAGTGATCTTCACTCTTGAATATATCATGTTTGACACTCAGAATGTAAAATGCAGATTATATAATTATGTGTACATTTTAAATCCATATTTATCATCAGGAAGCAACGAGCAAAAGCAAAATTGCAGTTTTGGTACCTAATTTTTTGTCGTGCTTTGTCCATTCTATTTTTTTTTTTGAATTGTAAGTAGTAGTATAAACATGAAAGAACACAAAGCTTGTGCCAGATTACACCCAAAAAGCCATCCCATCCTACTTTCTTTCAACAAGTGTTGACAAAAAAAGCTTGTAATGTAGAGGATACTGTTTGTTATAAGGCTTATAGTTGGTAGTATCCATGATCTCCTTGAATTATTGGTGTTTGATTTCTCTTTTTAAAGTACCAATTTACTTACTATAATGGGTTTTAGTAATACAACTCATTTCAGATTTACATGCAGATACACTTCTGTGCTATATGTAGGTCTGCTGGTAAAAAAGTTAAATGGAGTGGCTAGTAATCATCGTTACAGTGGTTGTGCTGTGGGTGGCTTCACTCTTTAAAATTCTTCACGAATCTCTCTCTGCCTCACAAGTTAAAGTTTTGAATGATGGTATGGGGTGACTTCTCTACTAAATGTCAATTCTTGTTTTCTTTTGCATATACTGGCTGCCTCAGTTTGTTATGCACTATTTTTTAGAATCTAAATACAGACACGCATACGGCTTTCCCTGTAGTGTTTGTTGTACAGCTAATTGCTTCCTTTTTTTTTAGGATTAGCTAATTGCTTCCCTTCTTAATATGAAATTCTTTTTATGTTTCAGGTGGGGTTTTTTGCAAGAGAAACGTGTTGTTGGTTATTGCCCATCCGGATGATGAGTCTATGTAAGGTTGAACTCTTAACTTTGAGTTGTTATTTGTTCCTGTCATAATTTTTTTGAGAAACGCAAACTCTTGAATTGCTGTAGAGGGAGTTGCAGGCTAAGACACTTGGAACTGTATGTTAGTTTTGATCAAGATTATGTGAGCCTTATGTATGTCTAGTTATACACTAATGCAAAGTTGCTCAGTTGAAACAAAATTTAATTAGTTGAACTCGTAGGTGCATTCACTGAATAATAACTTAATGAGTCTCCATGAATTAATACGTCCATCTTGAAACGTGGTGGACTAGAATTTTGGTGGGCTAAACTATAAGATTCAATTTTTACCCCTTTGTAAATAGGTCATTTAAGAACTGGAATATGATTTGTCTTTATACAAATAATGATTTCAATCTTTCTGTTTTTGTTTGTTTTGTTAAGCATGTGATGTCCTCATACATATGATACATGAAAAATCTACAGCCTAAACAAAATGACATTCCTTTCTTTTTCTAAACTTCATCAAATTTCCTTTATGCTTGTTCTAAGAGAAGCATTCCTACTTGGACAATAGTTTTTCCTAGTCTCCATCCGTTTCAATTTGTTTCTCTTTAATTGCACGGTCTTAAACATGCCATGTGGAAATTTTAGAGTTTAGGAGTTGCCGAAAAAGGAAAGACATTCTTTTTAAAACAGGCCAACAAGGAAAGTAAGACAAGCAAATTGAAACAGAGGGAGTAGTTGGTAAGAAGGATCACAACTCTCGATGTTAGCTGATGTGAGTTGATTGTTAACTTGTCTCTAACTGTAGATGTCAGTTTCCTACATATGGTATAATGATCTTTTAATGTTTAGGCAATCTTAAGTAATCAATATTGTATCTATTTGCTGTACAAAGTGAGAGGACAATGACTTATGGTGCTTTTAACTCCATACTGCAGGTTCTTTACTCCAACCATTAATTATTTGTCTTCAAGAGGATGTAATTTGCACATCTTATGCATGTCAAAAGGTAATGCTCTTAGAATATTTCAATTGATGTTGCAGATGCTAAATCCAAAAATTTCCTTTATGCCTAAGTATTGAGTTGCATGTGTATTTTGGTTGCCTACTTGCCGTATATCTCAAGACGCAAAAAGTAATAAAATGAAATGTTGATTTTGAACCGGTTGAAATATTTAAGCAATTGATTTTTTAAAGAAGTATGATCCAGTTCAAGCAGTGTTTGTTAAACCTTAGGCTCGCTTTCTGGATTTGATTTATTGCAGCTATTTGCAACTTCAAAGTTTTTAATTGATCAGAACACAAATCACTAGAACTGTTCTTTACAAATCTTTATCCTAGATAACCAATAGTCTATTACTGATGCTAACTTTCAGTATATTGTTTCTGCTTTGTCGCATTGTATTGAAATATAGGTAATGCAGATGGTATAGGCGATGTCAGAAAAGAAGAACTTTATTTAGCCTCGGTTGTGCTTAAGGTGATGGGAAATTTTATCTGAATAGAAATCTGAGCGATGCATTAATGCTAGTTCTGTGATCTTTTATGTTGGCTTTAATGCAATTGTTAGTGCATTCCTCTATTTCTGTGAATTGCTATAACAGAAGTTCTTGTAAAATATTGAAGAAAGCAGTTAGATTTGAGTCGTTGATCTTTCTGTTCTCTAATTACTCATGTAGGTTCCACAAAAGCAAGTTAAAGTCCTTGACCATCCAGATCTACAGGTATTCTGATTGTATCAAAATGGTATATCTCTATGTTCTTGAATGTCTAAGTAGAGTTTTAATGCTTAGTTCTTACCAGGATGGTTTTGGCAAATCATGGAACTCTAAGTTACTGTCAAAGATTATCAAGGAGGAAATTGTCAATTGTGCAATTGATTTGGTTAGTGATTTCAGTAATTATCTAGTTCACCTAGATGCCTTTTCAAGTAACCTTCAGTAGCTTGTGCTTCTTTGGTTGTTCTAAATTTAAGCTTCCTCCCATTGACTTCATTGTATAAGTGGCTTTCCTACTTCACTATATTAAAATCTTGATCTCAAGGTATATCCTTCGTTTATTTGTTCATTTTTGTTGAATATTAAAGAATATAGTTTTCATTATTCCTATTTCAGTTGCGATGAACTAATTTAATTTGATTTTCCCTCTACTTAATTTGAGTTTATACGGAAGAATCCGCTATGACTTCGTTGGGGCCTACCATTCTGGATTTTAAATAGAGAACCTAAGAAGGATTACATATTCCTTACTCCAGTCTACCAAATATACCATGTACATTTGAAACGAGTGCATAATGTGATAGACTCTTGTATTTGTGCAAGCTTTAATGTTTGGTATACTATAGGACAGTCTTTCAGAAAGGAAGCTGAAACTCCCATAAAGAAATATGGGGTAACCTCATGAAGTTCTGATTTAGGGAATAATGCAGTGGTTGCCTATTTCACGGTTCACATTTTAGACAATAAATTTTTCGTCAAGAAAATAATCGACTGCAAAATGTTGTAAATAAGTGTGGAATTTTATTTCAATACAGTCAATATTACAATCTCAAAAATGATTATTCTTTTTTCAAATAAATTCAAGGGCCTTCGAGTTTGGTCTTGAACTTTGTGGCTTTTAATCCAAGCGCTTGGAGCTTGATCTTGAATTTTGATCTTGACCTTTGAATACTTAGAACACTTGAAATACTTGCAACTTATAGAGAAATTTGTACCCTTTGATCTACGAACTGCTCTAGCTTCTACATCGACCCTGCCTGATCAAACACAAGTTATTATCTGCCAAAAATGGGTAGTATTGCTGCCGGTTAAGGATGGAATTGAAGAAATTAGGCTTGAGCATCTCGTAATCATTTATGAGGTTGAGAAGGAAAATTGATGAAAATTCACCATTGATTACTTGAGTATGGCCTATGGGATACTGTTCGAAAATCCCAGAAGAAGTGAAGAACAGAAATCTGTCTTAGTGCACCCACTTCCCTGACTACAGAGATACTTCGTTTAGAAGATCATTCAACGGAGTACTCTTGCAATGTTTGGAGGAGGATGAACCTCTTCAAGCTTTTCAAGAAGCATATTCTGGGGTGTGGATCACATCAAGTTGCGCTAAAACTCTACTTCCACATAAAACGGATGGGATATTATTGCCAACAATGGTGAAATATTGCTTGGACTATGCTAGAAGATGTAAAACTTGTTAGTTGCATGCAAAATTTTATACATCAGCCACCTGAAGCGTTACACCCACTGTTGCATCTTGGCCATTTGACAATTCGGGGACTAGATGGGCAGAAGTTGTTGCTCTCAAGGAAGTAAAGAAAGAAAATGTTGCAAACTCCATTCGAGAAAATAGCATCTATCACTTGGACATTCCTTGTTATATAACAATGGACAATGGCAAGCCATTTTGATAACAAATTGATGAATAAGATTTGTGATATATTTATCTTCAAGTAGCTTAAGATTTTTTAAGATTTTCCTTTTGTTTGTATTCAAAGTGTTGCCTTACGAGTTATTTGTGACCACAGGGAAATGTTATTTATGTCACCTTTCATCTCATGGACACTTGTTTTCCAGGTCATAACTTTTGATAATTATGGAGTCTCAGGTCACTGTAACCATCAAGATGTTCATCAAGGTGTACGGTAAGTTATTCATCATATTCTGGTAGCCGTTGGTAGTAATTTTGCAAATGAAATTAGCCACCATATTTTGGTATTACTTGGAAGTGTTCTTGCAGATGTTATAAAGAGAGTTATTTAGTATTGACGATTAACAGTGATATTTAATACTAGCAAAGTTTCATAGTGATCCTGTTTCTTTCTAGTTTGATATCTTTTATACTTGATTTAGTATTTTAAACAAGCATCATTGTAAGGGATTCTTTACTTTTCTTTTGTTGAATCTATAATTGATTGACATGCCGATAACATGTGTATTTTGTATGACAAGAAAAACATTGATGAGTTGGACACTCTTCTGTAGATGTAGGACTTCAAAATATATCTTCTTCAACATTCAACAAATTAACTCAACCATAATTCTAATTCTCCCATTATGATAGTTAGGTTAGCACGTTTACTTTAGGTCCTATATTCTTGGAGTCTTTTAGTTATATCAGAGATTTATATACCAGTATAAACTACGCCCAGGGTTCCCTCATCTGAGATCTCTGGGGAAGTGGATCAAGTTGGCCCTTGCAGAGAATTCTAGTAGTTTTTGTCTCTTTTCATTTTTATTGTTCAATAATATCAGCATGAGATGAGCTTCGATAGAGCAGTACGGCTAGTGAGAGTCATACGGTTGATTTGAACTGGGTCTAGGATTGAGAGGTGTAGTTGTCGTTGTAGTATATTACTTCTCCCATTAGTTTTCTAGAATTTGGTTTGAAATATGTAAGGCTTAAAATTAGTAGCTCATCTTTATAAAATGGTTTCTTTATATGCAGAAAACTATTGCAAGATACTTCACATAAAGAAGTTGAGGTCTGGGAGCTTGTGAGTTCTTCCCTTGTCTCTTTACTTTTGGTACTACTTGTAGACTTCTATTTTAGTTTCTTGGGACTATCGTACTACAGCAACGACAACTAAGTTTATGTTTTTTATTTCAAGCAAGCTGAAGTCAACTGTATAAATTCTCACCGACCATTTTGTTTCATTTAAGCTCATCTTTTTCTTGGGAATATCATAGCTAGAAAAATTTAGATGCTAATTGGTTTTGAATTTTATGACACTCTGATTGGCATCTTTTCAATCGTAACTTTATGGTCTAAGGTTTAATGTGGGAGCTTCATGATAAATCATTTTCAGATTAGCACTAGTATCTTGCGCAAGTACAGTGGACCAGTTGACATATGGTTGTCCCTCCTATCTGCCAAGTTCCATTTAAGTGGAGTGGCGCATTGCTTTCTAAACGAACATCCCAGAAGGAGCTTAGCTGCAATGGCTCAGCACAGGAGTCAGTGGGTTTGGTATGTAATACCCTTGCTATTTGTCTTGCTATGATACATGAGTAAGGAAGTTTGGAAAGAACTAAACGTAATTATTTATTCCGAGTTTCTCTTTCCAGACATTCATTACGTTATTCCATAATGAGTGTGAGAAGACTGAAGACACATCAAATATAAAGAAAATTATCTATAAGAGACATCTATAATCCTCTTGATTTTAAGTTATTACACAGTAGAAATGTAGTTGCAGATACGTTCTTTGGATTAATGCATCAGTGCTTAACCAGATGCTTATAACGTTTGCTAGATTGCAGTTCACACACTAGCCTTGTCGTAACTGTTTTTGGGTTTACCTTTTCAGGTTTCGAAAGCTATTTGTTTCTTTCTCAAGTTACACATATGTTAACTGCGTTAGGAAGATCAACTAGATACATGTTAAGAGTTGTTGGTTCAAGAAGACACTTGAAAGGAAGATCGACTAGACTAGATGTTGGTTTGGTTTAACAACACTTGAAATGGCAATGGTAAGTAAAACCACTTAGTTTTCGATCATCTAAGTCTCTCTTGTGAGTTTTTCTTTGAAAAACATCCGATTGATTAAAATTGGATAAGTGTTTCAATGTTTTTTTGTGGTTGTAGAATAGTTGGTACTACTTCACTTAATTAAATTGAGTATAAATGTTTTGAGCTCTTTTTTTTATATATAAATTTAGAAGTACCAAAAGCCTAGTGCTTTTGATGAATAATTTGGTTTTGATGCAATGCAAATCAATTAAAGATTGGTTTTCTTTTTACTACTCTTTTCTATCTTTTTTTTCCCACTGTATGTCATTCTTATAATGATTAAGTGAGGCGTAGATATTTGAGAAAACTACGCAAATTGGATCCATTAGGCAAAGTATTTACTCAAATTGGACCCAATCTAATATATTTATCCTGAGATCCACGGCCCAAACAATGACCCGACTGCTCCATTGTTCTATTCACTGAATCACCACTTTTTCATCCTTGATATCATTAGAATATATATATATGCTCTGATGGTATCAACCCGTAATTGAGCAGTCTTTTCACTTGAACATTGTATATTCCTTTTGATTCCATCAAAGTATATATATATATATATATATACACTCTAATGATATCAAGGATTAACTGAATAGTGTTTTCATTGAAATAATATTTCTTCCTCTTATATATATATATATTTTTGATGATATTAAATAGTAAACACGTATTAATAGTAAAAAACAAGAGGGTATGAAAGTAAAGAGGTAGCTACTTCTCAATAGTTTATAAATTTCCTTAAAGTTTTAATTTTTTTTTATCTCAAAGACTTTTTTAAAAATAAAAAATAATATAGGTGAGAAGTCCCTATCAAAATTTTGAAATATTAAAAGACACAAGTTAGAGAAAAGGCCACGTAAAAGTTAACAAATGTGTTTTTTTTAAGTAAGGAAAGGGAGAAGCACAAATCAAGTGGCAAAAGGATAAATTCTATACATATATATCACTTTGAGACAAATTCCTCCCTTTTCTCCAAAACACATTGCGTGACTTCACCTCACTGTCTTTATTTTTCATTTCCATTTTGTTTAACAAAAAGTTATTAATTTTCTTGCTTTATCTCCAAGCATTCTTCCCCCTTTCACCACAATTCCAAACTTTTTGAAACATTGTTTGTTCGAATATTTTTTCATTGTAGTAAAATATTATAAAGGTGATATATTGTATAACATGAAAAAATGATTTCCGATAAAACGTGATTGTTATAAAGGATGATTGTATAAATTATTATCATGTTAAGTTAACCTAGACTAAGATAGTATTACTTGTCATAACAACCCTAACAAGGTAACTCGAACGATTGTATGATAGCCTGTTATAATTTTAGATCCAGAACTTAAATGTACTGTCAGTATATATAAATTAAATTTATTATTTATTCTTGAGGAAAAAAGGAAACAAAGCATATAAAGTACAAGATCTAAAAAGCTAGTTTTGATGGTAAATATTAAACAAGGAATGCATGTCTTACATCTTTCCCCTACCATCAAATCCCCCCAACCCCACTTTTCCACCTTACTAATTCACCTCTTTATCTACTTCTCCACCCTTTGATAATCTCCCAAAGTAAGCATCTTTCTCTTGTGTTATAATATGTAAGTAATGGGAAGGACATTCACAGCTTGTCTTTCTCCATTTCACCAAAGAAAATGCATCTTTCATATTACAAATAGTGAAACTATGGCTCTCTTTGCTTCATTCACCAAAGAAATCAAGAATCTCCAATCATCACTACTATCCAACAATTCTTTAACTCTTCAATGGTGTGTAGAAGCCATGACTCTACTGAAAAAACTCCACTCTCAATTTCTTCTCATCATATTGGAGAAATCAAAGGGAATACATTTTACATGGGTCAATGATGACATGTTGAATCTATACATGAATGAGAGTTTAAACATCATGGAGCTTTGTAACATGTTGAAGTCATCAAGTTTTAAGATCAACATGTATCATTTAACAATTGATACTACAATCAAGAATCTAAATCATCATGAGGCTAAAGCATTTGCCAGTATGCAACCAATTGTACAAAAAGACAACAAGAGTATTCTTATTCAAGAAATGCAAAGGGATTATTGTTCAAGTTTGGTTTGCACAATTAGAGTTGCAATGAGTTTATTATCTTACATTCTTTTAAATGTTTTTATGTATCCAACTAAGAATTATAACGTTGAAGTTGTTGATAGGATTTGTTGCAAGTACTCTTCTCCAATTAAGTCATTCAAGGACTCAGTTAATGAACTTGCCACTGAATTTGAAAGGAAATATTACAATGATGGAGAAAGAGGAGTAATGAGATTTTATGAGTATGAAGAAATGGAGAAGGCAATAGTGGAAGCAAAAGAAAAGTTTAAAAGTGGATATGAAGAAGAAGAAATAAAGAGAATTAAAGATGTTATTTTTCAGAAATCTATAGCTCTAAAGGCTGGTTTGGAGAAGTTTGAATTACAAGTTGATCAAGTATTTGAAGAGGTGCTAAAAGGAAGGAATAAATTGCTCCAAATGGTTGGTAAAGCCAATGGAATTTTTAGATAAGTCATACTTTACTTCTTGTATATATTTCTTCTTCATTTTTTTTTCAAGGGCAGAGTTGGTCAATATATATATATATATATATATATATATATAATACTCTCTATATGGTCCACTTTATATGACAACTTTCTAATTAACTATTAATTATATAATATAATTGAACTCCATGTGTCACAATTTATATATCAACTCTTAATTTGACTTTTTATTTTATCCTTAATGAAATATATATCATACAAATATCAATCACTTATTTCAAATGACAAGACGTAAAAAATCTTTCTTTATTAATGTTTTTGTTTTATGCTAAATCAAAAACTACCACATGAATTGACATAAATTAGAACGAAGGAAGTAGTAGTTGTGGCCGAAAATTATAACATACTACAAACCCCTCCATATTGTTAAACAAAACCTCATAAGAGGAGAGAAAAAAAAATCGATTCAGAAAACATTCTATGGCAAAATTCAGAGAAGGATCGCATATCGAGAAGTATGATGTAAACAATCTACCCTAAATCCCTAATGCAAGTATAAGTAGTTGCCCTCAACGACTCCAACCCATATATAATTGCTCCAAAGCTCCCTTCTATTGAGGAAAAAAAATACACATCTATGTAATTAATACATTGGTAACAAGTTTTATTAAGATACGTTAATTCTCATTCAATAATTAAATTTTTATCCATCATGATTGGTGTAAATAGTGAGTGTGCTCATCACAAAGAGTAAAGCCACTTAAAAGTTGGAATTATCATGATAAGACTATAAATTGAATGAGTAAATAGTATCAATTGGTCCAAATATTAGAAACAATAAATTGGCACCCTGCTTCATAGAAAAAGAATACATATAGTATCAGGTATTTTCTTCACCAACTCATGTAGATACAATGGAAAATTAATAGGATGCTTTAACACTAGGAGTTGGTCAAGGCAATGAAATTAATAGAATGGAAGCTGTAATGGTGGTAGTATGTTCTTTGCACCAGAAAGATGAGCCAGCAGAATCCACCTTGCGTTGCTTTATATCGATTGGGCTGGCATGTGTATCGCTTTCTCTAGAGAATTTTGGTAATGTACAACAGACACAATCACAATGGCTATGGCACGATGACCCTCTTTCCAGCAAGCAAGTACAATATAGTGACGCATATAACAAAAAAATTGAATCATCAGCCAAAACCAGGAGTCACTCAGCTTTTACTCCGTCTCAGGTTGAGAGAGAATATTCCTCTGCTCGTCTGATCTGTGACGGAACAGCTTAGCTATCTTTCGCCTTTCACAATCCTACAATGCCAATACTAAGTGTTAGAGGAAAAGGGAAGGTTGTCTATATCTACAGTCGCACTTGGAAGGAACTTAAATTTCTCACCTTGAACATGTTGAGATAAAAAGGTTTGTCTGGGTTCATCTTTCTCAACTTATAGTATGTATATGCAAAACTCAGTTGATCACGGGGAGTAAACCGGTCAACCTCATTGAACCATAAACAAGAAAACAAGTTTGACATTGGTGTGTGAGCCCTCACAATAAAAGATCCTTCTGGTACATCTGTCAGAAAAATGTAATGACATTTAGCCAATAAGAACACAGAAGCAGAAAGGTATTGCAAGAAAAATAAATATAGAACAGTGAACGTACTGCTGTGAAGAAGCTTGTTTGGATCAGATGCATTAAATCTTTGCAATCCATCAGCCTGATAAAATGCAAATTGTTCATCTATGACAGTATGATTGTACTTGTTAAGTTTCTTGTTTTGGGCTACTTCTTCCCACACACAATGCCTGTCATAGTGATTGGAAATTGCATATTCATAACCTTTACGCCACAGAAAGTACTCCAATATGAGTAGGGGATCAAGCTGCAGCCGAAGCTTGCTATCTAACCATATTGAATACCTGCATAATTTCAAATGAAAATGCTTGTAAAATGTTTTTGAAAAATAAAATAAAATTATAAGCTACTACGATAGAAATTCTCCCCTCCACCTCCTCTTTCTTTAGAGAGAGGTGGTTCAGTACGCAATTCACATTCAAGCATCTCAACTTTTTAATAAACAAACAGAAATTTAGAAAGTTCAAGCAAACAATTACATGCATAGAAATGGAAGGCCCACAAGAGAGGATAAAAGAGCATTTTACAGCAGTATCACTAGTGGGTTAGATGAACTCATCGTTCACCCTTTGCTACTCCATTCACAGATAATACTGCATTCTATTACATGCAATGTGGAGTAAATTATATGACAGTGGGTATCCACTATCCACTACATGTTGGATAAATATGGAAAGGGAAGAAAAGGGGTAGGCAAGCAGTAAGATGAAGGCTGAGAGATGTGGGTCATTAACATTTTAGGTTGTATCTTTCCCAACACCACCACACAAACAAGGGAAAGCAGAAACCCAGGCAAATTATGGAATCCTAAAAAAACAGCTACCAAAGTTGAGAGCACCAATGAGTTAATTCAAAATTAGCACTAGGAATTCTCTGAACTATATTTATGGAATTGCCAGTTCACATAATGGACTTTTCCAAATATAGTTTAGTCCCCAGTAAACAGAAGGGAAAGGGTAATTATTGCCAATCGATAGTAGACCAAATTCCAACAGTCTCTTATTCAGTACCATCTCAGCATTTTGATTATTTGCAGAAACTAGTACATTTGCACTCATCAGTTGACTTCTGTCTACACAATATCTTTTAAATGGTGAAAACAACACATTGCTGCACCACTCAAAGTGAAAAAACAGTAAACCCAAAAGAGAAATTATTTACTTGAAGTTCTGCCTCTACAGTGAGACTAATCCCCACTAAAAACCAAACCATCATAAGAAGCTATCCTCAATCTAATATTCGAAAAAAGCACGCACCAATTTTTCAACTAGACAAAAAAAGATGCTAATGGAACTGGTATTTTGATGCACTGAGGGAAGCATGAAGCTAATGCTGAGAATGTACCAAATACAAATGATGTCCCTTAAGTTAAATATTAAGCTAGTGCAGACAACTAATTGCATTGAGAACGAATTTGTTTTTTCCTTCTTTTGTTCTTTTGTTCTTTTATTTTTTTGATTTGGTAAACCCCTGATTGGAAGTGAATATTGAGTGCTAACTAGCTATAGCATGGTATCATACAAGAAGAATATAAGCAGTAGCATACCACAAACAAATACTATACAAGATTGTAATTCCAGTTACCTGGCTGAAGTAAAGAGTCGATGAGACAATAACTTTGGTATCTTTCCCACTCTCCGCATATCAGAAAATGGAAGATTCTTTACCACTACGATCTTCCATAAACCTACAAAGCCCATGCTGTCTGGCATCTTACCTTCAGCTGTAAGAGTTTTTAGAGTAACTTCATCCACAAACATAACGAAGCAAACATTTTTCTTTGATATACGGGAGACCTGGAAAAGAAATTTAAATTAAGAAAATGTTATACAATGCAGCTAACGATAAGTTTAGGTAAAGCAATTCAAAATCTCGTATACACAACTACAAAAGCTATTGACAGAACCGAAACAGGTGAAACACAGTAGACGGTTTCCCCTTCTTTTTTTGATAAGTAGGTCATCCACAAAAGACTCTACAACAACAACATGCCCAGTGTAATCCCACAAATGAGGTATGGGAAGGTAGAGTGTATGTAGACCTTACTGCTACCTTCGGAGAGAAAGAAGCTGTTTCCGATCTAGATGCATTATAAACCTTAACTGAAATGAGCTAGGAGCAATGTTTTCAAAAATGGTACTGACAAATCAGTTCAACTGGTTTAACAAAGTTGCCACACAACTGGATGGGCTACAAGTCTATTTTTCACAAAGAAAAAATTGGTCAAACCGAGAAAATCAGAAATCCTGTAGAACCAAGACTGAACAAGCTGTGACTCTCTGAGCTTTTCATGTTCTTTGGGTCTATTCTTCAGTTTTGAGTTAATTCTTGAACATAAAGACCATGATCCAAATAAAATACAAGTGTTTAACATGGCTAAGAAATTACTCCATCTTGAAGGAAAGTTTAAGCCTGCAAGAGAGAGAGAGAAGAACAAAGCAAGGAGAAAACTGCTTATGATGCTAACATAATACCCTCTCAGCTTCATTTGTCAATATCGAGAAAGCTAGTTTGCAAAGATATAAATTTGACTGATCACATCACAGTGATGATGGGGCTTTCACTGTTAGCATGGCCTAATAGATTGGATAACAACCATCATAGCAGAAGCCAGTAAAACGTTTTAAATGGTTGGTTCTGAGGGCTTGCCTAACACATGAAGTCCTGAAGAAGAAAGAAATGACTATAGTATCTTGATGTTCACTGTGTGGGAAAACAGAAGAGACCAACAATCATTTGTTTTTGCACTGCAGTTCCACAGCACAGATTTGGGCCATATTTTTCAACCACAGAAAACTAAGTGGAGTATGCCTGTTGAGTTGTTGGATTAGGGGGAGCAGCAAGAGGCAGAAGGCTAGGTGGAGATTAATTCCCCATGCATATGGTGGACAGTTTGGAGAGAGAGGAATTGTAGAAATTTTGAAGAAACATCCAAGTCCTTTCACAAGGCTAAATGGAATTGTAATGTATCTCTCTTATTTTGGTGTAGACACATAGGTTCAGAGGAATCAGAACAGCTGGTAGAAATTTTAGGATCTCTGTAAGTAGTACTTTATCTGCTCCAACTTTTGAAGGTCCAGCATTAGCATCTCCTTTTAAAAAAAGAAAAGAAAAAAAGATTGAGGATAAGAATAAGGGAGATAGGATTGTGGCGGGGTGATGAAGTTGAAATGACAGGGTGAAAGAAAAGGGAAAGATAGACAAAAGAAAGATAAGAGTTTGATAGGTGGACGTGGTATTTCGCATGTTTTATTGCATCTTTGGATTGAAATGGGTCATGGCACAGACCATAAAAGAAGCACATATTAAGTGGAGCTTGTGGAGAGATGAAACCATCAAAAGGATCAGGCTAATGATCCCTGCTGCTACCTTCTGGGTTATTTGGAATGAGAGGAAAAAAGATGTTTTGATGGAACCTCAAAACTCCAAATCACTCCCTCAAAACTAGATGCTGGCTCTTACTCTTTTGCTGGTCTAAATTGGCTAATGTTCTAGCACTGAACAATTTTTGGAGTTAATTAATTTCCTTCTCTTAGACTGACATACTGTAAAGGGATTTCCTCTTTTTTTTCAGCTCCTTGGTCAATTTTTCTCAGTGTAAGTTGTAATATATGCATCTTCTTGATGCCCTTTTATTAATGAAATACCTTGCTTTATTAAAAAAAATATTTCAATGAAACAAAGGTCAGCAGTTTGCTCATTCACTGGAAGGATTCTTCGAATTTGCAGTCCTTTGTGTTAAATGTGTCTCGAGCACATTGGAAACTACCAAACAGCATGATCAACAACTGGAATTCTATTTTATATGAATACTTTCCACCTAACAGACTAGCACTTGCACATCTTTTTTTTTTTTTTGAGAAGGTGACTAGCACTTGCACTTTCACATTTGTATCTTCTAAAACCGAACATATTCCCTCAATCCTATTTTAAAAGACCACAAGATCTATTTGACAATACACCTTTCTATATTTGGAAACACTAAATAGATTGACAAGGAATTTGAAAATGCTAACTTTAAGGGTAATTTTTATATGTTACATCTGCTCTCCATGAAGCAAAGAGCATGTAATTTTTTTGGGGGGGGGTCTTATGTCTCCAAATAAAGGAAGAAAAACAGAAAATGTAAAAATATGATATTAACAATATAAGACAGGAAGGACTTCGATGGAACACTCCAAAACCTTTTCAAAAGGTTCCAACAGCTAGATACAACACAAGAACTCCATCTAAGAGGTAACATACTACTAGAGAATAGACTTTAAATAATGGAGAAGGATGGGGGGTTTTATCAAGAAAAGCTCTCGGACTTGGGTGCGCGTATCCGATGCAGATGCGAATCCGAGGGTGGCAAAATCAAAATTTTAAGATTCGGGGGTACTGATCCAGGTATGGATACGGGTGTTGGGATTCGGCTAAAAATTCAAGATTATAAAATACAGCTATATAGATATTCTAAAATCTAAATTATGGAAGATCTTCTAGGTTGTCTTTCCCAAGACCCCCACAACTTCTTCTTTCAAGCTCCTTTGTTCTTCCCCTCAAAAAAAGAAAAAAGAAAGTCATTCAAGACCTTCCACCAACTTTCCTTACAAATCATTGCTATTGTCTACCAAAAGTTAGAATACACCCGCTTAAATTCTTAGTTTCTTTTTGTTTGACTTGAAACAAAAGGACTAAAATACTGAAGGTATGCCATTCCTCATGTCTTTAAATCTATTTTATCTTTTATCAAAATCTTAAATTTCCCCCAAATTTGTCCATGGAGTCTGATCAAAGTATCTGATTTTGGGTTGATCAAATCCCACACGTATCCTGCACCCCTTTCGTGTTGACACTGGTGCGGCAGAAAAACTAACGGGCCTGCACAACTTAGAAGAAAAGTAACCGAGATAAGGGTATCGCTAAAAGCAGATGGGCCAGACATTTAAGGAGATTACAAGTGGAGGTATCTAAAGTGACTTTTTAAATGAGGATAATATTTTCATGATTTGCTGAAAAGGACATACGAGCAATATGACGAAAAGTAGAGAACCTATAACAAAATATAATTCTCCGCAAAAGACACCCTATCTTTTATACAAGCATGGACTTATAGGAACACAAAAAGAGAAAAAAACAAGAGGTTATTCTTTATGTACTCATTCTCTAGCCATCAAACATTCCCTAATTCCTCTCCTTTCATATACCCTACATGAGGGACTAGAGGAGCAGCATCCCAATGCCTTTTGTCTTCTCTTCCTTCTTTTAAAGCCCCAACTGTGCAGTGCATCTTCAGTTGTGCCAGATATAGCTAACGGTAATCCAAACTAATTCAGGATGATCAACACAACAGTCTCCACCTAATAATGTAGCAGCAGGAGGCTACATCTTCACCCGAACATGAATCACCAACTTACAAAAGTAATCCTCCTCTTCTTCAGGTTTTCAACAATCAATATTGCTCCCTTTGCTGCCGACATGCAAAGAAGCACACTTTTCTTGGGACCGTACGAATCCAAATGAATAAATGTGGTAAGCTCGACTCCTTTATGGTGGTACGAGTTAAACTGAAAAAGTGTCATCTATCCTTGCTCCCATCTCCATGAAAACGGATCAATAAGTGATATGTTCTGCTTATTTTGGAGTTCCACCAAGCTTGGGAATTTGTCAATCCCTCTGTCCAGTAGATTCCACTATTACCTTAAAACCCAATGAATTCACCGCTCATGTGTCCGTCGAATCTATTATACTATCATCTTTCTCTAACTTATAAACTCAGTATAAGAATCAGAAGGGAAATCTCAACACATTCTCTCCACACCAACTGTGACCCTAATAATATACATGCTTCCATCTCCTACCCTAAGTGATATTTAGGACCCGTTTGGACATGATTTCAGTGATTTGAAGTTAAAATTTTGTTTGGACTTGCAATTCGAATTTCTTAAGTAGTAGTTTTTTTCCTCATAAACATGAAAACCCTACAATTTATGAGAACTATCAAAAAACATCTTAACCTTAAGGCTATCTTACCAAATGAGCAACCCATATTCATAAACAAGGTACTAGAATATCCTAAGGTGCCACATTAATAAATCGCATATCTCCATGTTCCTTTATATAAATGCTTGCGATGATCATTTTCAAAAATAAATGCTTGCAGTTGCATGTTATTACAAACTTTAAAATGCACAGAAGTTTACGAAGATCTGCTAGTCCAAAAAATCAATAATAGTAGTAACTAACTATTCTTTAGTATAATCCTTTAACATGGTCCGGGCAATCTATTCACGTCATGCACAGGTCTTTCTATCCCTTCATAATGCTTCTACACTCTGCACCCGAATAGTAGATTGATATTTTATTTTATAAGTAGAGGTATTACTCCTTCTGCCTCAATTTATGTAAAGGTGTTCCATTGACACGAAATTTTAAAAATAAAATGAATAATTTAGACACATAACATGTACAGAGCTTCTAATTTGGTAATAAGATGTTACTTTAGTTGTCAACCTTTTTTTGGCACATAAGCTAGATAACTGCAAAGTACCAATATTGCTCTAACTACCCGTGATTAATTAGTGGTAGTGAGAGCAACACATGTCTTTTTCATTTTTTCTCTCCTACTAACGGAAATGAAGTTATATATCAAGTGGTCCAGACGTCATGTCATTGAGGGTAACATTAGGATGCTAATTTTGAAAATGTTAAAGGTGTTGTTCCTTCTTGAGACAGTTAAAAAATGTCTGTTCTCCTTCAGTCTTCACACATCTGGAATCTCTTTCTCAACATAATGGGAGTCACCTGGAGAATGCCTAGGGTAGGACAACAAGGGAGTTGCTACAATACTGGCATTTATGAGGTTGGGGAGAGGAAAGGAAGAAAATTTGGAACACCATCCCTTTAGTGATTTGGTGGATCCTATGGAAGGAAAGGAACAACAGAGTTTTTGAGAACAAATTGGGGTATGTTACTAACATTAAGAACAGATGTATATCCTTTACTAATTTATCGGTGCAACATGGCTATTGCAATAATGTAGGATCCCATGCTTGACTTTCTGAGCTCATTACATAATTCAGTAATGTGGCCCCTACTGTTAATATTTTACAGCACTGGTTGGTGAGATCAATACAATACTTTTAACAATTTAAAAATATCTCTCAGAAAATGGGAAAGAGGGAGTAATAAAAATGAAAGAGCGATATTTTTAGTCCTCCGTGCCCTATTCAGATTGCCACAGCCTATTTCTCAGGAGGTGTCTAAAGTGATAATGTTGGAATATAATTATAACCTGTATACTAGTGGTAAAAAATTACAAGGAACAAAAATAATAAAATATCTTAATAATGAGTATTTTTTTTTTTTTATGAAGTAATTAGTTCTATTGCAGGCATCAAGTAGATGCATAATAGTTACAAAAGCTTAGTAGCAAAAGGTCAGCTCTCCTTTACATTGTTAATTGAGAATCAGGGAGTGGACATGGTTCAGAAATGAATCAAGGCAATCTAGAGGGGATAAATAAACCCAACTATACAAAAACATGAGGCAGTTAGCTTTTAAAGATTGGTAGGTAGTTGATATTCCATCAAAGCATCTTCTATTCCTTTCGTTCCAGATACTCCAAAAAATGGCTGCAGGTATCATCTTCCAGATTCTCTTAATAATGAGTATTAGTTTGAATATTTAGGAAAGAGCAATAATTTCATTGAATCATTTGGAAAAAGCCTTGTATACCGGAGGTATACCAAAAGTAGGAGAGGCGTAAACAAAAATGTGACTTGTTATATGTTTTCGTTCATTTCTGTTGGATGCAGGGATACTAAGCTATATTCTTGGCTAGTCAACTGCCATAATGGCTTATTACTTTTTAAGTTAGAGAATATGAATTAGGAGCTTCCTTAAGTTTTTTTTCTTTAAGCAGATCAACATCTTACATGATACATCTTGACAGAGTGTATCCTAAGGATCTAAAGGAGATTAAGCACTACTTTACTAGTAAAGCTTCTCTTTCTCCTGTCAGCTTTTGACCAGTTTAACAAAAGGGTGCACAAGTTCCTCCTAGCATCGACATGGAAAATACAATTTTGCTATGTGTGTACCAATATACACGTAGGCAAAGTTTCATGAGTTAGCACCCATGGAAAAAAACATGTAAAATTGTTATCTCATCCAAAATTACAAAAACTAAAGAGAGAAGGATTTGGTCATACCATTTTGCCCACTGGTATTCTCAAGCGATCCGAATTTCCGAAGATGCATGAAGCTACAGCAATGTGACAACTGCTAATGTATTTTGCATCATCTTCTGCCAAGTCAAATCCGGTACTTGGAGTTTCTTCAGGGCCTCGAACAAAACCACAGTTTATTTTTTGATTGCGTGCAAGAAAAGATTCTTCCCGTTCTTCCAGACTTTGATGCCCAGAAAATCTAGGTTCCCAGTTTGCATCGTCAAAAGGTTTGTCCTCTGTTTCCGCGTACTGCAACGAAAACCTTGAAAATTTTCGACTTTCCAGAGGTTCCACAAGAAGGGCACTAGCATTCAAAATTTTCATCTCACAAGCTGCAAATGTAAAGCATGATTACTTAAGTTCTGAGTAAGGGAGTGGGGTGGGCTGATGTCCAAGATTTTGCACATAAACTCATTCTATTAATTAAATTGCTAAATGCAAGAAGTTACAGAAATTTCCTGATGTTTGGAAATCCATAAATCTGAGATTCAATGTTTCATACAAGGGACAAAAAGAGCTTGAATCCTGGCATGCTGCCTTGTCAAGATCCGAAGTTTTATGCTTGACATGAAAGACTGCTAATACTCTACGGAACCAGACCATGATGATTGTGACGAGCAAGGCAGAAATCACACTTTTAGCTAGCAGATTAGCAGACTGGAAAGTGAGTACAGTGAGATGGCTAAAATAACAGATTTTGAGCAACATCACTCTGCTTCTTAGACGCAACTTATCATACAATATTCTACTCTAATACCTTTCTTTTGGGGGAAGATTTTTAGAGATTCGGGAAGACTCTAATCCCTAACTTTTTTTACAACTAACATGCTCTAATACCTAACTTCATAATTATTATATAAATTACTAAGGGGTCGTTTGGTAAAGTGTATAAAAGTATTGTTCAATAGAGTGTATTAGTAATGCTTGTATTAGTTATGCTTGCATTAGTTATGCGTAAATTATTTCTTATGCATTGTTTGGTTTGATGTATTAAAAATAGTATGCATTGTATAAAAATGTGATTTACAAAGTTATCCTTCACAATTATGGTGGAAAAGATGTAATAGTGCTTTAGAGGGGTAATCAGGTCTTTAACCATGCTTATGCATGTATTAAATTCCGTTGCATTACTAATACCTAGAAATTCATGGTATTAGTAATACACTCCTAATACACAATAGAGCATTAGTTACACTAGCATGAAAAAGTGTACCAATGCATGCATTATTTTTGCTAATACACTCAAACAACCCCTAACAGTATCCCTCCTACTATCATTAGCATCTCAATATGCTTTACATAAAGATGCTCAGCTAAGCTTAACTTCCCAATAATATACATCGACTCAACTAAAATCTTTCTCTAATCTAGCAAAATATCCATGACTAGCCTACATTAACCTCATCACAAAAGCTCAAATTGTAGTTATATATTATGAGAACTATTCCTAAGTATATGATATACTACATTATTTAGTGAATTTGGTTGTCTTAATCCTTCTTATTTACTTCATCAATTAAACATATAAATATATATAGGTGAATCAGGATCACTTGCATCCCAGAACAAGTCTCTATTTTTACAGACAGACTTCTAAATTAATTATCCAGCATGTAGAGGTTGAATATCAAAAGTGCCTTTTCTTTAGGCTGAGAGTAATAAGGAGCAAATTTTATTAGGTAAATTATACAAAGCGCGCTTAAGCAAGTTCCCATAAGAAAATGTTCCAATGTCCCCAGGCACATCTTTTCAGTCTTCTCTGTCCATGTTAAATCAAAAAGTTCAGACATCAAGTTGACTCGAGGAATACAAAATTGTCTGAAGACAAAACAATCATAAAAATAAAGTCACCAGGCACCAACAAAAATAGGAAATAATGTTACCGTGCTTCCTTGACTTCCTTCTGGATACTGGCCGCTTTTCTGACGAAGACTTCTTTGAGGGGTGACCATCAATGAAGCTGACACGTCCAGAGTTTGTGTTAGATTTTTGGTGATGAGAACTTGAAGAGGATTCCTTATTGGAAAAGTCCTTGTACGTTTTACCAGCCTCTTTGGCATGATTTTGATAGTTATTTCCAGCAACATGTGTATCAAGAAAATGTCTGTCATTTATGTCCTGGGATTCGGCAGCAACAGTATGGTTCCAATCTTCATGATCACCATCATCATATCCATCTGTATGTGCATCTTCTAAGTCAATTCCATCATCATATCCATCATCTGCATCCACCAGTTCTGTTTTCTTTCCTTTGTCAGCATCACTCGATTGCTGGTTTGGCAAATGATGTCCATCTTGTGAGTGCCCAGCATTCTCCAAGGAAGCTTGGTATCTGGCTTCATATTTTCTCAACTCATCGCGTCCAGCTTCGTTGTATAAACCATTTCCACCATGATCCAATCCTTTTGAAAACGACTTCTTGTCACCTTTCTTCCCATCTGGAGGACTTTGCTCCTTATCCAAGTCACTATCTTGATTCCGCTCCAAATCCTCCTCGTTGTAATCATCATCCCTTCTCCTGTCATCCTTATCCCAATAACGAGAATCCCGGCCATGATTTACTGACCCATGTCCAAATTGGAGAACCTTCCCTTGTGTCCGTGTCACATTTGTAAGAAAATCTGAATCATTTTCCACATCACCATCATCTTGAAAGTGATTATTATCTAACTCTGCAACAGCATACAGGGAAACTGTCTAAATATTGGAGAATTGATTATCGAAAACTTCCACTTAATTTTTTTTTCACAGGGATTTATTTTATCAGATTCTATATTTTTCATGTACAAAAAAATAGAAAAAATGATGTTTAATCGCTATATTAGAACATCACTCAATTTTAACAAGACAATTATATCATCAAACATATATTATGATACTTTATGTAAAAGATAAAAATGATTAGATATCAAGATAATATATCAAGATATTTTTAATCAATAATTATATATTTACAATTTTTGAGACATGTGATAATGTCATCTGTATAAATGTTCTTAAAACCTACTAAAATTTACTTTTTTTTTTCTTATGTCAGTCCAATTGGAAAGGTGCGTCAGATGATGAGCCCATGCGAAAACTTTCTCTTTTATTGGCGCCCGATAGGTAGGCTATTAGACTGAGTCGAAAGCCTACATACGCATAAAGGGGTTGCTCAAAAGCTTAGAAAGATTATTTATCCACGCGCGAAGCGCAGGCAAATTACCTAGTATATTTCTAAAACAGAACTGGAAGATTTAGCCTTAAATGTCCAAAACAATGAAAAAAGATACAGCTGAACACACCGGAACATCATATGCAGACCTTGCTTGTTTGTTTTTAACTAAATATGCAGACCTTGCTTGTTCTATTTCTTTAATTGCCATCCATAGTCAACCATTTTTTAAAAAATTTTGACTCTAACAAGTTGATTGGGGCATCTAGCTTTACATTTATGATTATTTATTTTTGTTAACCCAAAAATCTCCGAGGGAATGCACAATTTGGAACCTGGTAAATAATGGGTCCGCCCCTCTACCCTCGGGAATCAAACTCATCACGTGCGTGCAATCCACACATGCTACACTCGCATCACTAAACCAAATCCCTGTGGACAAATCTAGTTTTACATTTATTATGTTGTCATCTTTAGTCCTAAAATTCTAAAAATGTAAAGGGCAAGTTTCAAGAGATGCACAAATTATAGATCATGAAGCCAAATCCATACATCATTCCAAGTTTGCCAGTTCTTTGTTCACAGATACATACTTTGCCTCATAAACTCAAATTATATTTTAACCTCTTACTTATTAAAAGTATCACTAAATTCGTACTTGGAATACAGGATACTTCAACATACTGATTCACACAATTTGCATGCATCCCAAAAGCTAATATATCCCATGCACGTGAGGCTTCAACTCCCACATAATATTACTACTCTCACATTCATTCTATGGAACTAACATTGCACTTTGTTGCATATTTATTAGCAAGCCACTCCTGTAGCACTCTTCAATGTAATCATCTATGTTAATTATGATTTATGTGTTATATTTTCATCTATCATGTCATTGTTCCTAAAAGTTGAACCTAGATATCTGAATCGCCTGCACTTGGGAACCACAATCCGTGTAATCTTACTTTACCTTCATTTTTCTAGTGATGAAATTTACTGTGCATATGATATTTTTGACTTATTTAAATCACCATAATAATTAAAACTCTTTTCACTCAAGAGTGCTTCCCCGTAGTTCCAGCATCCGTTTGGTTCACTTACGAGTTCTGTCAATTAATACATCATACTCTACAAATAACAACAACATACCCAATATAATCCTATATGTGGGTCTGCGGAGGGTAGAGTTGTGCGCATACCTTACTCCTACCTTAAGAAATTGAGAGATTGTTTTCGATAGACCCTTGGTTCAGGAGAAAGCACATTAAAATAAGTCAAAACAGGAAATAGCTAAACTGAAGAAACCATCATGGCAAGATACTCTACAAATAACATCTACAGATGTACCGTAAAACTTAATAAGCCCAATATTGTTTAGTAAGTTCTTACCATTAATTACCAATTCATCGGTATTTTTGTACCGTTCTGGTCCTTTTTCTTTTTATGACAAGGAAAACCCGCAACCGCTACCATTTGGGTGCACTCAGGATAAAACTCCCACTCCTATGCAATAGCTCACAAAACACACAGGAAAGGTAACCCCTCACTAGGCAAGCCTAGAGCGACGAACTCGACCCAGAAGGAAAACCCCTTGCTTTCACTAGCTAGGAGTTTCGAACTTGAGACCTCCAGCATGGAAGTCTCAAGCCCAAACCACTGGGCACCCCGGAGGATGAGCGTTCTGGTCCATTGTGAACATTCAACCTCATAACAACGTCATAATGTGACATTCCCTAACTCGGTGATACTTAAATGTAGTCTAAACTAAGTAACGATGTCCAATTAAAAAAACTAATCTTCTTACCTCAGTTTAACTCAATTTCAACTGCCGAAAACCAAACTACTTATAAAACGAGAAAAAGCCAAATTATTTAATCATTACCACTTTGGCATAAGTCGTTAACTCCCCAGTTCTGGTAAATAAATAAACTATGAAATATTACCAAAGTAGCCAACTTTCAACTCCAGAATCATGTTGCAACCATTTTCCAAGTCATCTACTGTGTTTTCAAAAAGAAAAAGAGTCATCTACTAATTTTTTTTCTATTTTTTGGTTGATCATGAACTCTTAAAACATTCAATTATTTTCTTATTTATCTATCTTAATTTTACCCAAGAATCTTAATTTAACTTCAGGTCAAAAATTAAGAAAACTAAGACTATCCTCATATGTTGTAAACCTCACAAAACTTAGACTCCCATTTCCACAAGAATCCTTTAGAATTTGCAGTATCTAAAAACCAAGACTAACTAGGGCCATAGAAACCCACAAAATTTGGCATTCTTGTGTTTATAATTGCCCTAGATCTCCAACTAATCGAAAACAAAAAAAGCTAAAACTGCTAAACCTGCACACAATTTAGCATTCCCATTTCTAAAATCATCAACATTTCAAACAACCAAACCGAAACTAACCGAAACTGTTGATAAGCACCAGTATCACCAAATCCCATTTCTAAAGAATTCTCCGAATTTATACTACTCAAAAATTGCAAACCGTCAAACTTTAGCATTGTGAGTTCTGCAAAATCCTCTTAAATTACCTTTTTCATTTCTTTTTTTAAAAAAAAATAATAATAATAATAATGAAGTTATGGATTCCATAGAAAGGCATCAAGGAGATGCATAGTTACAGGAGAACTAAAAAGCTAATAAAATACAAAAACTGTGCTGCACTAGTTACTCCGGACAACATTGTCCAACAAAAGAGATTAACTACACATTTAGCTTTAAAAGAGTGACTTAGGAGTTAACATGCCACCAAAACACCTTCTATATCTCCTATTCCAAAAGGCTCCAAATAAGTAGCAGAATACTTACATTTACTCACAACCAACAAGAACAAACCATAACCTTTAGTACACCATAGCAAGTACAATCTCATTATAGAACTAGGACAAACCCATCCAATTACTACCCACCGGCCAACTTGCACTTCCACCAACCCATACTACATCCTGCTACAAACCACAAGAACAAAAATCCGGCCTACCAATTCTAGACAAAATGAGCTCACAGTGAGTGTTGTAGCTGAGTTTTCACCTTTTAATCGTATTACGCTGAACTCCTAAACTTGCAAAAAACTTCCAACTACCCAAAAACCCAACAAAATCTAGCATTATCCAAATGTAACAAAATTCGTAGTGGATGATAGCGCAAGGTGCCAACTAACCTTTATTTTGAGATGTGAAATAGAAGAAAGCAGAGACGGAAACAACAAAAGCAACGAATAGAATAACGATGATAGCACCAATCGAGATCTTGCGAGTAGTAGACTTCAATCGACGGTGATAATTCCGCGATTGCTGCTGCTGCTGCTGTTTACTCGAACGAATCCCAACCGATACATGATCCGATGCAACTCCGTTCCGAACAACTCCACCACCACCACCACCACCATTGTTTATAATACCTATAGCACCCGATTGTCTGTACTGAGCCATTCGAGCATTGTAGAACCAGAAAACTTCGTATTACACACAAGTTGACAAGGGTTTTTGTATGATTTTGAGAGCAAAAATGGAGATCTTTTTCACCGGAAAATGATGAAGATCGCACCGGAATAAGGAAATCAAAAACACGAAACTCGTGGATTCCGCGCCGGGCTTTTTACATAAAAAATTTTTTATTCACCTCTTATAAATATATTTGTCAAAATCCCTATATTAGATCCAAATTAACACAAGCCATTTTTCTAATGACTTGTTTATTTTTTTTCATTTGGCATAAAATTATTTGATTGGAAAATGATAATAAAATTATTTATGACGATTTTTCATTCCAATATTAGTATCTATATTAAAATTTATTTTAATTTAAATATATATTAACTTTTCATACATAAAGCTGAAATTTATGAGAAAAAAAATAGTCTCGTTTATTCTATTATTTGACCAAAATATTCAAACTAACTAAAATGGAGTATCTTTGGTTATTTTTAAAAATTAATTAGAAAGTTTCGTAAAAATTATGACACAAAAATATCTTCATTTGGTGCACTTGAAGAAAAGTACCAATTTTAGATGCAGAACAAAAAAGATAATTGAACCTCAAAATACTAATTCGTGTTACAAAACAAATTTATTGTTTGGTCAAATTTAACTAATAAAGTTTATTATAAATTTGATAGAAATAAAGATATATTATTAGTTTAGATAAATTTAAAAGATTAAAATGATTTTAAAATATGTTAAAAGGATTACTTTAAATCTGCTCCAACTTTAAGAGACTATTTTTATAATTTAATGAACTTTCTACTAAATTATATATTGTTGCTTGCAAATTCCACACATTAATTTAATTTTTTTACTATTATTGGCCACCAATATAAATATATACGAAATTCACACAATATACAAGTGATGTGGCAGCTCTTTCTTCACTAAGGATTATGTTTATTTATTTATTATTATTATTATTGATTTTTACATCATTCTTTTCATTTAATTTATTCGTTTTAAAAAGATTTTTTAAAAACACAATATTAAATAAAGTATTGTTTCTTAAAATTCATATTAAAGTATTTATACGTCTCTATCACAACAGTTCATATATATTTAAAATATTTTTAATTTATTAATTTCATATATATTCTTTCTTAAAACTCATATTAAAGAATTTATGCGTCTCTATCATAACAGTTCATATATTTAAAATATTTTTAATTTATTAATTTCATGTATATCGGAGCTTCAAGAATAACTTAGCACTTGATCTTCTCATCAAACCACAAACAAGACAATTTTTATCCTAAAATAAATTAAACCTCTAGATTTTCTTTTTCTTTTACTATATCCAAATAAAATTGATTTAAATTTGTATTGATAACTCATTAATTACCTCATATGTTTGCTCAATTATATCATTAATTGTAAAATCAGTATACATATCATTGAAAATATTTTTTGAAATATATTAGTAATTGATTCAAATTGAAAGTGTAAAAGACCTTAATTTAGTTAAATGTGTTTCTAAAATTTCAATCAAAATCTAAAGAGATGTTCTCCAAAAAAATATATAAATTGCTCATTTAAAATTTTAAAAATACATCACTACTTAATAATAATAAAAAATTATTTTTGATTGATGAATAAGCAGACCAAATCAGTCATGGCTGTAGAATAATGTGTTAACCATACTAACATAACAAATTTGTTTGAAGAAATAACTGTTGAGTCGCTGGATATACTGTATTAGAAGAAATAATGTATGTATCAATTTTGTATATTAATAATAATTTATTTGGTATATTTTAATTGATAACTAAAAAATTAAGGTGTATATTATTAATATACTTGAAGATGATATTAATAATGCTAGCGATTTTAATGTGTGCATTAGTATGGTTAAAGACTCAATTATTCCTTAAAATATTTTTTTACATTTTTCTATCATATTTGTGGGGAGTATCTTTGTAAAATATGTTACAAAAAAAAATTATGCAATGCATACTATTTTTAATATACCCCAAACTAAACATATATAGGAAATAATTATTGCATAATTAATGCAAATATAACTGATACATGCATTACTAATGCTAGTATTTTTAATACATTTTATTTAGCATTATTTTCATGCACCATATGAGTGTGTAAAAATCAAAGCAGCCAATAAACTGAACAGAGAAAATGTTATTAATTTATTTGGTTTACGCGTGTTTGTAATTATATATACAAAAAAAAATATCAAGTTATTTATTCGATTTTGATTTTTTAATACTAGGTTTATTGATATATATCAATTAAAGTTGTAGTAATTTACTCCTTTACCTCTACATAAATACTAACATTAATATCAGTACCTTTCTATTTAGTACATTTTATTGACCTCAATTCATATTATTGTCTTAGTTCTTTTATTTGTGTTGTACTAATGTTTCTATTTTATGAACATCATGTAAAGTTACATTGATGTAATGAGAAATGAGTTGTTACTTAGGTGACTCGAGTTAGTTATAACAAATAACAGTTAGGAAAATCTGTTAGATTAGTTAGTTGCTAATACTTTAATTAATTGACAGTTGTCCATTAAAGTTGTAGAACCTATATAAAGTAGAAGATTAGTTAGTATTGATATTCATTCAATTCATTTGTAATCTTTTCTAGTTAGAGAAAATTGAAGATGATTTTCTTCTAGAATCTTCTTCATTCTGTTCAAGTGTTCAATTCTATTGTTTCAACATGGTATCAGAGCAGTCAGCCATTAATATGGTCCGAATTGAAGCTTAGCAAGGTGAAATGGAAGTTGTTGTTGAGTTCAACAATGGCTGTTACAGTTGACAACGAATTGCCGGAGAAACTTAGTCACAGTCACCCTCTTTTTTTTAGTACTGCAGATACTTCTGGAGGTGTATTGATCTCTATTCAGCTTACAGGTTCTGAGAATTATTTTGTATGGAGAAGGTCGATGAGAATAGCCATACTTGGAAGAAACAAGTTGGGGCTAATCGATGGAAAGTGCAAGAAGGATGAATTCGGTCCTAATCTGACTGATTTATAGGAGAGATGCAATGCAATTGTTCTTTCATGGATCATGAATTGTGTTTCCAAGGAGTTATTGGGTGGAATTGTTTACTCTACAGATGCATGCTCTATTTGGTGAGATCTCAAGGAGAGATTTGATAAAACGGATGGGTCACGGATCTTTCAATTACATAGGGAAATCGTCACTTTGGTACAGGGTACAAGTACTATAGCAGAGTATTTTACAAAATTGAGATTGTGTTGGGCAGAATTTGATTGCATCGCGCCTTTTCCTGGTTGTAATTGCACGGAATCGCGAGGTTTTGCAGAATTTATGAAGCGACAGAAGTTGTTGCAATTTTTACTGGGTCTTAATGAAACTTATGAGCAGGCTAGAAGTCAAATCTTGATGTTAGTTCATCTTCCTTCTGTCAATCAGGCCTATTCAATGATGATTGAAAGAGAAAGCCAACGAGTCATAGCAAATTCAGCCAGTAATGTTGCAAATCTGGAAATAGCAGCTCTTATGACTGCTCGTCAAGTTCCTAGCAAGTTTAAAAGGGATTGGAATGCTCAGTGTGATCATTGCAAGATGATGGGTCATACTAAAGCCAACTGTTATCGGTTGATTGGATATCCTTCTAACTTCAGGTTCAAGAAGAAAGTTGGGCAGCCAAATGGTCCTTATGAGAAGGAAAAGGAGAGAATCGAAGTCATGCTCACAATGTGAGGGATGATGAAAGTCGACCACACAATGATGGAGCACAGGCTCGAGCTGCTCACGTGAATTTTCGTAATGATCCAGGTTACAGTAACTATTCATGCTGATTGGAATAGATGTTCAGGATCCCACATTCCTTTAATCAACACCCTCAGATGATGCAGCAATATGATAAGTCATCACACCTCAATCAGTCCAACATGGGAAAGCACAAGGCTGATGATGTACCAGAATCTTCCTCTTCAAATATGTGCACATTATCTGATTCAATGAACATGGGAGGTAATTTTTCTGTTTTGCCTTTGTATGAGAGTGCCTTCACAGATAAAGTATTTGCTTCCTATGCATGTAATGATGATAAGGAATGGATAATAGACACGGGTGCATCCAACCATATGATCTCTCATAAAGAAATGTTAAATTTTAGGAAGCCTGTTACTGCTTATAATAAACAGGTATATTTGCCAAATGGAGGGATTGTAGAGGTATCACATATTGGTAGTTGTGAATTGATGGATGGAAGATCTGTGAAAAATTTTTAATACATTCCAGATTTTAGATATAATCTACTTTCAGTATCTCAGATCACTAAGGAACTACAATGCTCAGTTCATTTTTTCCCTGACTATTGTGTGTTCCAGGACCTCTCAAGTGGGAAGGTACTGGAGATTGGTGAAGAAAAGAATGACCTCTATTTGATGAGTCACAAAGGGAGTGGTATTGATTGCTCACCAAAAGGGATAGTTGCTTCCAAGAATAAGCTGGACATCCTTCTTTGGCATAGAAGGATGGGTCATGCCTCTGTAGGAACTATGAGTCATTTTTTTAATATTGATCCTAATGAATGCAAAAGGATTTTAGATAGGTGTGATGTGTGTCCACTAGCTCGACAAACCAGATTACCTTTTCCTAATAGTGAGAATCGATCTTCTTGTATTTTTGATTTGTTGCACTTGGATGTATGGGGACCATTTCATGTTTCTACCTTTGATGGTTATAAAATGTTTCTGACTATTGTGGATGATCATTCTCGTATGACTTGAATATTTTTGTTGAAATTAAAGAGTGATGTGGTTGTAGTATTGAGAAACTTTTTTCAGCTAGTCAGTACACAATTTGGAAAAAGAGTCAAAGTATTGAGATCAGATAATGGCACTGAATTTGTCAATTCTAATTGTCATGCTTTGTTTACATCTCTTGGTATTATACATCAAAAAAAACATGTGTTTACACACCACAACAAAATGGGGTGGTAGAGAGAAAACACAAATACATTTTAGAACTGGCCAGGGCTATCAGATTCCAAGGTTCTATACCTATTAAATACTGGGGTCATTGTGTGCTTGGGGCTGTTTACATGATGAATAGGTTGCCATCTACAACACTCAACAACAAGTCTCCTTTTGAAGTTTTCCATGGTGTTAAAAGGGTCCTTAACACATCTCAGAACAATGGGTTGTTTATGTTATGCTAAGTGTTTACCTCTTGGTGATAAGTTTGAAGCCAAAGTTGTTCCTGCAGTACATATGGGTTATTCTGAAGTTACAAAAGGTTATGTGTTGTATAATCTAGTAACTCACAATTTTTTCATATCTAGGGATGTTAGTTTTAGAGAGGATTCTTTTCCTTTCCAGACTACATCTTCCTCTCCTACTGTTTTTCTAGACATATCTGCAGATACTGATGATCCTCCTATTAATGACTCATATTTGTCTCCTCAACATGATGTTGTTCCTGCTATCCCAGACATTATTCCTGATATTGTGGTTGGTGATGTTGATATTCCTACTATGCCTGCTGATATTGAACCTATGCCTTTGAGGCAGTCTCACAGAGTTAGGAAGCAACCTACATGGATGACTGATTTTGTTACACATGTTGCTTCTACTTCATTACATCATCCTTTATCTCATTGTTTGCATTATGCTAATCTCTCCTCACAATACCACTCCTATTTGTGTGCTTTCTATAGTGTCACTGAGCCTAAGTCTTACAAGGAAGCATGCTCAGATCCTAGATGAATTTCAGCTATGCAAGAAGAGATCCAAGCACTTGAGGCAAATAAAACATGGCTTATAGTTCCTTACCTTCTCACAAGAAACCTGTTGGTTGTAAATGGGTTTATAAGGTAAAGTTTAAGGCTGATGGTACAGTGGAGAGATATAAGCTAGATTAGTTGCCAAAGGTTACAATCAGAGGGAAGGTCTTGATTATCAAGATACATTCTCACCTGTTGTGAAGATGGTCACAGTGAGAAGTGTTTTATCAATTGCTGCAGCCTCTCATTGGCATATACATCAGATGGATGTGTATAATGCTTTTTTACAAGGTGATTTGAATGAAGAAGTTTACATGTCTTTGCCTGAAGGTTTTTCTAGCCAGGGGGAGACTTCAGGAATGGTATGTAGGCTAGTAAAATCATTATATGGATTGAAACAGGCAAGTAGACAATGGAATGTTAAATTGACTGATGCATTGGTTGATCTTGATCTTAATCAGAGCAGCCTAGATCATCCATTATTCATAAATAGACATCATACACAAATTGTAGTGATCTTGGTATATGTAGATGATATGTTGATAGCTGGAAATGATTTGGTGTTAATAGAGCACACCAAACAAGAATTACATGCTAGATTCAAGATTAAGGATCTTGGAATTTTGAGATATTTCCTTGGCATAGAGTTCAGCAGATCAGATAAAGGCATACTAATGAACAAAGGAAATATGCTTTGGAATTGATAGAGGAGATGGGATTGACTGGAGCTAAACCATCTTGGACATCATTGGACATCAACTTGAAGTTAACAAATACATTGCTAGATAAAGCTATGAATATTACAGATGATCATGTGTTGGCAGACAAGGGTTCATACCAAAGATTGATTGGAAGATTATTATATTTGACACTAACTAGGCCTGACATTGGGTTTGCAGTACAAACTTTAAGTCAGTTTTTGCAGTGTCCAAAGAAATCACACATGGAAGCAGCCCTCAAGTTGGTAAGATACATAAAAAGAGAACCTGCAATGGGAGTTTTGGTGAGCAGCAAGAAAGACAGGGAAATAATAGCCTTCTGTTATGCAGATTGGGCAGCATGTCTAAATACAAGAAGATCAGTGACAGGGTTCTTAATCAAACATGGAGAGTCTTTGATTTCTTGGAAGTCAAAGAAACAAACGACTGTATCAAGGAGTTCAGCCAAATCAGAGTATAGAAGCATGGCCTCTACTATATCAGAATTGGTTTGGATCATTGCATTATACAAAGAATTAGGGGAAGAAATATATCTACCTGTAAAGCTCTTCTGTGATAGCAAAGCAGCTTTACAGATAGCAGCAAATCCAGTTTATCACGAAAGAACAAAACATATTGAAGTTGACTGCCATTTTATCAGAGAAAAGATACAAATGGGGTTGGTTCAAACACTATATCTGAGGACACAAGATCAGCAAGCAAACACTATGACAAAAGGGTTGGCAAGAGCACAACATGAACGTTTGGTTTCCAAGCTGGGAGTTTTGAATGTATTCACACCCACCAGCTTGAGGGGGAGTAATGAGAAATGAGCTGTTACTTAGGTGACTCGAGTTAGTTATAACAAATAACAGTTAGGAAAATCTATTAGATTAGTTAGTTGCTAATACTTTAATTAATTGACAGCTGTCCATATGATTAAAGTTGTAGAACCTATATAAAGTAGAAGATTAGTAACTATTGATATTCATTCAATTCATTTGTAATCTTTTCTAGTGAGAGAAAACTGAAGATGATTTTCTTCCAGAATCTTCCTCATTCTGTTCAAGTGTTCAATTCTATTGTTTCAACACTTATCACACCAAATTGTTGGAGTAGTCATACGTATTGGTTAAACCGTATCGTTAAGGACAAAAAATGACAAATTGAAAATTGATTATTAAAAATATCATATTGATTTAATTAATTATTAGTTTAACATATTTAAAAATTGAAAGCTAATAAAACGAACTGATAATGCATAAAATCAAACCGGGCCGACCCATCGACGCTTCTAATAGACGCTATCAACGATCTAGATATTTTTCATTGGGCCATAGATATTTTATAAAATAGTTGGAAAACAATTGAAAAATCTCGTTTGATCATATAACTTGTCATTATTTGATAAATATTTTTTTGAAAATAATTAAATTTCCAAAAAGTAAAAAAATAGCTTTTATTTTTTAAAATCTTTTAAAAATGATCACAAAATTTATATCTAATAAATAGTATTGAATTTGAACTTTAGAATCCTAGTTGGTCATATAAATTTTATACAAGTTTATCATGTTTTATTCAAACTGGCCTTTTAAATTCATTTTCAATTGTAAATAGTAATAATACTTTTTCCGTTTATTTTATTCTTATTATTATATAATTATAACTTTTCATGAAAAATATGCTTTTTATAAAATGACAATAATAAATACTTTTTGAATATTTTTAATAGTTTTTTAAATTTAGATTATATTTTTTTTAAAAATAAATATTTAATTCAAAATCTATGACCAACATGATAAAACTCAAAAATAATTTGTCAAAAATATTTATAAATTTGTGATTAGATAGGTTCGGAATTCAAGCCTTGATATAAAAACGCCTGACTTACTCGCACTAGAACGAATCCAAATTTAATCAAACACTATGGGAAAAAAAATAAAGTTTTAATAATTGGCCTTTGATGGTCAAAAACTGGTTGAGCTAAGCGAAAGGACATAGTTGGTCTTCCTGTCCCAATTGAGTGTAGAGCTCAGCTGTTTCAACATTTTCTTGTGCTTCCCATTCATTTCTTGAAGCAGAGCTGGAATCTGAATTCTGAGGTAGACTTCTAACTTTTCCTTTGTAGTATTTGTTATGGAGTTTTGGGTGTTCCTTTATTTGTGTTGGATTGAACCCTTTTATGCCTTGGAAGCTCTCTGCTTGTGAATTTGTTTTCCAATTCCTTTTAATAAGTTGTTTTCCTCATATATTGTTTGTTTATCTTTGGACAAGATTGCTGCTTAAAGTTTGTGCATTTTGATTTCACTCAAATATTTTAGGGCACTTGTTTAACTGAAAGTTGGGTTGATGCATAAGGAAATTGGTAGGGTACAAGAAGATGAAAACAAGGTTTAATCTTGGTTATGTATTCCGTTCCGAATAAATGACAAGGTCCTTTCGTTAGGAGTGGGAACAAGTTATCGTGGGATTAGTTATTCCACCATTTACCTGGGATAACTTATTCCACATGAATGGTGGGATAAATAATCGGGAAAAAGGACAAATATCCCCTCGAGATATTGTAAATGGTACGTAGATACCCTCCGTCATACTTTTGGGACATTGATGCCCCTGTCATCCAAAAATTAGAGCGTACATGCTATTCACTCTAACGAAAGACTAAACAGGGACATGTGGCACAATCTTATCCATCGATCCGATGTCAAGTCGTTGGATAAGATTATGACACGTGTATGTCCGTTAGTATAAAGAGTATATATGCTCTAGTTTTTTTATAGTAGTGTCCCTAAAGTATGACTAAGGGTATCTGCATACCATTTATGATAGTTCGGGGGTATATTTATCCTTTTTTCCTAAATAATCCCATGACGGCCTAATACCTCCAACCAAACACAAGATAAGATATTACTATACCTTATACCTCACACCATACGACTCCTAATAGTTTAAGAGTGAAAGTCTCTGAACCATTCATGAGCATTGCGGTGAAAATGATTATAATGTGAGAAGGTCAAATGATATACATAGACAGACACTAAGCAAATGCTGATTGTGAGTTTGAGTTATTTGACATGTGAGTTATCGGGGGAAAAATTGAGTTAGAGAGAAATTAAGTATTACTACTTGGTATCAAATTAGAACTCATGTATGTATGTATGTATAACAAGTGATTATTAAGAAAAGACGAAAAAAAATTGAATAATCGACTTGTCATCATTGCAAATAGTAGTAGTTGTTGCAGTACTCTGTGAAGAGGATTAATTGTATGAAGGTTGGGATAAAGTGGTGAGTTTGTTCCAAAAGAGTTAACAAAAAATATAAATCTTTGGTCTCATTCTCGACACTGAGATATATACCACAAGACTTATAAGTAGATGACTTGATTCGAAAGGATTGTCTCGGTAATGTGGAGAAGATTACTATTTCTGTATGTTATGTTTCTTGATTCTACGTACCTGATAGTAAGTGCTGCAATACCATGATACAACGATGATTCGACTTGTTCTCATGTAATTTATTAGAGAAGGTTATTTTATAGTGGGTCCTTACTTTATCCAAACAAATTCAATAGTTCTTCTATTGTTGCTGGTAAGTACAAATTCAGTAGTTGTTTTGTACTCTATTTTTTATAAGTGAGATATAGATTTTGGATTTAAGCAGTTTTATGGCATGAAAATTTCAGTTTCTGAGTGCATTTCTGAAGTCCCACATTGTTACATGTCCTACCTTTGTGTTTTATATGGGCTGCGAAAAGTTCGACGTTTCTTTTAGGTCTTCGAATGTCTTCCATATCTACTCATTCAGCCTGTGCTTTATGGTGCAGGGATGCTAGGAAAATCATTTGCTACTCCTGTGCTGACCTTTAACTCTGCATCATGCTTCTCCTCTCCTGGTGTGAGTATAACTTCTTACATTTTTGTAATGGCCGTTGAGTGGTTAGATTCGTCTCAAGGGGTGGAATTTGATCCCAAGATTCATCAGTTTAGATTCTCTACTTCTTACTGCTTATATGAATGAGATTTTTCAGCATTAATAAAATTATTTACCATATCAAAAAAGATTCGTAAGTTATGGCTTGGGTCATTAGATCCAAATTACTATGCTAATCACTTCATGTTCTATTTCTTTCTTTTATTACTCCGTCCTACTTTATGTGACGATACTAGTTTTATACAGAGTAGACAATGCTAATTTGACTTGTATAATATAATAGTAATAAGGATCCTTCAAGGACATCTGATAGCAAAAATATGCTTATATCAGTAGTAATGAGAGGATATATTACAATACCGGTTGGAAAATAGATACAAAAAACATCACATCAATGGTAATAGTTTAATAACTTTTATATCCTGAAAGTTGTGTATAGTAATTGTATTAATCGAGCACCGAGGGTGTGGTATACTAGTCAATGAAGTGGGTAAAAATCATAAAAGAGTAGGGTTCAAATGTCAGCAGACACAAAAATGCTATGTGTTTTTTCCCATTAGTCTAAGTTTTGGGGGTACAGAGTGAACGATACATGTACTTGGAGATAACAGGTATCCAATGGAATAGTTGAGGTGTGCAAAGTGGTCTGGAACTGCTACAAGAAAAAGTATTAATGGAATGGAGTCAAATAATTTGAAATGAACAAAATTGCAAGTGTGTCATACAAATTGGAATTGAGAGTTTTCATTTTTAAAGTTATGAATCAATTAACTAATTTTATCTTTGTTATCTCTGATACTTGTGACTTACAAACTCGGTGAACTTGTAATAACAACAACAACATACCCCGTGTAAGATCAGAAAGTGGGTTTCGGGGAGGACAAAGTGTATGCAGACTTTATTACTACCTTGAAGGTAGAGTAATTGTTTCCAATAGACCCTTAGTTCAAGGAAAAAAAGTTTAAAGCAGTATAGAAAGATAAATGACGGAAATGAAGAAAGTCATGGCAAATATTATAAGACAATCTGACAAATCATCCTAAACAGTAGTCATAACAAGATAAAACAATACTCGAAGGGTAAAAAACCAGATATAATAACCAAACTCAAAGGAAAAGAAACTACAAGAGTAATACTACCACTAATAGTACGACTAATAGTATAAAAGAATAAGCGAGACAATGCTCAACTATCTAACTAACCTCCTACCCTTATCCATGTCCTCTAATACCTCATATCTAAGGTCAGCTGAAGCTGCGTTATATCCTGGCTAATCACCTCTCTGCATTACTTCTTCGGCGTACCGCCACCCTTCTATCCATAGCCAAACTTCTGTGAACTTGTGATGTTACAAAATCTTCAGCTAGTGTATTTTTGTGGAACATCTATGAAATGAATTATAGGGAAGTAAAGAGCATTTCTGTGACATGATTTGGTATGAAAAGGGGCTGAAAAGAGCAGAATAAACAAATTTTAAAAGGAGTTTTATAGCCGGCCTCAACTTATTTGGGAATGAGCGTAGTTGATTAATGGATCAATTGATTCTTTCAGATTTGAACCTCAGAAAGAATGCATGCTGTTAAGTTGAGTTCTTTTTTTTTTGTTGGCCTTTCATTTTAAAACCAGTCTCTCAGACTTGAAGTTTGTCCAGCCAGTAGTTAAGATTCAGTCTAAGCACTCTCCTATCTGGTTTGCGAGCTATTGCATAGGAGCAGGGTTTTACGCTGTGCGTACCCAAAAGGGTAGCGGCTGCGGGTTTCCCTTTGTCGTCAAAAAGAAAAAGAAAAAAAAAAGATTCAGTCTAAGCACAGATCATTACGCAGATAATGTTAATTTAATAGCTGTGTGGTTGATGATTTTTAGCGAATGATTATCTGAGGATTCATATATCTGGACAACTATGTTTTAGTCGTGGAATAGTTGGTTTTCTTGATAACGATAAGTCTTTCATTCTTTATATGATGTTCAGTCTTCTATATTACCCTAATATGTTCTCTGGTGAAAACATAGCTCATACTTTCTGTTTCTTACTCTACAGTGTGATTCCGTCTCAACAACAGCTAACACTCTAGTAGGGTATGTAAATTGCTCGAGTAGCATTACATTTAATGTTACTAGGGGATCTTGGACGTCCAATTATCCATCCAAGAAATGGACGTTGCATTCAACAGCTACTGACAATATAGTATTAACTGAAGAAGAGAAGAAAACATGGAACGATAGCAGACAAGCTCTTTCTGCATTGAAATTTAGCCCAGAGGAAGAAGACAAAATATTAGGAAAAGCATTTGGCCACATACATTCGCCTTACTGGTATGAAGAACGGAAGAAAGAGGTTCCACGACTAGAAGTTGTGAACGAGATACTGGATTATCTAAGGAGTTTAAGCCTTACTGATGATGATCTCACTAAACTTGTCAAGAAATTCCCAGAAGTTCTTGGATGTAGCCTTGAAGATGAAATGAAAACCAATGTCGAAATTCTGGCAAAACAATGGGGAATTGAAGGTAAAACTCTGAGAAATTTGCTTCTTCGAAATCCAAAAGTTTTAGGCTACAATGTCGATTGCAAAGGTGATTGTGTGGCTAAATGCACTCGCTGTTGGGCTCGATTCTAGCTGCATTCTTGTGTTTCATCCTCTATACTTTTCTTTATGTATAACTTTCGTCAACCATTGTATCTAATTATTCAATATCGAAAGTAAATTTATACAATATCGGATTTCTGTATTGCACTGATATGTGACTCAAGTTTAGATCACAAAGGATGTTACAGAGACAATGAAATGAAAAAAATCAGAGCAATTTTTATAACTGTGATTTCATTTCTTGGTTTTTGATTTTTTGAAGTTGTTGTATACCAAACCAAGCGTTTCTTTTAAGTTTGGTTCGACTCGATTTTTTCTATTTTTTTATGTCCAAATTGGATAAGTTATATTGACTTGATTCATCTATACACATATTTACAGTTTTTCAAATTTATGATTGAGGAATGAATAACAAATCTAAGACCCAAATCCCACTAAAAATATTTGCAATAGCTTTTTTAACTCTACGATTTTAAAAACAGAATTTAAAAGGAAAAGTTGTGTCACAATGATTAATGAGTCTAGCAATTATAAATGCAGATTGAACATAAATTAAAATAAGATGCAAAATGGTTATAAGAGTTTCTAGGAAAATGATTTTCTCATGTTAAAATATCTTTGAGGGGTGGCTCAACAATCAACCTAGTAAAACATTTGCCTCGAAAAATTTTTATATTGAATTTTTTGATTTTAATTTCATGTAAAACAATATTACAGAATTTACGTAAAACTAAATAAAGAAAGAATACTTACTTTTATTAAAAAAATATTTTAGAATTTTGAATTAAATAACTTAAATTGTATATTAATATAAATATTTTTTTACATTAATATCAAGGTAATGTATGGAAAAAATTGTTAACTAGAATTGATCTTTACTTTATAAATAATATCATTACTAGGTGAAATTAAAGATTTTATGTCTCTTAAAAATACTACACTAAAACTAAAACTAAGTGTATGATAACAAAAAAATCTTAAACTATTATTCTTATTATGTATATATATTCCAGTTATCTTAGTAAAATTTAGATTTAAATCATTAATTTTAGTGAGACACCTTTGCCCTTACTTATGTACTGGAAAAAAATTAGGACATATTGGTAGAGTATTTGTTGAACGACAATGAATAAAAGGTCAGTAATGTACATACACACATCATTTTGACATTATATTTATGATTACATAATACTTAGATAACAACAATGATCATCCTGTTGCGAGAGATTTCATTTCATCTTTTCAAAAAAAGCAATGACTGTACATAATTATAGCAAGTTGAGGTTGATGTTTTTGCGAAAACTTTCTAGGAAATCAGACTTGAGAATAAGAATGAAAGATTTTAGTTGATTCTATTTTTATACATAATTAAGAAAATTGAACTAAAATCACACGTACACAAATACTTTTGATTGGAAAGTTAATGCATTTTCAATTGTCATGTTCATTGCATTATGAGGCAACATATGAAGGTTGGTGATCTCTCCTATTTTTGTCTATTTTTGTCAGGGACAATTGATATCTGCATACAACTCAGACTATATATTATTTTCATATAAAAGCGGAAGAGAGAGCCATCATGTTTAGCTTATAATTTGTTTCAGCTTTGCATTTATTTAAAGGTCTAGTTACTAGTCACTCCAAATTTTATAAGATTAAATAGAAACATATAGTAAAAGAGTTCATGCCTAGGCAAAGTTGACAAAATACCAGCGAAAAGTGTGTGAAATCCCTCTGTCACGATTTAGGGGCAATCCTATATGTAACATGACATACAAGAGCTGAGAGGCTTCATATAAGCCACTTAGCATTCACAATCAAGATAATAGAAAATTAATAAGATTTCAAATATTTCAAACATAACCAAAGTTTTATAAAACGAAGCGCAAGTCTAATACACTTGTCTCAAAAATCATATATTACTATAGAATCTCGGGACACAACCCATCCAACAATGTTTGAAACTAAAACAAAAAGAATATAAGCAAAATAGTGGCCAAATCCTCGAATTCTATGAGGACTCTCCAATCTTCAACTTTGCCTCTACTATAGATCCTAGCCACGAGGATGAGAGTCGGGAATGCCGGACCCTACATTTGGATAAGAAATATAGGCAAGAGTATGCGTTAGTACAAAAATGTACTAACTATGATAACTTGCATGAACATAATAAATGAGTTAGACAACATAATTCATAAAGCATAATCAATGCATATAATAGATCATCTCAACATTTACGAGTACTTCTTGAAGTAACCTCAACTTATACTTAGTCAAGACATGGATAATCCTCCAATAGTCATACTTATCATGGAAGGCAAACTCAAGCAACAATCCAACCGCATCACCTGTCATAACATATCCTATCTTATCTTTTAAAGACATGGGGAATCGTTTCTTGTCTTACTATAAGGGAACACGGGTAATCGCCTCTAGCCCTTCTTACCTTGGGATCATGGGTAGTTACCTCTTGTACAACATACTTTAGGATCATAGGTATTCGCCTCTAGTCCATTCATTATGTAACATGTGTATTCACCTCCTTTCTTTCTATCATAGGACATAAGTACTCGCTTCTTGTCTATTACTTAGTTCCTAATCTTAGATTCATTTTAGGTGAGCAATACTTTCAGCCTAGAATAATTCAATGTGAGAAAGCCTTTCAGATTCATACATAAGAAAATTATGCAGGAAATATTTCTTCCACAACAATTACATCAATAATCATCAACTCACAACATATGCTTCACTCTCAAAGTAATTCATAATGTACCTTATTTAACCTATAAGAATATACATAAATCCATATATTCTCCTTTCATAAAGTAAAACTCATTTACATCAATTTCTCTTTAGAAACACGGGTTAAGCATGGATACATATAAATTCATCATAAAAGAATGTAATCCTCTCAATTTATGCATTATAAATCATAATTCAATCAATTCAATCAACATTCATAAAGACCCACAACTTAGAAGAAAATTCTAATTCAAGTTGGGGAATTTCTACTTTTCAATTGGAGAACTTAGGGCTCCATAGATGCAAGGATCCAATGGATGAAAGCCATGAATAATGGGTACTTGACCTTGAGCCCTAGCTTCAACCCTTCTTCTTCTTCAAGTTATAGAGAGAGAAGTATTTGAGAGGGAAGAACTTGATATTGTTATTATTTAGGGATTTAAGGGAATCCCTTTTAAATTTTGGGGAAATTTGAGGTAAAAATCTTATATAGATCTTTAGATGAAGGGTAATATGACATGGTATCAAATTAAAATAATCTAAAAGACCCAGAAGTACCTGACTTAAAAATTAGAATTGAGACCCGCTAAAGCTCGGTAAGTGCCACTCGGCACCTCACCGAGTGAGCCTTTAGCTCACTGAAAGTTACAGTGAGTCGACTCCTAGACCAAGTCAATTAGGCGATGAGGGACTCAATTTGGTGATTCGCTGAATGGAATGGTGAGCTCGATCCAACTCGCCTAAAGCTACAGAACACTGGACTCAGAAATCAATTCAAAATGGTGAGGTGGGTCTACTTGGCGAATCACCGAGTCATTCAGCGTTCTTGAGCTACTTCGTTGAATGACTGTGAAACGAATATATTTTCCTTGTATGGATCAGAGGTGTTACATTATCTCTCCCTTGGGAACATTCGTCCTCGAATGATATGGTAGACATCAATGGAGACAATAGTTCTATCCTATCAACACGTTATGCATGAAATAATATAAATGCACATATCCGAGGAGAAAACATCAACTCTAAGCTAGAATATGTTTGACATCATCTCATGAAGTTTATATGAAACTCCTTCTCAACACACAACACCATGAGGAAAATCAATCATACAAACTAATTTTCTATCGAAATTCAAGTCTTTTCATGAACATGCATATCAATAAGGAAACATAGGAATATCTAAGACATATGAAACCAAAACAAAGAGTAAACCATGAGGAATTCATTACCTCAAGGAAAAAGATGAGGATATCAGGACATCATATTGGTCTCGATCTTTCAAGTAGCATCCTCAACTAAATGATTCCTCTAAAACACCTTTACAGAAGCAACTTATTTGTTTCTCAACTTCTTGACTTGCCGGTCTAAATTATCAACCGGAACTTCCTAATAAGATAGATTTTCCTTAACTCGTAAACCTTCTAAGAGAACTATAATATCGGATCTCCAAAACATTTCTTTAACATAGAGACATGGAAAACCGGATGCACTGATGCCAAGTCATTAGACAATTCAAGTTCATAAACAACTTTAATAATACGTGTCAAAATTTGATATGGGCCTACATATCGGGGACTAAGATTCCCTCTCTTCCTGAATCTCGTTGCACCTTTCATGGATGAGGTTTTCGTGTAGACCCAATCGTTAACATCAAACTCAAGATCTCTTCTTCTAACATCGGCATATGACTTTTGTCGACTTTTGGTTGTTCTCAACCTTTTTCCAATAAGTAAGACTTTCTCCATAGCCTCATGAACTAGCTCAGGTCCTATCAAGGCAACTTTATCCACCTCAAACCAACCTAGAGGTCCTATCACGACAACTTTACCCACCTCAAACCAACCTATAGGTCCTATCAAAGAAACTTTACCCATCTCAAACCAACCTATATGAGATCTACACCTCCGACCACAAAGAGCCTCAAATGGAGCCATACAAATATTAGAGTGATAACTGTTATTATAAGCAAACTCAATCAGTGACAAATGGTTATCCCAATTACCCTTAAAATTGATGACACATTGTCACGCCCTGATCCTACACAACGTGGCCGACACTCAATGACCATTGTTGTCCTCAAGTGGATCCTTGTCCTGGATAACTTAACTCAGCGGAAGACTTAACTCAACACAAGAGTCACATTCAATAACTTAAAGAAAATAACTTGGCCAAAATGACACTTATGTCTCATAGCAAACCGTTTGCGATAAGAGATTCAATACTAACTGTCAGACTGTTTATCTATGAAGCCTTCTAAAACTGGGATGAATGTTGGGACAGACCCACAACACCCTAATAAAGAAAAAACTATAAAAACAATAAAAGGAGTCATGTGGAATGCAAGGATGCTCACCACTGACTCCGGAGTGCTCAACTGATCAACGGTGCATCGGATGTCGATCCTCGTTACCTGCGTCTGTATCATGATACGATATAGACCAAATGGCATCAGTACATTAAATGTACGGGTATCCAAGTTGGAATGATAAAACAAATTAAGCTTGAAAAGAGTAAGAAGGAACACTTATCGTGGCTCTGCTCAACTCATGAATAATATGACTCAATAATACCGACTCATTTCATTATAAAGCAATTTAAAGACAAGTGCAAGATAAAGATAATCTGTTTGAAAACATCTGTAAATTCTGAATGTATACAAAGATACAATTAACTCTGAGATGTATATAAAATACAAATAAACTGATGTATATATGTAAATATGTTTAACTTCTGTGGGAGTTTCTCTAACCGACAACCATTAATTAAGAGCTATAGTGATGATATAATGATCTACCTCACGCTGCCAGCGCATCCTATATTTGGCCAAAGATATGAACTGCCTAATAGATACACTAGTCTACTGTAAAAAAGGTTCATTTAAAAAGTATGTCTCTTTTCTACCTATGGTGGCTACATGGTTTATGGGGGCTGTGAGTTGACTGAACTCTCCCCTACATCGATGCTCAATACTAATCCCAAATATACTGGCTCTTATGTTTTAAAAACATATTGATTCTGTGATTTGAGATTAGTGCTCAAAATACTTAGCTCAAAGGCTATCTTGGAAATCTTAGTTTCCCTCCTTGCCTCATTTAGAAAGCTATCTCTTTTTAACTGAAAACTAGCCCAAGGACTCTTTGGAAATCTCAGTTTCTCTTCTTTTTAAATGTGAAAACATTTTAAGTTCTTTTGGGAATACTTAGTTCCCATATATTGGTTTGAAGGAATACTTCACTTAAAATGCTTTTGAAAGACTTATGAAACTTGAAATGAACTTCTCCTTCTTATATTTAGTCCTTACTCAAACTGGTCTTTAAGTCTTAAAACAAGTTTAAAGTATTTGCAAAAGACTTCATGAAAGGACTTTAGGAATTCTCTAGACTCGACTCTAACTTTTCCTTGAATTTAAATTTATGGATCCAAGGTTGTAAATTCATGTTTTTGGATGATTCTATATGATTAGAAGTCATTTAGAGTAGTTAGAATCATTAAGAAGTGTTAAAACACCTTAAAAGAGTTTAATCAGACTGAATTATGAAAACAGGGCAAATAATGCCGATTTGAGCGCATCCTGGGGACGTTGCGCCATACTTATTGGTCTGAGGCTCCATCTGGGTACACTGTAGGCTCACCTCCCCAGACCCTCTGGCGCAGATAGCGTGTGCCGCGCCTGACCCTGACCTGATGATGCCTGATGAATTTTTCACTCGTTTTTCAACGCTAAATCCCCTAAACCTCCATAATTATTTTCCCAAACCCTTTGGATTATTAGTACTTCAATAACCAATAAATCTAACTCGAAAAAAAACCCAGAATTATGAATTAAAGCAACAATAGGCATTCAACAACTCAATCAACATGAATTCAACAATGTCCTTCAAGAATTTCACTATTCTCATTTAACCAATTCAAAAATCATGGGATTGAAACAAGCTTGGTGTGTGGGTGAACTGCCCTAACAATAAAAGATCTCACTACCTTGATAGGTATCACCCCACCCCCCGACGGAATTCACTTGAAAATCTTGACGTTCTTGGAGAATTCTAGACTTTTCTCCCTTTCTTTCTTTTCTTTTCTCTTCTCCAAGCCCTAAGCGTGATTTTGATTTTCCAAAATTGAAATAAACTTAGTTTTAACCCTAATAAACCCTTAAAACGAAATAGAAAATTAATTCCTGAAATACTAGTTTGCTCTTCCTTAAATCTGGATTGAGACTTTCCTTATTTCAACAGCCCAACTTTCGATTGTCATATCTCCATCATACGATATCAAACATGCACAAACTCGGCGATGTTCCGGATAGGAATATCTCCCTCATATGATATCTAAAATACGCAAACTTGGCGGCGTTGGAAAGATCTCTCCAATAGATTTTCAGCCATATCAAGAACTACCTCTAACTCATCCTGAGCTAGAAGTTATGGCCGTTCGAAAATGACCAAAACTCACTTTTTTAACTGAGGCAATTTTCCAGATTTTTCCTTTTCTTTTCAAAAATGATTATTTTAGTTTCTTAGATTATTCTTAGCCATTTGAAATTGTGAGATGTTACACACATACTCTTATCATATCTTCCAAAGTTTGGATAGTATGCTCCGCTTGTCCATCGATTTGTTGATAAAAAATCCTGCTAAGCTTAACATGAGTACTAAGACCTTTTTGGAAAGATTTTCAAAACTTAGAATTAAATTGAGTACATTGATCAGAGATAATGGATAAAGGAACTCCTTGCAAATTTATGATTTCCCTCACATACAACTTAGCATAATCTTTTGCCGAATAGAAACTTTGACGGAAATGAAATGATCCAATTTTGTCGTTCAATGTACTATAAGCCAAATCGAATTATATTCTAGCGGGGTGCAAGGAAAACCAACTATGAAATCTATATTAGAATCTTCTCACTTCCAAGTAGGAATACTTATATCTTGTGACAAATATTCGGTTTTCAATGCTCAACTTTCACTTGTTGGCAGTTGGAACACTTAGCCACAAATTCGGCAATATCTTTCTTCATCCCATTCCACCAATAGACCTCTCACAAATCACGGTACGTCTTGGTGGCTCCCGGGTCAATGGTATATTGTGAGCCTTTAACAAGATCTATTTCCTCAAGTCATTTACATTGGGAACACACAAATAACCTTGATAATGAAGCACACCATCTCTCCTTTAAAAGAAAGTCTCAATGGACCTTCTAAGCACTATTTTTTTTAATTCTACTAAGATCGGATCAAAACATTGTTTGACTTTCACATTCTCCACAGAAGATTATCCTGAACCATTTTGAACCGCAACACCACCCTTGGTAGAGTATCGGACCAATCTATGTACATCTTCTACCAATTCTTTTTTACCCTTTTCTATATGGGAAACAATTCCCATTGATAATCGGCTAAGAGCATCCACCATCACATTTGTCTTACTGGATGAAGGAGAACGTACATATCATAATCCTTAAGTAGCTCAAGCCACCTTCAATGGAAAAGATTTATATCCTTCTGATTATACACATATTGCAAACTCTTATAGTCGGTAAACACATCTACATATACATCATACAAGTAATACCTCCAAATCTTTAAGGCAAAAACCACCGCCACTAATTCAAGATCATGAGTTGGATAATTTTTCTCATGAACAATAAGTTTAATTGAAGCATAGGCAATAGTCTTCCTATTTTGCATAAGTACACACCCTAACCTAATTCTCGAGACATCATAATAAACAATAAAACCATCAATCCCTTCCGGTAAAGTCAATACCGGAGTGGAAGTAAGTCTATCTTTTAATTCCTAAAATATCTTGTCACATGCTTCAGACCATATGAGCTTGACCTTCTTTTGATTCAAAGTTGTCAAGGAGAGGCAGTGGAAGAAAACCCGTGAACAAACCTTCAGTAATAACCAGCCAAACCCAAAAAACTCCTAATATCCGAAGGAGGTAAAGGTTTAAGCCAACTCTAAACAATATCCGTCTTATTAGGATCTACCTCAATATACACACTTGAAACAATATGACCAAGAAAAGCCACATACCTTATCCAAAACTCACATTTGCTAAATTTTGCAAAAAGTTGTTGGTCCTTGAGAATTTGCAACATAATCCTTAAATCATTAATGTGATCATTTTCATTTATTGAACAAATCAACATATCATCAATAAACACAATTAGAAACATATCAATGTATTGTCTAACACTTTATTCATTATATCCATAAATATCATTGGAGCATTGGTTAAGCCAAATGACATCACCAGGAACTCATAATGACCATACCGGGTTCAAAATGCCATTTTTGGAATATCATCAACCTTCACCCTCAATTACTGATAACCCGACCTAAGGTCAATCTTAGAAGAATAACTCGCTCCTTGGAGCTGGTAAGATAAAAAATCATCTATTCTTGGAAGAGGATATTTTTTCTTAATGGTCACCTTGTCCAACTGCCGGTAGTCAAAACACATACGGAATGCACCATCTTTCTTCTTAACAAATAAAATTGGAGCACTCCATGGAGAGATACTCGGTCGAATGATACCTTTATCTAACAAATATTTCAATTGCTATTTTAGTTCCTAAAGTTCTAACAGAGTCATTCTGTAAGGAGAAATAAAATAGGCTGCATATTTGAGAGAAGATCAATATCGAAGTCTATTTCTTTTTTCTAGAGGGATACCGAGTAAGTCATTTGGAAACACTTACGAAAACTCATTAACAATAGGGACCACTAAGAGTACGGGTTTCAAAATCCATATCCATTATCCTAACTATATGGTATATGCAACCCTTATATATCATCATCTTAGTTTTAAGGCAGGAGATAAAATGACTCTTAGGCATATACTTTTCCCCCTTCCACTCTAGGATAGGATCATTCAAAAATGAAAACCTATTACCACATCCTTGAGGTTTAGGATTAGATACTTTATCTTTGTTCAACTTAGGAGCATTGGAGGAACCTTGCCCGAAAAACCTTTGTCGAAACCTAGAAAGACCATGTCCATCTGATCTTGCATGAGAGAAATTACCATCATTAGTTTTAGCCCTCTTTGTCTCTCTAAACCTCTCCTTAAGTTTCTCTTCTTCAATCTGTTGGGCATGAACCATGAGATGAGAAATATTCATGTCATGGACAAGCATAGCGCTATGACACTCTTTAACCACTAATTCAGACACACCCAAAATGACTTTTCTCATCCTTGCCCTAGAGTCATAAACTATTGAAGAAACATATCTTGATAACTTTGTGAACCTTAAAGTATATTTGTCACACTCATGTTCCCTTATCGGAGGTTAATGAACTCAAGAACTTTTGCATCCCTCAAGACGATGAACCTATCAAGGAAAACAGACTTGAACCTTTCCCACTCTAAGGGACCCGCATCATTTGGTCTTGCTTCCTATAATTGGTTAAACCAAATTTGAGCAACACTTTTAGTTGATAAGCGGTCAATTCCGCCTTTTCCACGGGCATCACTCCCATAATAGTCAACACCTTGTAAACCTTATCAATGAGCTTTTGAGGATCTTCCCCAACCTTAAAATCATAGAATTATAGAGGATTCATCTTAGTAAAGTCCCTCACTCTAAATGACGCCGTACCTACATTTTGATTCACGGGGACCACAACCTCCCTATTGTCTTGGACCGCAATGGCTTGAGCCAATACTTGAAAGTCAGTCCTAAACTCTGCATTAGTCACTTGCTCGTCCAAATGGTCAACCAGAGCTTGAGGAGGATCTTCTTGACCAACATCTTCTCTCTCATTCATTCTAGCATAAGCCCATCGAGTAGTCATATCTTGTAGACCATCGGGTAAGGATTAGGAGAAGGACTTTATGGAGTTAAACTCTACCACACATATTAGAGTAATTAAAACGTGAAGTTTCCTTAACATCTTGTAGCCTCTCATTCATTAATGTGACATGCTTCATATTCATGGACAAGAATCAACTTGACGTGATTTTGAGACATCCTAGAACCATTCTAAAACTTGTGCTATGATAACATGTTTGTCACAACCTAGGGGCAACACCTAGATGTAATATGACATACAAGACCCCAAGAGGCTTCATATAAGCCACTTAGAATTCATAGTCAATATAAGAGAAAATCGATAAGATTTCAAACATAACCAATGCACATAATAAATCATTTCAACATTTAGGGGTACTTCTTCATGTAACCGCAATTCATACTTAGTCAAGACATGAGTAACACGCCATTAGTCTTACTCATCATGGAAGAAAAATTCAAGCAACAATCCAATCTCATCACCTATCATAACATATCCTACCTTTTTTTTTAAAGGTATGGGTAATCTTCTCTTGTCTTACTATAAGGGAACATGACTAATCGCTTCTAGCCCTTCTTATCTTGGGATCATGAGGAGTCGCCTCTTTTATCTCTTACTATAGGATCATCAATGGTCACCTTTTGTCCAACATGCTTTAGGATCATGTGTATTCACATCTAGCCCTTTCATCATGTGACATAAGTATTCACCTTTTGTCTTTCTATCATAGGATATGAGTACTCACCTCTTGTATTTTACTTAGTTTCCTAAGCTTAGATTCATTTTAGGTGAGCAATCATTTCAACTTATAATCATTCAATATGAGAAAGCCTTCACATTCGTACACAAGAAAATAATGTGGGAAAGATCCCTTCTACAACAGTTACATCAATAATCATCATCACAACATATGCTTCACTCTCAAAGCAACTCATAATGTACCTTTTTTATCCTATAAGAATACACATAATTCCATTTTCCGTAAAATTCATTTACATCAATTTCTTCTTAGAAACATAGGTTAAGCATGAGTACATGTAAATTCATCCTAAAAGCATGTAATTCTCTAGATCCAAGCATTATAAATCATAATTCAATCAATTGAACCAACATTCATAAAAACCCAAAACTTAGAAGAAAACCCTAATTCAAATTGGGGAATTTCTACTTTTCAATTGGAGAACTTAGAGACTCCATGGATACAAGGGTTCCATAGATGAAAATCTATCATAGTTTTAACCCC
>NC_028647.1:9268101-9269432 GCF_001406875.1 Solanum pennellii
CCCCCCCCCCCCCCCTCCTTCTTCTTCTTCTGCTGCTCCTTCTCTTCCTCCTCTCTCTTCTTTTTCTTCTTCTACCTCCTCCTCCTCCTCCTCCTCTTCTTCCTCCTCCTCCTCCTCCTCCATCTAGAGAGAGAAATATTTGAGAGAAAGAACTTGATCTTCTTTTTTAGGGGTTTGAGAGGATCCCTTTTAAATTTTGGGAAAATTTGGGGTAAAACTCTTATACAGGTCTTTAGGTGAAGGGTATAACGAAATGGTTTGGATTAAGACTTAAAAACTAAAATTGAGACCCACTGAAGCTCGCCACACTATAACAAACACAACTTTTAGCGATAATAAATATTGACATTAATAAAGAGTGTTAAAGTCTTTACCGACATTAGTTAAGTGTCATTAGAACCAATATTGCTAAAGGTTTTAGAGACATATACAACGAGTGTTAATTGTCGGTAAAAAAATATATTTAGCAGCAATTAAGAATTAAATGTCGCAGATAAAAATATTAATTAAATGTTGCAAATGATTGCTTTTTCTGTAGTGCCAAGAGCCACTCGGCGACTCACTGAGTGAGCCTTTAGCTTGTCGAAAGTTACAGTGAGTCGACTCCTCAATAAAGTAAACTAGGCGATAGGAGACTCAAATTGGCAATTCGCCAAATGAAACGGCGAGCTTGATCAAGCTCACCTAAAGTTATAGAACACTGTACTCGGAATCAATTCAAAAAGGCGAGATGGGTCTACTCGGCGGATCGCCGAATCATTCAGCGTCCTTGAGATACTTCGTTGAATGGTTACGAAACGAATATATTTCCCTTTTCTGAATCCGAGGTGTTACACCCTCGCATAGAGTGAGCAATAAAGATGACTAAAAGAGGAGAACAAGGAAAAGAAGAAGAATAGTTGGGAGGAGGAACAGAAGACATATCTTTTGGTCCTACATCTAAGGATTGTTTTGAATTTACTAGTGGAAAGTTTGTAGATAAGATAGGGAAATTAATATATATAAATAACGATGATGAAAGTTGGATAAGATTGAGGAGACATGCCTCACTGAAAAATAAAAATAAAAATGAAAATGAAGATTGTTCACTCTAAAAAATGGACACATTTAAGTTATGAATCTTTGATGGTAAAGTATAAAAAAATGGTATTACTTTGATCCTACTTCATCTTTAAAGTACAAGAAAATGATATTTACTTGAGTACTAATTCATCTTCTTTACCTTTATTTTGGGTAAAGTAATATGCTAAACTTACTTTGTATCTAGGATCTGAAATTTGCATGTCCAATATTCTTAAAATTTTTTTGATGGGGTGGCTTGGGTGGGGGTT
>NC_028647.1:9270274-9331402 GCF_001406875.1 Solanum pennellii
GTTTGGTGGTGGTGGTTTGGTGGTAGAGATATAAATATATTTGAAATTTAAAAAATTAGAAAATTTTGAATTTTTTTTGAGTGGGAAAAGTCAGTTACGGGGTATGGGTAGGGTTAAAAAGAGTTAAAGGATGAAATAGAGTTTTGAAAAATGTTTTTCTTAATTTTGGAAGAGAAGTCATTTTATTTAAATATTGAAGAGAACGAGTTGATTTGGAAAACATTTTCCAAATATTAAAGTCAACCAAACATGAAAAAATTGAAAAACATTTTCGAGAAAATGTTTTGCTCCATACCAAACACACCCTGTAAAGATCCCTGTACTTGGCTCCGTTTATCAGTTAAACTCTTATACTCATCACTTTGCCAACCAGACCCTTAATTTCAGAAGAATACAATATTTCAAGCCCTTTTCTCCTCCGGTCAGTGTGAGCATAATGAATGTGATTACACGTGGAATTCCACATCATTTTTAGTGCAACATGCGAAATTAAGTGGTAAAAAAAAATAGATCATGTTTTTAATTTCTTAAACTTTTTAAATATTCATCTTCTTCATATTTGGTCACAAATTGAGCACTAAATTCATACCCATAGATCAAATTCTTCTTGATTTAACTTGTAAATTCATCTACAAGTTCACCAACACAAACTCAATGGACCGCAATCAAAATTTTTAATTAGTTTTACAAATTTACAAGACCCATTTATTATTTGTAAATTTTTATCAAGCTTATCAATCGAGTTTTAAAATTTTCAATAGTCACAATCATCCTTCACATTATCCACATCTCTTCGTTGAAACTATCTAATAAAAGAATGATACCAATATTTTTTAAACCTAAAACACAAAAATTTTAGAAGAAGTTGAGGATACTGATTTGTATAAAAAAAAAAAAGAAAAAGAGGCAGAGAAAAGTGAATGTGGGGTTGGAGAAAGAAGAAAGTTGAGGGCTATGGTGAGGGGTAGAGGAAAAAGGGCTGGTGGAGAAGAAGAAAGGGTGGGTGAGTGGGTGAAGCAGGGTTGAAGAAGATGAATCTTATATTTTAATTTTGTTAAATTAATCTTTGTAAAAGTAAAATATTATTTTAATTTGCTTTGAAACGTGTGTAATCACACGTATTTTCAACTCACCAATATTAATGTCACATAAACTCGATCAATGGTCAATAGAGTTAAGGATATTGTGTTTCGATGAGTTTAAGGATTTGATTGATAAAATGATGTGTAGGAGGATTCAACTGGCAAATAGAGCCAAGTACAGAAATCTCCATGCAGGTCATTCTACCTTCTATGTTCAAGTATAAATTATTGAAATCCTAAAAGAACCTCATCAATCTTCTTATATCTTCACAAGTGAAATCTATTAACCAAAATACTCTTAATAATTCAATTTAATAATATATCCCTCATTTGTCATTTTTATATATTTTAAATACTGATACCTTTTAATTTTGTTATTTAATATGGAGTTTATTGTATAAAGGGAAAAAATTTGGTATATTTCTTAATTTTATCATTTAAAGCTCATACATTTTTATTATAAAAGTTGTTCATATTATGTCTCTTATGTTATATGAATGATTCATATATATTATTTTCTCTAATAGAAGTAAAAAAATAATTTGAAAGTAACATTTTTATGTAGGGGTATATGTACTCCTTCTCTCATGTATTTGTTTTTCCTTTTTTAGTTCAATTTGAATTTATTATTATCATGGTTAAATTTAATTTTTTACTTTTCTTGAAATTTATCATATATGCTCAAAAAATTTTTTTACAAATAAAAAAAATACAATATAGCCGCAAAAAAACATTATTTTAAATAATTTTCTTGATATTTTTTCCGCTCACACTTTTTTCTTTTTATTTTCATATTTTAATATTAAAGAATGAAGGCAAAAAAAAAAAAGAATAAGAAACTCAAAGAAGTCAAAAAAAAAAAATTAATATGTGAGAAAAATATATCCCAAGTGAATTTGTTAAAATAAAATAAAAAAACAAACTTATATTTTCACTTTTATTAGATGAAAAGGATATATATAAGCCAATTTAATTTTATAACGGTTAAAATATATGTGAGTCACTTTTATATTGATAGAAAAATATGCGAACTACTTTTGTGATGAGGTGTATATTAGTTCGAAATAACAAAGTTTAGAATTATATATAAAACCCTTTCCCTTGTTTAATTGGTAACTTAAATATTCTTATATCAGTGTACAAATTATTTATTCTTTGTTGTTTTATTATAAAGTCATTCAAATTGAAAAGTAATATATTTGACTACTTTTTTTTTATATCGTAACACTCTATTTTTTAGCCAACAAATAGAAGAAAAAAATGCTAAAATATTTATCGACATTAGTTAGTTGTCATTAGATTCAATGTCACAATAAGTTTTAGGGACATTTACAAAAAGTGATAATTGCTACTAATAAAAAAGCATATTTGTCGACGACAATTGATTTATTACTGTTAAAGATCATTTATAATATAGTAAACTCACTATTCGATTCTATTACCACCCCTAAACGTTTTTTCATACACTAAAACAAATGATGATCTAGTGATTGATAAAGTAATTTTTATTCTTTCCTTTTCACTAGTTACATCTCAATGAAATTTGGAATATAAGAATATCAGAAAAGGTAAAAAGGACAGCAATCTAGGTATAAAGGGAAAACAATAATTAAAAAAAGAGCATCAATAATTTTATCAAGAAAATACATAAAATACATTTATATGTATTAATTTATCTCACAAACAAAGGAGTCATAATCAAATAATCAAAAGCACACTTGCATACACTCATGCAACAATTTCTCTCATTTTGTTCCCTCAAACCCCACGACCTCCCTCCCAACAGTATTTTAAAACAGAAAAAAATAGAGAAATTTAATTAAAATCTAAGCATTTATTTCATAAATAATATGCATTTTTTTCTTGATTTAAAAAATTATTAATTAATTAAGGGCACTTAGGCTTGTTGCCATGAGTCTTAAGCCTAGCATAGCAAGGGCAAACTTCCTTGTTTCCATAAGTGCCTGGTGGAACACACTTGCATCTTGCACAACATGTCTTGCATGCCCTCATGCACACCTTCTTTCTTGACGACTTCTTGCATCTCCTCGCACATGCGTATCCACAGTCTGTAAAAAATTAATTCAAAATAATATTTGATTCCTTAATTATAGCTTGTCTTGATTTCAAAACTAGAAAATAAGAAATTAGTAACAGATAAAATTTTATACCTAAACAACAAAAATTTCGATCCATGCTAATCTTATTTAGCTACAACCTTAGAACAACAAATTAGCTAGGAATTATCGACAAAATCATTTCAAAATAATATTTAATATATCTCTCACACATGTGCATAATCCTTGACATATACTTACTAAATTAAGTTATGGATTCAGTTGAACCAGTTTAATCTAATAAATCGATTCTCAATCTATATTAAAAGTTCTTTTTAAAAGCACATGTCACTAAGGCCTAAAGTACATGTCCTTGTATATAACTTACTCATAAAATTGAGATGACAAGTAATACTTTTAACTCAAAATTAATAATATTATACAACTTACGTATCCTCTTAATTGGGTGAATTTTTTTGTGAAGAGCTCCTTCATTGCCTGCCTCTATCTGCATAACACAAAATGTTGCATAAAATTAACATTTTTCCTTTCTTTATTACGTTACATTGATTTGAGATTTATTTTATTATAGAAAAAATTACATAAATATATAAATACATAACTTAAGATATCATAATATCTAAAATTCACCTAACCTTTTAAAAAAATTACAAAAATCTCCTCTAGGATACATCCCTCTTATTAATTAATATATCTTTTGCAATGTATCAGAAAACCAATAAATGTATTCGGGAGATAGAATGTAATTAGCCTCCAAATATATGAGATTTCTGTACTTTATACTTTATTATACGAAATAATACCTGTTCAGCAGCAGCATTGGCGAAAACCTAAAAAAGAAATTATGTTTAGGATTAGGGAAACTAATTCATGAAAAATAATTATATACTAAATAAGTGTTTATTAAACTAAAAATTTTAGCTACCTGTATGAGGAGGATGAAAATAAGAAATAATGTGAAAATCTTCATGTTTTTTTTTTTTAAGAAAAAAGTAAATTGTATAGAAGAATGGAAGTGAAATGAAGAGAGAAGAGGGATAGGGTTTTATATAGGCATATTTTATGCAATTGGGCAAAGGCATTTAATGTGCCTTTTGAAAGTTGATCACATGAAGATATGGTTTATAGCAAATATCACAGGCTTTGAGTTGAGTGCTTTTTTAAAAAAAAAGAAAATTTGGGAAACTTTATTTTATAAATTTTTGAAGTCTTGTTTGGAAGTGTATCTTTGATCACTTTAATAATAACTTTTTAGCTTTTGTGTGAGTTACACAGCTGTGGATTCCTATGCTTGGATATATAGAAAATAATAAATGGTCCCCATAACAAAAGGGAATAACCTAGATAATATTTGAGGCTCGCGAATTTAAGATTTTAAGTTTATAGATTTTATGATATAACAAGTTATTGAATTTGGAGATGATTATGTTTATATGTTAAATGAAGGAACAGATGCAAGTCCGTTCAGCTTGAGGGATAAATTACGTGGCTGACTTGCCAATTTATTAAATATCGAAGTTTATTTTTAAGAGCAAGATGTTTCAATTTTTTTTTTTACTACAAATATAAAATTTGGATCAAAATTACTGAATTTTGTCAAATTTATAACTAATGTTCATGTAGATTCGTCACTAATCACGTAGACTTTTGGCTATTGAATTTGAAAGGGTGTTTATCAAAACTTCCTTAGGAAAATCCACATTGGAATGGAAAGGGAAAGTTACTCTCTCTCTCTCCGCTTGTACTTGTCATGTTTTTCTTCGTGAGTGTCAATATTACTGATCTTATGAGCTAGATTAATTCAACATTTTAAATTTAAATGATTGAATACTATATATACAAAATATAATATAAGTCGTAATCCTTTCCAAATTAATATGATTAAAAAATACATCATAAAATATTGCTCAAAATTCATACAATTTAATTTTGATGAAATGTTGACAAGTAAAAGTGAACAGACGGAGTAATTACGTAAAGACATCTTAGCTTAAGATAAGAAGTTTCACATCAACAATACACAGAAAAGATGTTGAGTATATAAGTAATTAAGCAGACCTAATTGATCCGTTTTAAAATTGTGTAGGCCTAAAACCAAATCAAACAATATTACTACTTTTAAAAATAACACCCAATGACCACTTTTGACCATCTAGTTAATAAGTAGCCATTGTCATGGTGTAATACATTTAACAAACAAAATTCAACTATTATATCTTCGAGTTTCACTTGTAAAATTTAAAACATAGGTCATGACAATAACTTAATTTTAATCACATAAACATTTATAACTTCATAACAACGTCTATTTCTCAATCGCCCAAGCTAAAATAATGTAGTTAAAATGAAATTGTCCACGTCTTTTCAGTTAAAATCCAAGGGTGTTAGGGCCAAAATTTTAAACGTTGGACACACAAACGTCTGGCTAAAACAGACAATACCTTGGGTGTGACACTCCCTTTTGTGAATAAGACAGTTTGCCAGTAAACATATTACTCCTTTTGTTTAAAAACAAATGATTTTTTTTAGTTTGTTTCGAAAAGAGCGATCTCTTTTTTTTTGTAATATTTTAAGTTTAATTTTTTACGTGACATGTTTAACATCACAAGATTGAAAAATAATTTTATGTAATATTTGACATAACTTTAATTTTAGATCACAATATTCAAAAAATTTCTTTATTTTCTCAAATATCGTGTGAAGTCAAACTAGAACATTTTTTTTTAAAACGAAAGGAGTAATATATGTTCCAAAGGAAAAGAACACGAGAAATTTAATGTGCATGCACACCATTTGTTGTTTAGCACCAATTGCTAGGCTGGCTATTTTTGTCATATAATATCATTATTCTTTTTTTATATGTATCTGTCCTCCATAACATCAAGCTCACAAGATGTGGAAAAAGAAAAGTCACTAAGGCCAAGCACAAAAAATAATGACAATGACAACAATGGTAAAAGGTAAGGTAAGGTAAAATAACATACTTTTAAAGGAAGTTTATTTGCTATTGGATTACAACAACAACAATAAATGGAATCCCAAGGAAGTTTATTTCCTATAGACCTTCGGCTCTGTTATTGAATTATTTGAAAGAAATATATATGATTACATATTACCATTGTTTAATATTAAGCCTTTTAAAGGACTTATAAAAGACTCCAAGAAGATGAATTACTTAGCAAATATGCATAGGTTATATGGAAAATATATTGTGCAAATTTAATAGTCACACACTTATAGGAAAGGGATGTCTACAAACAATCCACGAGATTATCATAACAACTCGATGGATTCTCAAGGCTTGAACCTGAGATTGCTATAGTTAAGGGTGAAACGGTCTCATCACTGCACCACTAACTCCTTGAATTCATAAAGCCAATAATCAAGGTATAAACAACTTTCGAAACAAGATAATATCCTTTCACTTCCTCATGTCAATGTGCATGGGATACAATGTGAAACACAACAAATTCTACACTAGATTCAACCCTCAACTCATAATTCTAGAGATGAAAGATTGAATATTAAACCCTTGTGATCAATAGAAAATCAAGTTCTTATAACTTCCACATAATTTCATTAAATACTCAATTTGCATTAATAATAAAGAGTCTTTGAGTATAAAACATGGTTAATCAAACAACAAAAGTACTATGACAATTGACACATGACGCCATAAAGTTTTCTTGTTTAATAGAAACTGTTATTGGACAATCTTTTTCTTTTTCAGTTTACTGCTACTTAAGTGGACAGAAAAACCAAAATCCAACAACTCACGTGCATGTCTTGGATGATTAAACATTTCTACTAAATTTTATTATGACAAATGGACGTGAATTTGGGTATGAAATAGTAAATTATTGATTTAAATTAAATGTTATTGTCATAGTTTAATTTATTTGTGATTTGCGGTAAACCTTTTTTTTTTTTTGTCATCTGGTTCGATATACAATTAGCCATTTTCGATATACAATTACCTATTTCATATACAAATGTATAAAAGCATTTGTGTTTATATAAAGGAAGAGAAAAGTGTATATACAAATACATATACATGTATTTCGTTCTATACACTTATAATTATGCAAATAAAAATCTTATTATATAAATTACAATGTACAAATGAATTTATACAAAACTGAACAACTTGTATAAAATTGAATGTATCTAACGAATTATACAAATCAAAAGCTTCATAACAAACATAAAATTATGGAGCACAATTATGCACACTATAGATATAACATACAAATATAATTTTTATATTTACTATATGTGAAAATTAATCTTACAAAAATATTAGTATTAATTAAAATAGTAAAAATTAAATAAAGAAAAAAAAGTTAAAAGTCTATCTTCTCGGTAGCAAATTAAACTATCACAGGATAGCACACTTTTCTGAGTAGTTAATTTTATTCTCAAACACCTTTATAATTAATTAATTGTATTTTCAAACGCTTTTATGAGTTAATTATATTTTCAATATTTTTATTTGTTAATTGTATATATATTGTAATAACAATGCATGATTATTCAAAACAAATATAACTACTTCTCTATGATTAGTCAAACAAACAAATGATGACATGGGTTGATATTCTTTTATTTATGTATAACCTACATAAATACCATAGTGTAAAATCTAAATTACCTTCTATTCCTATTATTTTTATAATTACATAAATCTATATTTTTTAGACATTTCAGATACATAATTAAGGATCCAGATACATTATGTATCAATCTGTTACACTTATCAAGGAAAAAAAAAGTTGTAAAATCAATTTAAAATCTCATAGTATCCATTTGTTCCACTAATTAAGGGAAAAAAACTAAAAATTAAATTAAGATTCCACAAATTACGTTATTTCATTCAAAATTATTATCAAAAATTCAAAATCATATAGTGTAACAATCCAAAAAAATCAAAAAATTAAATTTCTTCTTTTTGTTCATCGTTCTATCTGTTTCATAGAAAAATATGTTGAAATTTTGAAAAGCGGGTTGAGTTATGAAGGATTGTATGGAATTGTTGTTGCACAAACAATTTCTTTTGTAAATCTTTAATTTCATCGAATATCTTTTCGATTTTGATTCAAGAGTATCGAAAATTTTGAGATTCTAAATTCTTCTCCAGTCATTGAAGATCTTTTCTATTTTGATTCAAAATTGACGAAAACTTTGAATTTCAAAATTATTCTCCTAGTTCATTGAAGGTTCTTTCAATTTTGATTAAAAATTATCAAAATTTATGAGAAGATACATCATGAAGATCCTTTCAATTTAAATTGACAAGTGTTGTATTTCTACTAGGTACACTAAATAAGGAAGTGTTGCCCATAAAATTTTAGGTTTGAGATCAATATATTATTATTTGGCAATTGTTATGTTACAGATACATTTAGTATAAATTCAAATTTACGTATCATAACTAAAAAATAGTGTTTGATACATTATTATTTATGTCTGTTATTTTATTTGAGAAATAAAACACTTTAAATTTTTTTTTAAATACATCATAGTAATTGTTTGAAATCAATACATTATTGTTTGGTAATTGTTATGTATAAAATACATCTAGTATAAATTTGAATTTACGTATCATAACTAAAAAATAGTGTTTGATACATTATTATTTATGTCTGTTATTTTATTTGAGAAATAAAACACTTTAAATTTTTTTTTAAATACATCATAGTAATTGTTTGAAATCAATACATTATTGTTTGGTAATTGTTATGTATAAAATACATCTAGTATAAATTTGAATTTACGTATCATAACTAAAAAATAGTGTTTGATACATTATTATTTATGTCTGTTATTTTATTTGAGAAATAAAACACTTTAAATTTTTTTTTAAATACATCATAGTAATTGTTTGAAATCAATACATTATTGTTTGGTAATTGTTATGTATAAAATACATCTAGTATAAATTTGAATTTACGTATCATAACTAAAAAATAGTGTTTGATACATTATTATTTATGTCTGTTATTTTATTTGAGAAATAAAACACTTTAAATTTTTTTTTAAATACATCATAGTAATTGTTTGAAATCAATACATTATTGTTTGGTAATTGTTATGTATAAAATACATCTAGTATAAATTTGAATTTACGTATCATAACTAAAAAATAGTGTTTGATACATTATTATTTATGTCTGTTATTTTATTTGAGAAATAAAACACTTTAAATTTTTTTTTAAATACATCATAGTAATTGTTTGAAATCAATACATTATTGTTTGGTAATTGTTATGTATAAAATACATCTAGTATAAATTTGAATTTACGTATCATAACTAAAAAATAGTGTTTGATACATTATTATTTATGTCTGTTATTTTATTTGAGAAATAAAACACTTTAAATTTTTTTTTAAATACATCATAGTAATTGTTTGAAATCAATACATTATTGTTTGGTAATTGTTATGTATAAAATACATCTAGTATAAATTTGAATTTACGTATCATAACTAAAAAATAGTGTTTGATACATTATTATTTATGTCTGTTATTTTATTTGAGAAATAAAACACTTTAAATTTTTTTTTAAATACATCATAGTAATTGTTTGAAATCAATACATTATTGTTTGGTAATTGTTATGTATAAAATACATCTAGTATAAATTTGAATTTACGTATCATAACTAAAAAATAGTGTTTGATACATTATTATTTATGTCTGTTATTTTATTTGAGAAATAAAACACTTTAAATTTTTTTTTAAATACATCATAGTAATTGTTTGAAATCAATACATTATTGTTTGGTAATTGTTATGTATAAAATACATCTAGTATAAATTTGAATTTACGTATCATAACTAAAAAATAGTGTTTGATACATTATTATTTATGTCTGTTATTTTATTTGAGAAATAAAACACTTTAAATTTTTTTTTAAATACATCATAGTAATTGTTTGAAATCAATACATTATTGTTTGGTAATTGTTATGTATAAAATACATCTAGTATAAATTTGAATTTACGTATCATAACTAAAAAATAGTGTTTGATACATTATTATTTATGTCTGTTATTTTATTTGAGAAATAAAACACTTTAAATTTTTTTTTAAATACATCATAGTAATTGTTTGAAATCAATACATTATTGTTTGGTAATTGTTATGTATAAAATACATCTAGTATAAATTTGAATTTACGTATCATAACTAAAAAATAGTGTTTGATACATTATTATTTATGTCTGTTATTTTATTTGAGAAATAAAACACTTTAAATTTTTTTTTAAATACATCATAGTAATTGTTTGAAATCAATACATTATTGTTTGGTAATTGTTATGTATAAAATACATCTAGTATAAATTTGAATTTACGTATCATAACTAAAAAATAGTGTTTGATACATTATTATTTATGTCTGTTATTTTATTTGAGAAATAAAACACTTTAAATTTTTTTTTAAATACATCATAGTAATTGTTTGAAATCAATACATTATTGTTTGGTAATTGTTATGTATAAAATACATCTAGTATAAATTTGAATTTACGTATCATAACTAAAAAATAGTGTTTGATACATTATTATTTATGTCTGTTATTTTATTTGAGAAATAAAACACTTTAAATTTTTTTTTAAATACATCATAGTAATTGTTTGAAATCAATACATTATTGTTTGGTAATTGTTATGTATCAGATACATTTAGTATAAATTTGAATTTACGTATCATAACTAAAATAAGTGCTGATACATTAATCGTTAAGTAAGATACATTACATTTTATACATGATACATTAATCTGATGCGTGAGATACATTAATCTGGTACATTGATACATTAATTTAATGCGCAAAAATGAGGGATTTTGAAAATTTGTAAAATAATAGATTTAAAGCTCGAGCATGTGTCCTTCCTCGATTTCTTCGATCACAAATGTATCACGAATATAATTTGATATTGTGTACGGAAACATATTCTGCTAAATTTGAATAACCGTAGAAGATACATAGCAACACTTGATACATGATAAAATGACACATTTGGTAGAGACTACTTCTTTTCATTTCATAATGTAGTTTCACCGGCAAAAGAGGATCTCCTAAAACTAATTTTTTTGGAGGAAACAATATGAATACATCATATCTTTTACCTTTTGCCTTATGCATATTGTGAAGGTGAAAATGGAGGAGAATCCGGTAATTCATTGGAAAAAATTGTAAAGCGAAAACTTGAGTTGTTTTGAAAAAAAATTGTGAAGAGATTTACTGAAAATAGAGAGAATTAAATCTGAAAATTAAAAAATGAAGGAAGTAAAGATTGAGAGAGTGAAAATAGGAAGAGATAGAGTGAGTAAAAATAGGAAGAGGTTGAGGGAGTGAAATAAGGAGTAAAAATAGAAAGAAAAAACGTGTATAACTTTATGTATCTGAAAGAATGTATTTAAAAAGAAAAAGAGGGATTTTAGAAATATTTTAAATGATAGAGAATAATAAAAATTATGGAAAATATAAATGTGTATATAGGTAATTTATCCTTTATTTATTCTACATGTTGTATCAAAGACACAATGTCTCAACAAGGGTTGTGGTAGTACTTTTTTATGTTTAATTAAGAGGTTCATGTTCGAGTCATTTTGTTAGGGAGTACTTTTACGTTAAATGTGGAACTTTTTAGTGGAATTTTAAATTTAATCAACTCTAATATAGATATTAAATATTCGTGAGAGAAAAAAATAAAAATAAAATAAACTCAATATCTGCACAAATCTTAGAACATATTATCATCTTAAGCATAGTTTGGACTTTTCAAGTATCAAAACAAACAATTTGTATTAGCTTTTTAAATCTATGAATCAAATCAAATTAATAAAATTTGAGTTTTTCAACTTGAAACTTTTTCGGGTTTAGATTTTCGGATTTTTTCGATAAGGAATTTATGCAAAAAATATAATTAACTTGTGCTTCAAGTATTTATATAAATATATATGTAATGTGTTCTTTTAAAAAATAACACAAATTATGAGATGATTGAAGACACTAAAATATTCAATAAACAATAATAATGAAATCGCATAAAATAAATATTACAAATTAATAAGGTATAATGAAAATGACCATAATTTTAAAGTAAAAAATCATGCTAAAATAAGTCTAATAAGTATTATTAATTATATGACTAAACATTAAAGAAAAATTAAAATTAGGTTACGAATCTCAATTGACTAAGGTGATGTAAAACTAAATAACAAGTATGCATTATTGTCATTTTTAGTTTGACTTGATGTTTTATTAACATTATTATCAATTTAATTTTGATTTGAGGTTCATTAGAATTACTAACATCTAAGCACTATAACCTTTATAGGATCATTCAATATTCTAAGTCTCAAACTTGAAATAATTTTTAACTTTTTACATATTATTACAAGTTTCAGACTTAGAATTTTGCATAGTCCAATAAAATTCATAGTCCATAAATATCAGTAACTCTAATAAAATTCAAATCAAAATCAAATTAATACTAATAATGTTTTTTTTTAAAAAAAAAATAATTCAATTCTAAGAATGATAAAAATTGTATTTAAGTTTACATCGACCTAGACAATCAAAATGCCTAACCAAATTTTAGTTTTTCTTTAATGAATAACTAATATTTATTAGACTTATTTAGCATGATTTAGTACTTTAAAATTATGATTATTTTCATTATGACTAATAATTAATTTGCAACATATATTTTATGCAACAATTTTTTTGTTGTATTGAATATATTTGTCTTATTTTCTTAAGAAGCACCTTAGATAGTCATATTTTGATAGAGCTAAATAAATATTTGAAGAACATGTTAACTATGTATATATTTATATGAATACTTTATGGAGAAAAAAATCCGAAAATCCCCAAAAAAATAAATAAATCTGAGGTTGATTACCCCTTAATAATTTGATTTGCTATACCGATTTAAAAATTCAACACAACTAAGTTAATTATATATTTAGAAAATTCAAATCAACCCAATCTATATATATAGCAGTAAGTTAATTACCTCAAGCAAGTCAATGTATAATTCAAGTAGTCCATACAAGAAAGCTAAAAGTTGGGATCTTATGTTAGTTGAATATATATTCACGTATCTAATCCACTTATTATATTTCTAATAATTGATGGGACATTTAGGATTCATTTGATCAACATATTTGAGAGAGAAAAATTAAAAATTAGTATTTGATCATAATTATTATTACTTGACAAATATCTTGTTTCCAAGTTCTTGGGGGAAAAAAAAGAATTTGGGTTGAATTTTAGTATTTGAGAATTTTTAAAATTTGGAAGCTTATCATATGAAAGGATTGGAGGAGCACAAAAATGTATTTCGCAAATATGAGGGCCTATTTAAAATCCTTTTTAAGGCGGAAAGAGATCTCATACAAACTTGATACGCCTCCACGCCTTAACAATATGTTTGGATCATTGTTATTCATTGTATTGTAGTATCGTATCGTTACTATACTTACAATGTTTGTTTTGGTTGTAACCTAAAATGTATTGTACTGTATTATTAAATTTCATTGTTACGTAACAATAAAAATCCCTATTTTATGGAATAACCAATTTGGTGTGTTCCAATTGTTACTTCATTTCTTTTTCCAATTATATCTTTACATAATATTTCAAAATATTGTTTTACCCTTTACCTTAATTATTTAAATCTAATCAAACCTCCTACCCTAAAATAATTAAGGATATTTAAGTAAATTTATAAATTACTATACAGTACGATACGAACAATTAAAATATTACTAAACAATAATAAACAATACAATCTAACCAAACATTGTATCTACCATACAATAGAGTACAATACAATACAACACATTATAAAACAATGAATAATAATGATCCAAACAAAGTGTAAGATTCGTCATGCCTTCAATGCCAACATGCTTAATGTAACAACCTGTTTAGTCGATTCGAGCAGTAGAATTATTTTTGATAATAACTGACTGTGTCGACGGATCACACGACGGACCGTCATGGTCACAACGGACCGTCGAGTCTCTTCGTTCCAAAACACTTCAACTTTGAAATCTGGGTACTGAGATCGACTCTCTGAACTTCACGACGGAACTGCAGCACGGACCGTCGTAGACACGACGGACTGTCACAAACCCCTTTACTGAATTTAACTCTCTGAACTTTGTGACGGACCTGCAGGACGGACCGTCATAGACACGACGGACCGTCACAAGCTGCGTAACCCCAACTGGGTCGGATTTCTGCTAAAAGTTTTAAAGGGGTGTTTTGGACTATTCATGATTATAATTAGGAAATTAGTGGAGTAAGTTTAATAATTTATTTACCTGGGGGTTAAAGGAGATAACCTTAAAATAAATATGGGTTACTTTTATCATAATGAATTATATGATAATTAGGGTAAAAGAAAAAGAATCAAGAGAAGAAAAATAAAAAGAACAGAAGGGAGAACGAGCGAGAGAGAGAGAGAACGAAGAGGACAGCAAAGGCCTTGGGGAAGTAGCTTGATTGATCACGATTCTTCGGTGGAGGTAGGTTATGGTTTATTTCTATGTGATAGATAAACTCTAAATAGCGATTGATATGTATTGGGTAGTATTGTAAAGTCTTCTACATGCTTGATTGTGTGTTTGTATGTTGTGCTCGTATAATTGTGGTGGTTAAAATCATGAGACTGCTAAATCTTCAATCTTAAATCCTCTCTATTAAGATGACGCCTTGACATGAAGAAGGCTTGATGAACTAAAACAATGATATAAATGGATCGGAGTGTCACGTTCCGACACGTAGTATTAGGGGATCGGAGTGTCACGTTCCGACACATAGTATTAGGGGATCGGAGTGTCACGTTCCGACACAGTAGTAATAATGGATCGGACTGTCACATTCCGACACGTAGTATTAGGGGATCGGAGTGTCACGTTCCGACACGATAAGAATAAAGAGAAGTAATCTTGAATTATGTTAATATACTCAAATTCGAAGAAACTATTCCCCAAATGAGTATGGTGTGGAGGCTTGAGTCCTCATAGGTGTGCTTGGTGTTGTTGTCAATGGTTCTTGTACTTGTTGACTTCCACCTGTTAGGTATTGTGGTTGATTTTACATTATTTATTCAGTATATATTGCTTTCTATTTTGAGTTGGCCGATGATACCTACTCAGTACATGTTCCTTGTACTGACCCCTACTTGTAATTTTCTTCTTTGTTATTTGTGGAGTGCAGCAAGCGTACCATCGACTTCGACTCGTCCTCAGATCTAGCCAGTCATCAGCATATCAGAGTTCAGGGTGAGCTATTATTCCTAGCTCGTGCTGGATTCTCTCCTTCACGTCTTGATGTCTTGAAGATCGGACATGGACCATCTTTTACTTATTTTAGCTTCTTAACTACTCTTAGATTTAGAAATTTGAGGATAGATGTTCTTGGTGTGATGACTTCCAGATTTTGGGGATAATAATTGATAAACTTTAGAAGCTTATTATTTGGTTATATTAATGAGTTTTGAGTCTTCCGCATTATATTTTGTTCACTATGGTTGAAATGTTAGTAAACGTTGGGGTTTAGATTTGTTGGTTCGCTCACATAGGAGGATAAGTGTGGGTGCCACTCGCGGCTCGTTTTGGGTCGTGACACTTAAGCCATACTACATAAACAAGAATGACCCAAACAAAGGACAATTGAGAATACATATATTAGAAGTGACTTATAATACACGATTGAGAATACATATATTAGAAGTCACTTATATGATAAATTTAGTCTATAGACCTAATAAATATTTTACTGATGATACTTGAAGTTGATGAAATTAATACCCTCTCTTTTCTTTATAGTCATATTGGGAAAAAATAAATTTCATACTCTTCACTTAATGCTGATTTGACCATTTATTCAAGGTTAAAAAAGACTTTTGGATTTAACATAAAAATTATGATTAAAAGTATTTAATTCCATTTTAACATCTATCAAATAAACTTATATCAAAATCTAGATACTATAACTAAACCTAAAATTAAATTGAAATCATGTGTTTCGCTAAATTTCATCTCTTTTCATCTCTATATTCGTTAAACTTGTTTTCTCTCTCGATTTCATGAAGTCATCCTTAACAAACATCTTTTTCATTTTTGTAGATAGAAGATCCGGTGAATCAATTCAACTAGATATTTTTATAACCCTCATTTTGACAAATAAAGATTAAGAATCAAAACATAAATGGATATAACATCATGACACACAAGGGAAATACAATGAAGAGGAAAACTTAAGATTTAATTTTGAAGAATTCAGGAAGAGATTCATGTTGAAAGTGATTTTTCGACGCAACTCAATGTATTATGAATTTAATTTTGAAGAATTCAGATTCACGAAGAGATTCATATTGGGAGTGATTTTTCAACGAAATTCAACCTAGATTTTTCAATGCAACTCTACCTATTGTGGGTGAGATGTACTTCATTGAATTGAATTCCCACTTCAGCCGCTATAGGTTAAATTGCATTGAGAATAACATGTACTGATAAATCATCATTAATATTTATAGGTTAAATTACATTGAGAATAACATGTACTAATAAATCATCATTAATTTTTACTGGTCAGTTATTTTTAAAAAAGATTTTCATATTTATTTGTCTTTTATTCTTAAAATAGATTTTTAATTTTACTTGTAGCTTTTTACATATATCAAGAAAAGACAATTTCTTTTTTCTTTTTACCCTTATCATTAAATGCTATTTTTCATATCATTTTTTTAAAGACTCAACACTTAACGTTATTTAGTAAAGTAAGGAGCCAAAAGGAAAAAGAATTGTGAAAAAATTGAAAAGGGAACATCAATTTTTTTAAAAAACCGATAGGGCAAAATCACTCCTGACGAATTGAGTTCCCTCTAAGTCTATGACACAATATTGACATCGTTACATGAGAATACACAATATTGACATCGCTCGTATATAATTTAATTACTTAAATGCACGATGTGTTTTAATATTATGAATCTTATCAGATTTTGATATGTCAATTTATTAGATTTTGCTACGTTCACATACATATATCTCAGAATATATAGACTCAAAATTATGTTAATTTGTTTTATATACACTCTATCCAAGTAGATTCACATTTATCTAAGATACATAGACAAATCTCACTCCCTCACCTCTTTCTCATCTTGCTTGTCACTCTCTTATCTCGCTCTCGTATCTGATTTACGAGATACATACACTAGAGTTTTTACTACTATTATTAAAAAAACGTCATAGTTTGTCATATTTGATTTGAAAATCTTCTCCTTTTTTTTGATGTTGTAGAATTATAAATTTGAAAAAAAAAATGGCTAGCTCACCCCAACCCTCGACTCTTCCATGGTTGGGCTGGGTTGAGCATTTGCAGGCCTTATCAAATGAAGGGTTGGCCCAACCTAGCCCTTCAAATTCATTGACTCACGACGTTTGAGCTGGATCGGCCTTTTTGATAGCTCTAAATTTGCTGTCTTGTTTTTAAAAAAAAAATTAAATTGCTGCCTTGGCAGTGTTTTTATTAAAAATAAATTTTAAAAAAGTCACTGACAAGGCAGCGAAAGTCCCCCTCCATTGATTTTAATTATAACTCAAACACTCATATGTAACGGTATCGATATTGTGTTTGAGGGAAATCACTTAGTCGGGACCAATTTTGTCCTTTTGATTTTAAAAAACTTGATGTGCCCTTTTGGTATTTTTAACAATTTTTTTTGTCCTTTTAGTTTCAGGCTCTTAATTAATAGAAATAGTATGATAAAATATTTATATTAATAATTTTTTATTTAATGAGTATATCAAATCAAATAATAACAAATAAAAATGAACGAACGAGCAAGTATTTATACATGGACTTTACTCCCGATTTACTATTTGTTGGACGAATCAACTTAAAAAGACGCCATCGAATTAGCCTCTTAATTATCTCCTAATCGTTGTTGACAAAATCATACTATCATTTATAAAAATTACACTTCAAATGACAAAATCTTTTATCGTTGATAATCGAATTTATTGTAGTGATATAAATCCGTACTTCCAACTTGAACAGCGCTAGCACATGAGTTGTACGTATAGATGAATTTATATAGTATACTCACATAAGTTAGTAATATGTTATCATTAGTCAAACATTCATTAACTTTATTATTACTATAAGAACATCATCATCAATTTAATATACATTCTGGAAAATTTCTACTATTGTTCCTCATGCAATAACTAAAAATCATTTGTTCTGCCTTCACAGTTTCAAATTCCTGAACTTCATTTGGACTAAGACTGGTAATTGTATTCCAATAATAGTTATTATTATTATAGCATTCTTGAGGATTTGATTCTTGATATTGACATCCATTAATCGTAAAATTGCGATAATAAGCTTTGAATGGTCCTTGGCTCCAATCTACTTCTCCAACCCAATTTGTATCATTCCATATGGTTGCTTCAATGTGCATTTTGTGTGTTGGAAAATTCACTCCATAATTAGTATTGTTCTTGAAAACTCTTATTGGAACATTATCCGCGTAAAATCTTCAAAAAATTAGTATAAGAACAATAAATATGCATGTACATAGTTAATAATACTGACGATATGTATAACTTAAAATACTTACATGATATGATGTTGATTCCAAAGAATTCGATACGTATGGAAATCTTCTGTAGGATCAAAATCAAGATTGAATTGTTGCTCTCTACTTCCTCCATCATTTGCAAATATATTTGTATTTAATGTATATTGTCCATCTCCTCCAAGGAACTCAAAATCAATCTCATCATGATGCATTCCAGGATCTCCATTCATTGGCAGTGACGTTAACTGTAAATGTTCAGTCATCAATCGATAAGATTCATAAAATGCGTACAATTTTGATAATGAATCTATAAGATTTTGTAATTCATAAATCGTTTACAAGATACGTGTATAAAAAAATAAAAATGTACGTACGTAGAATGTTGTTATTACTCCTGTACTGTTCTTGTTTGGTATTTTTAAGTCGATGCTAAAATCTCCAGAACCAAAATGTTGGTTAGACATAAATCCAGAACCTGAATTCAACAAAATTGAGTCAAAAAAATATATTATTTAAATGAATTTGGTAAAGCTAGAGATTGATGCTTAATTAAATAAAAATAACAAAACCTGTATATTGGTCTATAGTTAGGCAAACTTCTTTTCCCTGGTCAGTAACAGTTAGATGGTCACCTCCATATTTTTGATAATAATTTTGGTAAAATAGAACCTCATTTGCACTTAAACATTGATTAACAAAAAAGAAAAAACTAATGAAAACAAGAATTGCTTGAAAGTTAATCATTGTTTGTTTACTCAAGCAACAAATTTTTGATTTGTTTGTTTGGTTGAAGAATGACACAAATTCAATTTATAGAAAATTTAGGTGGAAGAAAACATTGTATGATGTATCTTTAATCATATTTCTGCATTTAATACTTTTTTTTTGGTCTATTTTGTTATTGTTTTTCCTTTTTTAAAAGTCAAATTATATTTTTTTAATCATATTTTTGCATTTAATACTTTTTTTTTGGTCTGTTTTGTCATTGTTTTTCCTTTTTTAAAAGTCAAATTATAAAAGTTTTGACTAATATTATAAAATGTATTTTTCATCAGTCAAACTATAATAACTTTGACGTTGTATGATGTATTTTTTATCATATTTCTGCATTTAATACTTTTTTTAATTTTGTTATTGTAATTCCCTTTTTTTAAAGTCAAATTATTTTTTATCATATTTCTGCATTTATTACTTTTTTTTGGTCTATTTTGTCATTATTTTTTCTTTTTTAAAAGTCAAATTATAATAATTTTGACTAACGTTATAAAATGTATGTTTATCATATTGATTTTTAGCGTCAAATTATAATAACTTTTACTGAATTCTACACGATGTATTTTTCATCATATTAATATACAAAAAATGCAATTTAATTTAACTTGAAAAAATATATTTTTTGTTTAAAATATTAAATTAATGTAATTTAATTTGACTTTGAAAATGAGTCAAGTTAACTTCAAAAAAAGAACAACATGAAAAGTTGACTGAGAGGCTGAGATATATAGCATTAATTTAACTTTAATGAGATATTTTATAGTCATACAAATATTTATGATTTATTTTAAATCATAAAATTGTAAAACATTTATTTTTAAATATAATATTTAGTCAAACTATATCATATTAATTGAGACGCGGGAGGAGTTATTGGATTTATGGAAGTGGGAAAATGATATTTAGGGGAGTAAAACATTTGCATAAGAAAATGTCAATATAGGGAAACGTGCAATGTATACACCCCTAAAATACCATATACAGTATCTTTGCTTCTTAAAAAATGTATCCTCATAATATATACATGTAAAAGGTAATTAGATAGATAATTTTAATTTAATTTTAAATACTCAACCATAACCTACCCACTAAGACTTATAGTTGGTTAGCTAGTATCAATAAAAGCACTTAGTATTATCACTCTCTTCGTTTATTTTTTCCTAATTAATCTAAAGTATAATACAAAATTAAACTTTAAAAGGATATCAACCTAGCTATTATAAATTTATAAATTATAACACTATACAAATCAATCAAAACGATCTCGCTATATCAATCGTTATACATGGTAGAATTAAGGATATCAAGTGGCTAGGTTAGATTAAAATTGAGTAAACTTAAATGGATAGGGTTAAAATTAGTCCAAAAGTTACTTTGAGTTAAAATGAGCTAAAAATACATTGGACTAAAATCAATAGTACATCATGATCTTGACTTGAACTCTACTATATGAATTATTTTTACATTTTTAGGCATTAATTGTTAAAAAGTAATTTAATTAATGAAGGACATAAAAGTAGATCAATTGATTTTGAAGATATTTTCATCATTCAATATTTAACGTGGAATATATAGCTGTATAATATATTAGTCTTTATAATTGTGCATTGTACGATTATAACATGTCAATTTTATTATACTAAAAAAAGAATTATTATATAAAATGCAAGTAATTAATAACATTGATGAAAGACACAAGTTTTTTGATATTTTTTGAAGCATCAGACGGATAATTACGTTGTAACCTAAAGGAAAATGCACATATTAACCAACAATTTAATTATAGAAAAGTTTATTCATACAAAGATTATAGAAAGGTTTGTTCATCCACATCTTTGTGAAATCAATTTTTTAGGAATTTACCTCAAAAAGAGTGTGGATAGTGAAAAAAAAAGTGTTTGGTCGAAGTCCAAAAATGTGATCTTTTTTATTAGCCAAGTGATTGAATTATGGGAAAATGGTATATAATGGAAAATTATTAATTTATTTTATAACTACATTTTGATTTAATTGTGCTTCAAAGTAAATATGTTGTTAGTCGTCTTTCCCTTAAACTCTTGCTCGCCATTCTCACGCACTTGCTCGTCAGTCTCGCCCTCGCCTCTTTCGCTTTATACAAATAAAAATGTATAAATTGTGTTTCTGTATAAAACGAGAGAAAATTGTATATACACATGCAAATACATATATCTTCGTCTTGTACACTTATGATTATATAATACAAATATTTTCCTGTCTAGTTTTCTTTTGCGTTTCTCTCTTTTTCGCTTTGTACAAACACAAATTATACAAAATACAATGTATAATTTATGTTTGTATAAAGAGAGAGAGAATGATATTTGATATACAAACGTTTTATTTCGATTCAATTGTATACAAATTCAAATTTTATACACATACACAAACACATAAAATTGAATTGAGAGGATGCCAACGATTTATACAAACGAGAGCCTGAGATCAATTTATACAAATGGTCTGCCAGCGAAATTATACAAATCTGAAGAAGAGCCAACGAATTATACAATTATTTCTTTTGTATATATGTATAACGAAATAGCAACTGCCTTTTGTATATATGTATCGAGAAATAGCATAGCAAAGTTTGTTATGGAGTTGAATTATGCAAATTATAAATATATATAGCATATGATTTTTGTGTTTACTATATGTGAAAGTTACTCTTGAATTAATGATATCCACTTCGCGAGAAATATAAAAATCACCATCTCTTTTTTTCATTTTTTTGATGCTACCATTTTTTCCCAAGAGATCGAATTGAGATACATAATAACCTTTTTTTTAAAAAAAAAAAAAAACTCGAAAATATCTAAATCAACTAACTATAATGTCCAAAGTTGTTTAAAAAATTTCCAAAAGTTATTGGAAGACCAGATAGGCTACTAATATTGTAGGAACCATGCACTATACGTATCATGTATATATTATAAAACATGTGATTTATATCATTTGCGAGCGGCGATTTGTTCATGCTAACACGAATTCAATCTTAAAAATAGAAAAAATAAATAAATTTATAAGCATTGGTTTTTTTCTTGTATATGTTTTTTTTAAGCTTACAAGATCGTTTATTCAATACTTTTGAAGTTTATTTTTACTCATTCACAATACTAAAAATATGTTTTACCAATCCAATAATTTTTGGGTCATATTTTCTGGCTAGAGTAGTAAAATTAATATGTTTGAAGCTTCATTATTAAGGCTATTTTTTTAATTTGACTACACATAAATGAGTTTCACATGATACATGAAGTGAAAAGAAATACACAATTGAACATTCATTATTTTGGCTAAAAAATTTATTTGTATGAAAATAATAGAGTTCTTGATATTTCTTTTACAACTTATTTCCAGACAAGCATACAATTGGAATTAAAAAAGAAATAAGAAAATACAACATTGGGGCAAAATATATGGGGGTATATATCAAAAACTCCACATTTTTCATCAATTTCACGCATCCAAAAATAAATAAAATATCTTCAGACCAATATAATTCTACTTTCCAAATTATTATTTTTTTGGAATAACATAAAGCTCTAAATCACATAAAAGATTACAAATAGAGATGCCATAAACAAAATTAAAATATAACTTTTTATAAAAAATAATAATTAAAAAAAATGTCTATAAGAATCAACTTTTAAGATGTATAATTATTTTCTTGATTTAATTACTTCCCAATTCCACAATAGGGATTTACTTTCCATTAAGTGGTTTCTAATCACTTGGAAACTAATTGATATTTTTACCATATTTTGGAATTAAATTAGATTTACTTTCCATAAAGAGTCTCATTCCTCCCCTATATAAACTCATATATGTCTTATAATTTTCTCATCCCTCACTTTTCAACTCACACTAAAGATGATTATTGAAGATGTTGCAATTCAATTCAATCAATGAGTATTCATGTTGTAAGATATTTAATTCTTTGTTTTTCCTTTAATTTTCTCTATTTTTTTAATTGATTATGCTATTAGATCCATGTATTTTTTAATATCTTACCTTTGTAAGATTGATTTGCATAGGTTATACAACCACTATTATTGTATGGACTCTTAATTTCTACCAACATATATAAGTTCAATTTGTTTACAAATGAACACAATATTAAGTAAAATTGATATATATCCATCTTGATTTTCTCTTCATTTCCAGGAAGACTGTATTCAGGATCTGGTAGTCTAAGTCTTACTTCTTCTGGTCGGCTCATATCATCATGTGGTTTACTACAAGTAGTCATTCCCCGTCCCTTTAGTTTTAGAATATGATATTATAGAAATTAGGTTGATTTTTGAAGTTAAAAGTAAATTGAAAAATTATAAATTTTACTCTTTTTTTCTTCAAATCTAATTATTATTATTGTTATTATTATTATTTCTACTATTTTGAGTATTCTGTCAAGGTAAGGGTGTGGTAAGATCCATTGGATTAGTTTTAAAGTGGAAGATGTTTTTTTTTTAGTGTTCACTTAATGTTGATATCACATACATATTTATATACACTAACTTGTCATAGATTGCATTGGATTTTAGGCATTAGGTATTTAATAAAGGATATCATAACTTGGAACCCTTCTAAAGAGCCTAATGTTAGATACAATTGAATTATACAATGAGGCTACTGTGAGATTTGCTGTCACATCATTCTACATTAGAAATTTTGGAGCTATCATTATTCCTTGAATTTTCTTATCATATAGAAATTACTTCTCCAAATATAAATAGACTCATGTTCTCGATTCATTTCAATCCTTGAGTTCGTTTTTATGTTTGAAGAAGTAATTACAACATGAAAAAAGAAAACGTCAAAGAATAATAATGACTTCAGAATTTTTAATGTCGAACTACCTGAACAGTAAATTCACAATATCTTCATTGCATAACTCTACGGTATCCAACTTTAGACTTTTTAGAGAGTTTCAAGCTATGAAGAGTCCTTCATCAAATACCCAATGCCTCAAATTCAATGTCACCAATGACAAGCTAGGGTCAATCATCAAAGAAATTACAACATCATGTGAACACAAAAGAACATTTTCCATTTTTTCTTTGCATAGAAAAACTAACCAAATGGATCTTGCATGAGTGAATTTGATATATTTCTTTAAAAATGAGTTTCTAAAACTAAATCTTGGTGGGTGTATATCAACTATAGTTAAAGTATCATGTTACATTAAGAAAAAAACTTTACTATCGTCGTTACTTTCATGTTATTTAAATTATGAAATGACACTATTTATCATCAACTTCTATCTACATTATTCTCAAGTAAAAGTTATGTCGATTTTTTTATATTATTTATTTTATATTCTGATTATACTCTATTGGAAACTTTTGCACTTGTCTAGAATAGGTATTTTGTATCGTTTTTGAAAGGATTTTTCTTGTTTGTGATTCAAATATATTTTTTATATTAAATTGTAAAATGTGGTTAGGGGTCATCTATCTAGTTAAATTAGAGTAGTTGGATCTCATGGTCCCGGAATTTGGGCGTAACATATGCCCAATAATTTTAAACGAGAATAAATAGATATTTAAATTTGAATAAAATTTAATAAATAAATATATATGTTTTACATGAAAAATTTGTGTCACATGTGGTGTTCTACGTGTATTATACAACACAGGATATATGTGTGTTTCTTGTTCAAATTTAATTGCCTAATTCAACTCTATACCAACATATTTTCTCCAAGCAAGGGATGATTACTATCAGATGAGACTTTCAAGTGGAGACTATGTTAAAATTATTTTTTATGTATATATAATTGATATTAAACCTCTTTTGGCTACTTATGTTTTTTTTTTTCATAATTTAAACTCTTAATGAAAATCTTGATTTTACTACCATTTGATATTTTCTTTAAATTTCAAGCACTACAACAAGTGAATACTATTTTAATATTATTATATTTAGCTTATCAAATTCAATGCAATACTATTTCAAATTATATTACCTTCTCAAAATTTTGAACTAGATTTTATTATTCTAAGTTTATATTATTTTTTTCATTGAAAAATTGTATTATTTACATTTTTAATTACTATGGTCTACATATATATCCTATTCTTTTTAGACATATTTTTACAATTATACTAATATGCTATTATTACTTAGTTTTTATATGTCAAGAAAAAAAATTATAATCTCTCTATAAAATTTGACTTTAGACCCCAAATTCGTTGAGACGCCTCAATACAAAAAGTATACAAGTTTCATTGATGCTCTAACATTGAAAATGCAAGCTATTGCCCTTTCTGTTAAAAAATACTGTGGTGTTCCTCTTTGACCAAATGGATGAACATGTTCCATATAAACTTGCTTTAGAACTTGTGTCTGTAGTTTGTACTCATCTTTAGTAATTTTCTATAGCCATTTTGGAGTTGAAAATCTTTATCGAAAAATTATTATATATATATATATATATATATATATATATATATAATTTGAACACTTTTTAAACAAGCATACTTAAGGGGGTTAAAAATGAGTGGATTAGGTCGGAACTAGAGATACTAGAATGAATTAAAATAGAAATTGTGTTAGCTCTTAGACCTGTCGAAGTTTACTTTGGGTTTAAATGAATTGAACTCAAGTGGGCTATAAATTAGATTGGGTCATGGTCCGTCCAATTTGACACGATTTTAATCCTCAATAATTTTACATATTATTGTTTAACTTTTATAAAAATGTTCAAATTTTTCCTAGCGATTCCAAGTTTGAATTTGAGTGAATCTTACATTATAATTTTATCTTCTTTTTTTTTTTTTTGAACTCATAAGCATACATACACTTTAGGTTAAAGTTTGAATATATTTCAGACTTTTTTTTTTATAATTTAAGAGAATTTTTAGATACTTATGTGGTCATTAATCAAATAATCTCATTAGGCTAATAGGATAAATTTAACATAAATTATTTTTAATCATAATAAAATTCATATATACCTTTGAGATACACTTTAGGTTAAAGTTTGAATATATTTCAGACTTTTTTTTTATAATTTAAGAGAATTTTTAGATACTTATATGGTCATTAATTAAATAATCTCATTAGGTTAATAGGATAATTTTAACATAAATTATTTTTAATCATAATAAATTCATATATACCTTAGAGATAAACGAAAAAGAAAAAGTTGTCACGTAAAATAAAACGGCGAAAATATTTTTTTAATTAACCCATACTTAGTGTCCTGTGAAAAGAAAAAAAAAAACCAAGTGTCAAAACAATTCAGGAGAAATGAAGCAATGAAAGAGTCAAATTAGACTTCAGTCTCTCTCTCTTGTTCTCTTTCTCTCTCTACACCTGCTTGTCTCCCTCCATTGATGATGATGATGATGATGTTCTTCTGCAGAAACTGTTAAAATTTTCACTCAAAAGGTACAATTTTTTGGAACATTTTGTAATTTATTATTTATTTTTCTGTAAATTAGTTTTCAAATGAATAAAATATTGTTATTAATTTGACGTATCGTGGGTAATGTATACAGACATTCATTGTTTAAGTAAGATTCTGTAATGGTTCCTTCTGATTCGATCTCTGTATATTTGTTGTTTTTACAGTTTTTAAATGGTTTTTATTAATTCTTAACTTTTTTTTTTCAATTTGATTATTCCGTTTTCCAAATTATATGCATGTGGTTTGTGTATTATAATAATGTAATGTATGTATAAGAGTCTCACTCACCTGCATGTATAGGTTTTAATGGAGATCTGGGTATGATTTTGATTATTTTTTGGGGGTTTATGCAGAACCTTTTTTGGCCAATTTTCAATTTTTGTCCAGCTATGTGAAAAATGGGGGTTTTCCAGCTTGTAAATTGTTAAAGTTTAACCTAGAAGAGCAACAGAGGAGCTGAATTTTGCAGCATTGGGGGAAATTTTTTTGGCCACGGTAAATACCCCTTTTCTTCAAGATTAAGTTTGTGAAGTGGTTTGGTCTAAAATGGATTTTTTTGTCAAAGTCAAGCATATCAGGGAGCAAATTCATCCACATTGTTCGTTTTTTCAGTGATTTTTCCCTTTGATTTTTATGGTTGTGGTATCATTGATCAAGCAAACCTGAATGTTACACTGATGTGAGGTAGTTACATTATGTAGGAAGCAAGAAGAGTTTCAAAGTGGAGTGTTGTTGCCAATGTCGAAATCTGCTTCCCCTGACCCAAGGGTCAGAAAGGGTTCATTCTCTTCTCAGAAGAACAGGTCTGTTAACCTCCCTTTCATGTGAATGTAAGATATGTAAATGTGCTAGTTGGGTTGGTTTAAAATCCGTACCATCACATTTACTAATCAGAGAATTTGTTCCATAACAATTCTTTTATATTTTTGCTTGAAGTTAAGTAGAGAATTTTACTTCCTGGCTGCTGAGCTTTTCTGATTCGTCTATCTTTTATTTTTAACATACAAGGAACACTTGGAGGACCAGGGTTTATTGGGCATATACAATCACTGATTTGTTACCTATCACTAATTGTCTTAAGACAGAAATCATGTCCACATTGCTTGCTTTAATTTTATCCCTTACTATTTCATCAATTTATGAGGCATACTATGATTTATATTGACAATAAAAGATGTTGTTTACTTCCAGTGAGGCCAATGGAACTGCTGAAATGGATGATCAAGAAAAGACAATGTCAACGGTTGCTCAACTTATTGAGCAGCTGCATGCAAATAAATCTTCCCCACATGAAAAAGAACTTACTACAGCACGCTTGCTCGGCATAGCCAAAGCAAGAAAGGAAGCACGAGGTCTTATTTGTTCACATGGCCAAGCAATGCCATTATTCATATTCATTCTCAGAAATGGCACTCCTTTGGCAAAAGTAAATGTTGCTGCAACCTTATCTATATTATGTAAAAATGAAGACTTAAGGTTGAAGGTTCTTCTAGGTGGATGTATTCCACCTCTACTTTCAGTTTTGAAGTCGGATTCCACTGAAGGAAGGAAGGCAGCTGCAGAAGCAATTTTTCAGGTGTCATCTAATGGCCTCTCAGATGATCCTATTGGCACTAAAATATTTGTTACAGAGGGTGTAGTACCAACTTTGTGGGAGCAGCTTAACCCAAAGCAGAAGCAGGATAAAACAGTAGAAGGATTTGTGACAGGGGCCTTGAGAAATCTCTGTGGTGATAAAGATGGATATTGGAAGGCAACTCTTGAGGGTGGTGGAGTTGACATTATTTTAGGACTTCTTTCTTCTGATAATGCTGCAGCTCAAGCAAATGCAGCTTCGCTATTGGCCCGAGTAATGTTGGCAGTCAGTGACAGCATTCCCAAAATAATTGATTCTGGAGCAATCAAAGCTCTCCTAGGCCTCTTACATCAGAAAAATGACGTGTGTGTTCGTGCCAGTGCAGCTGAGGCTTTGGAGGTTCTTTCTCTCAAATCAACCCAAGCAAAGAAAGCTGTTGTTGACTCACATGGTGTGCCAATTCTCATAGGGGCTGTCGTAGCTCCATCCAAAGAATGTATGCAAGGCGAAGGAGGAGAGCTTTTGCAGTGGCATGCGACACAAGCTTTATCCAATATATTCAGTGGAATGTGTGTCCTCGTGCTGTATCTTTGTGAACTTTCTCAGTCCCCAAGATTAGCTGCTCCTGTTGCTGATATAATTGGAGCACTTGCTTATGCTCTTATGATCTTTGAGCCCAATGCAGAAGAAATTTTTGATGCAACAAAGGTTGAGAATATTCTTATAATGCTTCTAAAGCCGCGGGATAATAAGTTGGTCCAAGAACGTCTCCTTGAGGCAATGGCAAGTCTTTATGGCAATGCTCATCTGTCAAATCTCGTCCACCAATCAGAATCTAAGAAGGTTCTTACGGGCCTTATAACAATGGCCAGTGGTGATGCACAAGAGTATCTGATACTCTCTTTAATACAGTTATGTTGTGATGGAGTGAGTATCTGGGATGCAATTGGAAAGAGAGAAGGAATTCAGTTACTGATATCACTGCTGGGGTTATCCAGTGAACAACATCAAGAGTATGCTGTTGAGATGTTTGCAATCCTAACTGACCAAGTTGATGACAGCAAGTGGGCAATCACTGCTGCTGGTGGGATTCCGCCACTTGTTCAGTTACTAGAAACGGGGTCTCAGAAGGCTAAGGAAGATGCAGCACATGTTATGTATAACCTGTGCTGCCATAGTGAAGACATTCGTGCCTGTGTTGAAAGTGCTGGAGCTATACACTCGTTCTTGTGGCTTCTAAAAAATGGTGGACCAAAGGGACAAGAAGCATCAGCTAGATCCCTAACAAAACTAATCACTACTGCTGACCCGGCTACTATAAATCAATTGCTACTGTTGCTGAAGGGAGATTCACCAAGCTCAAAGGCCCATGTAATTAAGGTGTTAGGTCATGTGCTTACCATGGCATCTCAGAGTGACCTTGTACATAAAGGGGCTGCTGCTAACGAAGGGCTAAAATCACTTGTCCTAGCTCTGAATTCCTCAAATGAAAAGACTCAAGAATATGCTGCCTCTGTCTTGGCAGACCTCTTCAGCAGTCGGCATGATATTTGTGACAGCCTCGCAGTGGATGAAGTGGTTAATCCTTTCAAGAAGCTTTTGACTAGCAAAACTCCAGTTGTTGCAACACAGTCAGCTCGAGCCTTGGGTGCTTTGTCCCGTCCAACAAAAGAAAAATCTACAAATAAGATGCTTTATATTGCTGAAGGAGATGTAAGACCACTGATTAAGTTGGCTAAAACTGCATCTATTGATTCTGCAGAGACTGCAATGGCTGCTTTAGCCAATCTGTTGTCTGATCCAGAAATAGCTGCGGAAGCACTGGCTGAAGATGTTGTTTCAGCTTTTACCCGAGTTCTAGGAGAAGGATCAATAGAAGGTAAGAAAAATGCATCACGTGGCCTTCATCAAATATTGAGGCATTTTCCAGTGGGAGATGTACTGACGGGAACTGCTCAGTGTCGATTTGCTGTTCTCGCTATTGCAGAATCCTTAAAAGCAATGAGTGCAGATGGAACTGATGCTGCAGACGCCTTAGATGTTATTGCACTTCTTGCTAGGGAAAAGCAAGGCACACATTCAACATACAACCCCTGGTCTACCCTTGTTGAAGTTCCATCTAGTTTAGAGCCTCTTATACATTGCCTATGTGAGGGATCTCCAATGGTACAAGATAAAGCAATAGAAATTCTATCGAGGCTCTGTGGAGATCAACCAGTTGTGCTAGGTGACCTATTAGTGTCAAGATCCAGGTCAATAGGTGCATTGGCTGATAGAATAATGAACTCTAGCAGCCTAGAAGTAAGTGTTGGTGGGACAGCATTGGTTATTTGTGCTGCCAAGGAACACAAAGTTCAGTCAATGGATGCACTTTATGCATCTGGGTACTTGAAACCTCTTATATATGCATTAGTTGATATGATGAAGAAAAACTCTAACTGTTCTTCTCTAGAAATTGAAGTCAGAACCCCTAGGGGTTTCACAGAAAGAACTCCATTTGGGGAAGGAAATGAGTTTGAGGTTCCAGATCCAGCAATGGTCTTGGGGGGTACTGTTGCCCTTTGGCTGCTATCAATAATTTCATCATTTCATATAAATAGCAAGTCCACTGTTCAGGAAGCGGGGGGACTTGAGGCTCTTGCTGACAAGCTTGCAAGACACACTTACAATCAACAGGTAGGCATTGTATAATTCTGACTGTCTTTGTGCTGCAGGCCTCTTCTTTAAGAACCAAATTTGATTTCAACTTGGAACCATATAAGTGTTGTTTGGCTAATTTTATTCAGTACTTTTGATTTTTGGACCTTGGTCCAGGTTATTATTCTTTGTGCGGTTTAATGTAGACTGATTGTAATACCTGATGGAGCTGAGAGTTTGTCAGAAACAGCTCTCTACCTTCAAAAGGTAAGGGTAAGACTGCGTAGTGCATACGCACTACCCTCCCTAGACCCCACTTGTGGAATACACTGGGTATGTTGTTGATTGAGCACCTTATGGCCGGTACTGTAAAACTATTTAAAACTGTTGAATGTTTCATTTACCTGACTTAACCAACGATGTAGCATCTACATCGAGAATCCGAATATCGTATACGTCATTAGTCCGATCCTTTGTAGGAACTACCCAAAATAATGAATTCACAAGGCTGTGAGGTATCATCTGTATAAATTACATACTTCTGGATTAGGGCCAACATTTATGTCTCACTTCATGGTTTTGGATCATGATAAAAACTAATGCATTTGAAGTGTCATGTCTCATCTTCTGTTATACTGGTTTCTCTTTGTCTTGCCATGTGCTAGCTCTTGATAGAAACCACTTGAGTTGCTACGTGAAATTTTTTCCGAGTACCCGAATATGCAAGTTTACCTTCTCAACTTTGGCAACTGAGATGAAATTAATTAAAAAATAATTAACAAATTAAGAAAAGGTTGACAAGCAAGTAACTGATTCATTGTCACCTTTGTTGAGTCCAATCATCAGAAGTGATGAAGGTTCACATGCTCTTTTTGAAGTTTTTATCTGGTCAAGTGAACTGAAGAAAAATTTGATATGGCAGGCAGAGTTTGAAGATGCAGAGGGCATGTGGATCAGTGCTTTGCTTTTGGCTATATTATTCCAAGATGCCAATATAGTATCCTCTCCAACATCCATGCGTTTTATACCCTTGCTTGCACATCTTCTGAAATCTGATGAAATGATTGATCGATTTTTCGCTGCTCAGGCAATAGCTAGTCTTGTTTGTCAGAGGGACAAGGGAATAAATCTTACTATTGCGAATTCTGGTGCAATTGCTGGTTTAGTGAGCTTGATTGGTCACATTGAAATTGATATGCCGAATCTTGTTTCTCTCTCTGAAGAATTTTTATTGGTAAGAAACCCTGATCAGGTTGCCCTGGAATATCTTTTTGAAATTGATGATGTGAGAGTTGGTTCAACTGTGCGCAAGACTATTCCTCTACTAGTAGATCTGTTAAAACCACTTCCTGATAGACCAGGTGCACCTCCATTGGCTGTGTGTCTCTTGATACAACTTGCAGATGGTAACGATGCAAACAAATTAATCATGGCTGAAGCTGGGGCGCTGGAGGCTCTAACAAAGTACCTATCTTTGAGTCCTCAAGACTTGACTGAGGCAACTATTTCTGAGCTACTGAGAATACTCTTTAGCAATTCTGATCTTCTCCAGTATGAAGCAGCAGTTAGTTGCACAATACAACTGATTGCTGTTCTTCATTTGGGGTCAAGAAATGCAAGGCTGAGTGCTGCTAGGGCTTTAAATGAACTTTTTGATGCTGAGAACATCCGAGATTCAGAAACATCAATTCAAGCCATTCAGCCATTAGTTGACATGCTTGATGCTGCATTAGAAGGTGAAAAGAAAGTTGCTCTTAGCGCCTTGATTAAGTTGACATCGGAAAGTGATTCAAAAACATTACTGATGGCTGATCTAGAAAGGAATCCCCTTAAGAGTCTACATAAGATTCTTTCTTCAGCTTCTCCATTGGAACTGAAAAGTGATGCTGCCGAGTTATGCTTTGTACTTTTTGGTGATCCAAAAGTCAGAGCTTTGCCAATTGCTTCTGAATTTGTGGATCCCCTAGTAATGCTAATGCAATCTGATGCAGAACGGGCTGTGGAATCAGCAGTTTGTGCTTTTGAGAGCTTGTTGGATGATGAGCAGTTGGTGGAGGTTGCATCAGCTTATGATCTGGTTGATCTTCTGGTTCATTTGATTTGTAGCTCAAACCACCGGCTCAGCGATGCAAGTATTTGTGCACTTATTAAGTTGGGTAAAGACCGAACTCCCCGCAAGATGGATATGGTCAAAGCAGGCATAATAGAAAATTGCCTTGAGCTGCTCCCAACTGCATCCAGTTCCCTATGCTCCACTATTGCAGAACTCTTCCGCATATTGACAAATAGTAGTGCTATTTCGAAAAGCACATCAGCTGCAAAAATTGTAGAACCTCTCTTTATGGTTTTACTACGGTCAGATATTGGACTGTGGGGACAGCACAGTGCTTTGCAGACTCTTGTAAATATTCTAGAGAAGCCACAAAGTCTTTCAACTCTGAATCTTTCTCCTAGCCAGGTTATTGAGCCTCTGATTTCCTTTCTTGAGTCTCCATCTCAAGATATCCAGCAACTTGGGACTGAATTGTTATCTCACCTCCTTGCACAAGAGCATTTTAAGCAGGATATAACTACAAAAAATGCTGTAGTGCCTCTTGTGCAGCTAGCAGGCATTGGTATTTTGAACTTACAACAGACGGCAATTAAAGCTTTGGAAAATATCTCATTAAGCTGGCCAAAAGCAGTTGCTGATGCTGGCGGTATTTTTGAGCTTGCAAAGGTTATTGTTCAAGACGACCCTGTACCGCCTGCATTGTGGGAGCCAGCAGCTATGGTTCTCTGCAATGTCCTGTGCTCTAACTCTGATTACTACTTCAAAGTTCCCCTGGTGGTTCTTGTAAAGATGCTGCGTTCAACAGTCGAGACCACCATCACTCTTGCACTAGATGCACTTATAGTTCATGAAAAGGCCGATATTTCATGTGCGGAACTGATGGCTGAAGCAGGCGCAGTTGATGCCCTTCTGGATCTGCTAAGATCTCACCAGTGTGAAGAAGCATCGGGAAGATTACTTGAAGCCCTTTTCAACAATGTCAGGGTACGACAGCTGAAGGTATCTAAATATGCAATTGCTCCTCTGGCACAATATTTGTTGGATCCACAGTCTAGATCGCCAACTGGTAGGCTTCTTGCAGCTCTCGCTCTTGGTGATCTCTCCCAGCATGAAGGACTAGCTAGATCGAGTGATTCTGTCTCAGCCTGTCGAGCTCTGATAAGCTTGCTTGAAGATGAACCAACAGAAGAAATGCAAATGGTGGCAATTTGTGCATTGCAAAATTTTGTAATGAGCAGTAGAACAAACAGGAGAGCTGTTGCAGACGCAGGTGGAATTTTAATGGTTCAAGAACTGCTTATAGCCCCTAATACAGAAATTGTAGTACAAGCATCTCTGCTCGTAAGGTTTTTATTCTCAAATCACACGCTTCAAGAATATGTATCAAACGAGCTTATCAGATCTTTGACAGGTAACTTGCTTGTTAAGTAACCCCCCTCCAATTTTATGTTCACGTTTTTACTCGTCACAACTTTAAAGAGAAAGCAAGACTTCTGAAACTTGTGATCTAAAACGTGCCTTAGACATTTATGTTGCTATAATCATCTCATTAAGGGTAAAAGATTTTTGAAGTAAAATTGTATGTAAGACTAGCCTTAGACATTTGTATGGCTATAAATCACCTAAATAAATGAGAATTTTGAAGTTCAATTTTTTCTAAAGGTGACATTCTTTTTGGAACAAACTAAATAGGAAAGTGTGCCGCATAAATTTGGACAAAGGGAGTACTTGATTTTCATTTTTAATTGTTGGAAGTGCGATGATTATGAAGCACCTACATCTGGTGAAGAGCTTTTATGGAAATATACATGAACCATCCAAAGCCTACACGACAATAATGTTACATGCAATCTGCTAAAAACCCAGAAAAGGAGTCTTCAGATGTACATATGTTCCAATATTTTACCCTTAGAAAGTTTATGCTGCAATTATTTTTCTTTTCACATTTTGATTTATATCCCCACAAGTTGAAGTAAGGTAAAGTCTTGAAACAATAAATTGAAAGCTATATCTTTTCAGTCACTTTAGAAGCTAGCACTTAATTGATAGCTACAGATTCAGAGCCATTTTCAGAAACTAGATCTGTAAGCTAAAGTTAGTGCTTCAAAGAATTGGACAGCTGACAAAAGGAAAAACATAGTGCACTAGATTGGTAGACATAAGACCTAATGCCATTAAATAAAACGATCCTACTTATAAAAAATAAAAATAAAACGGCCCTGTAAATTAAGTAACAAGATGCCAAACTGTTACCCGATGCTTATTCTTTCGTTGTCTAATTTTTCTTGTAGCGCTCCAATGCAGCTATTAATATTTCTGATCTATGAATTTCGAAATTCAAATTTTCCATGATCTAATCTTAAGCTGACCAAATCCTAAATCTTTGTTGCATACCTTTTGTTTTCATCTCTTTTTTGTTCCTTCTTCTTGTCATGACTGCAGTACAAGTATTTCCTTTTCCTTTTATTTGCTAAAAACACTTTAAAATTCCTTGAAATGCAGCTGCACTTGATAAGGAATTGTGGAACAAGGCAACTGCTAGTGAGGAGATTCTCCGGACAATTCATGTTATATTTTCTAATTTTCCCAAGCTCCATGTTACTGATGCTGCTACGCTTTGTATCCCTCATCTGGTGGCAGCATTGAAGTCTGGTAGTGAGCCTGCACAGGATTCAGTATTGACTACACTATGCTTACTCAAGCAATCATGGTCAACCATGCCAATGGATGTGTCAAACTCACAAGCAATGGTTGCAGCTGAAGCCATTCCAGTATTGCAGATACTAATGAAGACTTGCCCACCAAGTTTCCATGATAGAGCAGATAGTCTGTTGCATTGCTTACCAGGTTGTTTGACAGTCACAATCAAGCGTGCAAACAATTTAAAGCAGGTGATGGGAGGAACTAATGCTTTTTGTCAATTGACTATTGGAAATGGTCCATCACGGCAAACAAAGGTAATGAGCCAGTACTTTATAATTGTTGATGAAGCACAAACGCTTTTGTTATTCTAAAATCTGTTTTATACTTTTGAAATCATTAACTTATCATGAGAATGACAATTTTGTACAATCACAGCCTACATCAACTGTACTAGGGGTATATGTGTTAAGTACCATCACAGCTACTCTGAGTATAGTAGGGTATGTGTATTGCAGTGTCACGACCCAAACTAGGGGCAGTGAGTATAGTAGGGTAGTGTATAGTCTCCAATATTTTGTGAGACTATAACAAGTCAATGAAGTCGCTGGTGGTCGGAACATTTGTATCTGGAATATACTATATTAAAAATATAATTTCCCCATCCAAATATTATAATTCCCTAGTTTTTTTTTTCCATTATAAAAATTATCAAATTGTGGATCCTTCATAAAGGTAATCCTTGTACCATAATCTGTCCACTATTTCCTTTTTAAAAATGTAGAGCTTCCAAGATCAACTTCTTATTATAAATCTAATCTCAAAATAACAAATTTATCCTGTAATTATATTCAAAAAGAACTATAAAATGATTTTCGTGTGAGGAAGAAACAGAATGTCGTCTCACATTACCTTGATTCTCAGTTCTGGGTGACTAGACATTACTTTGAAGGTATTTAAGGCATGCCAGCGATAGTGGTGCTTCATACAAATTGCTTGTGTGCTTGAATGTTTAATTACATGATGTCTTATATAACTCTTTGCATAAGACAGTGATGAGTTCCATGGATCTCTATAGATAATCACAGTGTTGCTAGGACTCTTTAAAATACTGTCAGGTGCATATTCAATTCTCCAAAAGTAGTATATTACATGGGTGCGTCGGCATATTTGAAAAGTCCGAGACACAGGATAATCATATTAAGCTCATGCAACAATTATAAGATCTATTCATGCTAAGAACATTTTTTGTGTGATATTTTCGTGTGGTTTGTTCTTTCCTTTTTTATTCTGAAATTTATTTGAATTGCAGTTTACTTGATTATACTTCATAGGAACTTCCAAGAGAGGAATAAATTATGTCTACCGATTAAGAAATATTTAGGTTTAGGAATGTGTTAAAGAACCTTGTATATAAAAAGGCTTCTTGTTTTGGTGATCTGCGTACATATTAACAATCTATGGTTCATGATTAGGTTGTGAGTCACAGTACATCACCAGAATGGGAAGAAGGCTTCACATGGGCTTTTGATATACCACCCAAGGGACAAAAGTTACATATCTTGTGCAAAAGCAAAAACACATTTGGGAAGGTAAATAGCTTTATATTCTGAATGTCTGATGTGAAGTTTATATTCTTTGATCAATGAACTTCCAGTTAGAACACCCTTCGGGGTTTCCCAGTGGTTTGAGCTTGGGACTTTCATGTTGGAGGTCTCAAGTTCAAAACCCCTTGCGTTTGTATTCTGGGTCGAGCTCGTTGCACCGGGCTTGCCTAGTGCAGGTCACTCCTACTTAACATCAGTCTCAGCATTTCTGATGAGTAAACTTTTGTTTCAGACCACTATCGGGAGGGTAACAATCCAAATTGATAAAGTTGTTAGTGAAGGTCTGTATAGTGGCCTTTTCAGCCTCAGCCAGGACAACAACAAGGATGGCTCATCACGGACTCTGGAGATTGAGATTAGCTGGTCCAGTAGGACTCATAGCGATAGTGAGTGAAAGAAAGCAAGACATAAATAATGCAAACTTGAGAGTTGAACATGGTAAAGAACAATCTTCTGTTCATGTTCGAGGCTAATGCAAGAGCTGTTGGGGTAAAGTCATATCTAAAGCTTTGCTACCTGTGTTACAACTGTAAAATAGTAAGATATTTGCAAGTAGAAAGAAGTTACTTACACCTAGCTTTTAAGCACCAAATTGTACAGTTTCTGCGGTTGTTAGAAATATGAATATCAAGTAGTCGTCATGATGAGAAAAACGGAATGTTTATTTCAAATCCCAGTGGTGCATTTGTTATGCAACAAATGCCGAAGGTGATTGCTGTGCAGAAGGCCTGGCACAATAAAGTTTATTAGTTTTGCTTCATATTTACTGTCCAACTGCATTTTCAAAATTACTAATTTTGCAGCGCAGATCTCACTCTTTCAACAGATATTTGCATTTGAATCTTGATGAATCAATAGCTTTAGGGGCATATCCTGTCAGGTTACCATCTTAACATAATTGGTTTTTGAGAGATTGAAGAGTGAAAAAGATGTTGCAACAAATTAAACCACTTTGTCAATTAATCAATGGAATAATATATTATTTATTTATTTGTCTTTGTTATTGAACATGAAGTCTAACTAGAAAGTTTTTGAAATTTAAATTTAAAAATCAACCATTTAGTATATCAAATATGTTTGAGGTATGTGTAGTATACATTATATGTATGTCATTGTAAATTAGATGGTCCAAAGATATCGAGTTTGTACGAGTCTTGAATATGTCACGTGGAATTTCAGAGTTCTTGACAAATTTAAAAGATATTTTAAAAAAAATAAATTAATTAAATTGAAATAGAAAAAGTACTAAGTATTAGTTAGATATCGAAAGATTACAACATTTTCCAATCTTTTGTATTTTAGTAGTAGTGACTAGTGAGCTTTCCTTGATTTCCAGATCATTTGCCCAATTGAGTAAAGGGTCGATATCTGCAAATAGAAGCTCACTAGCCTTTCTCTCAATCATTAATAACCTTTTTTTTTGGGTTTTTCACCTGCAGAATCCATATTAAAACTTCGATTAAATTTGGATCGCGCATTGCAGGACCCATTCAGAGATGGCGCTCCCAACAGAATTTTCTCCAAACCCAGGGCTCGAAGCTAAGACTACTAATTAAAGATGAAACACTTCCACCAGTGCACCACAACCCATGTTGGTCAATCATTAATAATTTATGTACGAGTAATCATTTTCATATTTAAAAATCGAAAGATCAACAAGAGAAATTATAATTTAGGAATGTCAAATGAGCGAATTTGATTAAAATTAGAAATCTTAAAATGCGTTAAAGTTTATTTTGAGCTCGAATAGATTTGGCTCAAATGGACTTAAAAATGAATTGGGTCGATTGAGTCTTTAACTCGCTCAATCTAATTCGCTTATTCTCAATAATTTTAGTATATTATTTGCTAAGTTTTATAACCATAATTTGATTTTCGAATCAATAAATTTTAAAAAAATATATCAAAAAATAGATAAATTTTAAAAGAAATAGATTTTAATTGATACTTTAATATAGGCACGTACACTATATTAATGCAAATAAACAATTCATACACAAATTAAAATTAAAGATCAAATTGGGCTAAGACTTGAATAATTGCATTGAATCCATTCAAATTATTTTGAACATGATCCTTGAAATTCAGAGGAAAATCGAACTGAGCTCATTTTTTATACCTCTAAACCATATACATACCTGAAATTATGAGTACTAAACCAAAACTTCCACAAGTATACTAATAAATCCAATAAATATATCATTTCACAACTTTGTTTTCTACTAATTTTTCTTCCTTCTTCTAAAAAATAAAACTATATACGACCAAATATGTTTTTTTTTTCTTTTTTCTCAAAAACATAAAAAAATAGCTAATGTGAAAGCAAATGAAAAAACCCAAAAATACTAATATTTCAATTCCTACAAATCATCGGCACGTGCCAAGTCATCGACTTCAGTCTCATTCGCACGTGCGAACAACAATGCGGGGCCCACTTAAAACGGCTTTTGCAGATACATGAATATATCTTGTAGCGGTGACATCTCATAACAATTCTGCAACTCAGAAGTAGTGGCATCTGTGTAATTAAATGGAAAATCAAGGGCAGTTTTTTCCCACTCACTCGGTTTCGGCTTCGGCTCACTCTGAACTTCCTTCTCATATGTGAACTCCGGCGAAGGTACGTGCTCCGAGCAGCTGGAATCGGCGTGAAGTTTCGTCAGAGAATCCGGTGAATTAAAGTACGTGAAGTCATTGTAAACGTGATAAGACGTCGAAGATGGGTTTGTTGAAACTGAAATCGGCACGATCTCCGGCTTTACATCACCTTCACTCACCGCCGGCGACATTTCACCGTTCATTTTTCGGATATTCAGTTGATTCTTCTCAATTGTACCTTTCTTATTGTAGATTCGACATAAAACCCAATCATCGAGCTTTAAAAAAAAAATCGATTAGTCAAAATGATTCAAATCTCAAAATCACTTAATTCAGTTCATTTTACTCACTCTTAAGCTGTTGTTTTTGTTACGGGCAGATCGATCAACATGAGCAAGTCGATATTCGTGCATAATCCAATTAGTTTTTTCTCCCTTCGGAGCTTTTCCTGCGTAAAACACCAAAGCTTTCTTAATTCCCATCGACTTTGGACGACCAATCGGCTTATCCGCACCCGTCGCCTTCCAATATCCATTCCCCGCAGCTCGATTCGGCCGTGAACCGTTCGGATACTTCCGATCTCTCGGCGAAAAGAAATACCACTCTTTCTCACCATACAAAGCCAAATCTGAAGAAAAAAATCATCAAAATTGTGCAAAAAAAAAAACAACAGCTAAGTAAATAAAATGATGAAAAATTACCAGGTAGATCCCATGGATTGTACTTGTAGAGATCAATTTCAGCTATAATCGGAACAGCAATTGGCTGTGAGTCGCATTTTCGACATAAATAATGCATCACAAGCTCTTCATCAGTTGGATGGAATCGAAATCCAGCAGGAAATTGCAATTCCACCATTACTTTTTCTTCAAAAAAAAATTGATTTTAATTTGTTTTTGTAATTACAGAGAGAAAGAGGTGTTTTTGAAAGTTGAAACGTAGAAAACAGAGGAGGAGAAGCAAATATATAGGAGGTGAAAGGGACCACGTGGCTAGAGAAGGAGGGAGGACCTAGAATAAACGTGAAAAAGAGAAGTAATATAAAAATAAAAAAAATAAAGTAAATGGACACGTGTCGATACATTAAGTTTGTATGTGGATAAGTAAGATGAGTGGGACCAATCCGAGTTTGTCGTGGTGCACTGATGAGATTGTTTTACAGTTTTAAATTTAAATTTTAAATATAAAAAAAATCTTATTTTGAACATCACTCTACAAATCAATTCTTCACTACATAATTTAAATTTAATCAAAATTTTAATATGAATTTCCGTATCGAGCGAAAAAATATAAGTGGGATATTGTCATTGCTTACGCATTTCATTTTGTATGGGAGTGGTAAAATGATAAAGTAGAGGGAAATAGCCTGATTTTTGGAGTGAGAGTAAAAAAGGTTAGTAGTGAGGTGGAGGTATATTTGGGGATTGACTTGACTAACTCATTACTTTTTTAGGTTGACAAAGTTGCCTTTTAAGTTTATTGGCGTACGTGCTAATGGATCGATAAATATTTTTTTATTATTTATTAAAAATTAAAAATTTAAATATGGTTAAATATAAAATTATATGTGTTTAGCAAATTCTAATAAAGATATCAAATATTAAATGATAATTAATCTTTTAGTGATATATACAAATTTTATTATAATTATTTTCGATAGATTTTCAGTACAAGTCAAAGCAAGATAGAGGAAAATAACAATACGTCAAATCATCATAAATAATAGTCATAATAAAATAAAATAATAATAAAAGTGTAAAAAATTATAGATACTAATTAAGCAAACTTAAAGAACGAACACTAGGAAAGTTATAACAACATAAAAAAATAAAGAAAAACTTAACAATCTAGTTAGTCCTTCGTAATCTCCTTATTAATGCTTGCACGCAATAAGTTATTAGAGTGTCACTGTCAATAACGTGAACACTGTCTTTTAATATCTATATTTCATTTCAATAAAAAGATAAGAGGGAATATTAAACACAAATAGGATTAGGTAATTAATAGTCAGAGCATATAAACAACGGTTTCGATTAATATTTTCTTTTTAATTTTTTTTAACGACAAAATTATTTATTTTTTGAAAAAAAATGGTGGCTTGTTTTTGTACCACCTCGACCTAATTAATTTGATTTTGAAACCTAGTATATACCATAAATATAGTAAATCACATTTGAAATTAAATGAACAAAAATGAATAAACAAATTATTAGGCTAGAAGCTCGGATATCTCGCCCTCAAGGAGCTGCTAGATTCAAGCTCACTGCGGCATAATCTGCACCAATCCAGCAGTATCATATTTGACTTGTTCTATCCAGAATATAACAACTCAATAACGTCAAACAATTCAAACAACTCCAGATTCGTTGAAGAGTCTAAACTTTAAAAAAAAAACACTTTCCTTCAACATATATATATTCTTTTTTGTATAATGAATATAAATGAAAACTTATAGAATTTTTTTCTATGTCTCTACTCTCTTTTTCACTATACTTATCTCAATATAAACACAACACAATATTAGTCATCTTTTTCACTCTATATTTTTTCTATATCTCTTGTTCTTTACAACACAAAGGAAGACCACTATTTATAGGTGATAAATTCTTCCTTGCAATGAATAGAAAAATGATGGATTGTATGAATAAATGAATATCTTATATATAGGTTAAATAGGTTACAAGAATAAAATTAGATACTGGATGAAATGAAGTGTCGATGAGTCACATAAATTACTAACAACGAAAGACCACTTTCTTTCATAATTAATGAGAGTAAAAAGACATACTCCCTCCGTTTAAAAAAGAATGGTCTAAGTTGACTTGGAACAGAGTTTAAGAAAAAAAAATATTTTTTAATCTTGTGGTTTAAAATTAAATTTATGTCGAATGTACCAAAATGCCATTTAATCTTGTGGTCTTAAACATGTTATGTGGAAAGTTAAAGTTAAATTATTATCAAATAAAGAAAAAAATCATTCTTTTTTAAATAAACTAAAAAGAAAATAAAAACATTCTTTTAAAAAATAGAGAGAGTAATATAATGTAAACATAACATGATACATGATATATTTTTAATATATAGTACTACTCAAGGGATCTAATGTTCCTTATCGTTCTTTTCTTTTAATTTAATATAATATATTATTTCCTTTAAATCGATTATAATAAATATAAATTAAGACCGATGAAGTATTAAACAAACCTCCCTCGTTGATGAGCATCTTAGGATGACCAAAAACATAGTATGATACTCTCTTTTTTAAAAGCCAGAAATTTAAAAATAGCTTTTTTCAAAAGCAATTTTGGATGTTGACCAAATATAAAATACTATTTTATTATATTAATAATAAGGTCAAGTTGTTTTAGCAAATATAAAAGGAAGAGCTATGCCTACGCATTGGATTAGGTCACGGTTCTCGATGTATCTTAGGTCACATTTAAATCAATTATTATTATGCTTAAAGCATATTCAAGCCATTGAGCTAAAAAGCTTTAATATCCTCTAGTGTGTTTTTATTCATTGTATCTGTCAAAAGCAATGTTTTATACAGGATAACTTTTGCTATAAATCCAACTATGTTCCATCATAACTATAGTGTACACGTTTACGAGTTATAGCTATAGTTAAAGCCATTTTATTTGTATAATTTATGAATTTATATAATTCATGGATATATTTATATAAGTCAGTTATTTTTATATAAATTTAAAATAATAAATGTATATTATTAGAAATATCAAAAGTATAAACAATTATACAGTATAATTTATGAATTTATATAATTCATGGATATATTTATATAAGTCAGTTATTTTTATATAAATTTGAAATAATAAATGTATATTATTAGAAATATCAAAAGTATAAACAATTATACAAATTATATTATACAAATTTTGAATTATATAGAAGTTATACAAANTAAAATATAAAAATAGTGTTAGGATCACTTCGCGTCCTCGTTTTTAGCTATAGATATTAAATAACTAATTATATCCATTTAGAATAGGAAAAAAAATTACCTAATATTTAATTATTATATTTATTGAAATTTGAATCTTATAATTCTCAATTAAATTTACTAATCACTAGATCACCCCTTAAATGTTGTCAAATTATATATTTTGGGGAAATATATAGTTTACACTCTAAATGTAGAGTTATCTATTTTTTCAACAATCAGCTCCAACCAATTTTCTATTCTACTCTCTAAAAAAAAATTATCTCCTCAATATTATATTATTATTTCTATTTCCTTTTTGTTTTCTTATTCCATAATATAAATCTTTTCTTTCTTTCTTTTCTTTTATGAATAATCATCCAATATAATTTTCATGAAATATAAAATTTTAATTTTTTGAAACTTTTTATTTAATATTAAATTATATATTATTTTAAATTTCTAAAGAACAACTACGAATAATTGAAAAAAAGAAATCAACAAGCACAACGGTAATCACAATAACAACTTCTTTAAATCATACATTAATTCCTTTTTCGAATATCGTTAAATCTAAAAGCGACTTACCGATAATTAAATTATTTTTGTGATTTTTAAAATTGTTATGTTATGCGCTGTATCTATTGTTATCTTGTATTTAAATTATTATGTTATGCTTTGTATCTATTGTTATCTTGTATTTAAATTATTATGTTATTTATTATATTTTTAAATTAGAATTTTTATCTTATCATTTAAATTTTGTCCATTCTTCATAGTGGAAATTAATATAACATTAAATTGTATCAAAAAGTGACAAAAATTAAAAAAAAATATTTAAAATGTTATTAATTCGAGATGAAAGTAGTATATATAAAATAAAATATTTTTGAAAACATTATATTGAATTTAAAAAGAATTGCATATATTAGAGATTTAATCATAGCCTTACATAAAAAAAAAAGATATGTTGATTACAAAAAAGTAGAAATAATAATATAATATTAGAAAAGTGAAATATTGAGTATGAATAGTAGTTTTCCAACTCTCTTTAATTGGAAAGTATAGAATAAAATATAGAGTGATCGGAGAGAACATTCTCTATTTTACTTTCCAAATATAGAGAATGGAGACTAAAATAGAGTAGGGTTCGGAGATGATCTTAGGATGAATTCAGATCTTCTTAACTATACTTTGACTTATTACAATCGTAACTACATTAATTTCACTATATCACTAACTATTTGTGCTACAAGATATTTTTTGTTTTTCGTAGTTCACTATATCACTAACTATTACTTATATAATATTAATACACAAAAATTTCTGATTTACAATTTTTTTCACTTAAATACATTGCTACGACGTTGATAAAATACATTTCGATACTATATTGATACAAATATATAATACAAATACAGTTGGATACATTAATACAAATTATAATAAATTGCAGATACACTCGAGATACATAATGAATAAAGAGGAACAAATACCTTTGATGTACTAATACAAATGTATAATCAATAGCAGATACAAACAAATATAATTGATAGAAAAAGTATAACAAGGACCAAATATAATTGAATAAATTGATATAAATTCATAAGTAGTTGCATGATTATATATAGTATTTTTTCTTTTTATCCTCCCTTTGAAAACCTTAAAGTGATCTCAATTACTCTCATAAGAGTTTCATCAACATATAGTAAGAACAAATATCTAATGCGAATAATATTGATTGATGAATTACCCTTTTTCAATCAATGGTGTAGTCATGTTCATATTTGAGTGTTCAGTTGAACACTATTCATCGAAAAATTATATATAAATTAGTTTTTGTTTGTTCTTAGTAATTTTTGAACATTCTTCAACAAAAAATTGAATTCGATACAACTTTCATTACATTATTCCACTTCATTGATGGGAGATAATACACCGTTCAATTGAAAAAACTATCAAAAATTCAAATCTCTTCTTTTAATAGAAATTTCAATTTTTTCTCAACAATTTTCTAATCTTTTGTGATACCACACTACACTTGGACACAAAGGAGAGAAAGTTCAATATTACACGGGAAAACTATGTATATTCATTCTTCACCATCCACAAAGAGAAAAAGGCAAAAAAAGTAAAACATGAATAATTTTGGTTTGGTATTACTAGATTAATGAGCATGTTCCATTAATCCTTATTCAATATATGTTATTTTATTTGTCCTAACGTGATATTGATAGAATTTCAAAAGTCTATTAAACTTTTTATACATCATTTAAATTTTTAATATTTTTTATTGTGATTTATAGTGTTTTTTTTATATCATTTCAAATAATATATATTATCTCATTTATCCCAGGTCAATTAAGTGATACTTATAGAATTTTGAAAGTCAATCAAACTTTGTATATGACGTTTAAGTATCTTTATTTTGCTAATTATTACTCCCTCTGTCCATTTTTATTTGTCATATTGCGCTTTTTTCAAAAGTAAATTTGATTAATTTTTAAAGTTATATTAGATTACATTAATTTAATATTTTAAACAAAAAAAATTATATATTCAAAAACTATATCAAAAGTACTATAAATTACAATATTTTGCATATCAATAGGATGAAAAAATACACCCTAAATATTCGTCAAAATTCTTATAGTTTGACGCTAAAAATAGAAATCATGACAAACAATAATGAACGAATAAAGTATAATTTATAATATTTTTTCAAATATATAACAGATTAAAAAAAACAAGACAAACAAAGTAAAGAAATTTTAAAAATATCCTCAACTATAAAATAGACATGTCGACGGACAGCTACCTGCTTCTACCCGCTTCTTATTTATCACTCTTTGTCACTTAACTACAAATAGCTAGAGGGAAATGGAAGTGATATATATATTCTTTGATTAGGCGATTATTCTACCTTAGTTGACAATTCTACATGAAGAAAAATAGAGGATATCAAGATAAGGACATCATGTTTTGATTCGATGCAACTATTCTTTGATTAGTCCTTTTTTTTTTCAAGTTGGCGTTCGATATTTTATATTTAAATTTGATTATTTTAAATTTAAGCTTTGAAAAGCTTTATTTGATGAAATTTTTATTATTATGATCTTTTTTATATTCAAAATTTAAATTCAAAATTATTGATTAAAAAAAATGTATTCTTCCTGATAACTATTCTTGATTTCAATGTTACTTTACTTTAGAAAGAAAGGAAAGAAGAATATATAGAGAGGGAGATACTCCATCATGACTTCCATTTATAGAAAATTATATTTCATTAATTTATACAAAATTTAAGAAAATAAAAAAAGAAGAAGTTTTGATTCTTATAAATATAATAATAAACTAATATGTGTAAAACAAAATAAAAATACCTTTTAAGTGACCTTTTAGTATTGAATATATTATATCATTTCAATAATGACACGCCATTAAGTTTATACAAGTAATGAATCAACTAAAAATTCACAATATAAACTGGAGCCCCAAGCCTAAAGGGCAAAAGAAAAACCAAAAATTCTGAAGAGATATATCAAAAAATAATTTAATTAAAAGGGTAAAATTATTATTAATATAGTGATTTTATTTTTACGTTGTTAAATTAAAAGCTTAAAATTACTAATCTACCAGCGATTTGGGCGAAAAAATTTCCAAAAAAATCGCTACATAAGCAGGGTTTTTGGTGAATTTTTATTTTCATAAAAATAAAATTGCTGCAGTCACGGTGTTTTTGTTGATTTTTTTAAGCAGCGATTTAAGTGGGAAAGCTTTTTTTTTTTTGGAAAATCGCTGTTAAGGCAGCAATTTCGGTGAATTTTTTTTTCCGTATTGAAGGTTGGTGCTTCAAAAATAATTTTACAATTTTTATTAAAAAAATGGCATAGCACTGATTTATTTTTTTTAAAAAAAAATCCACCAAGCAGCGATTTTTTTATAATAAAAAAATCACAAAAATCCTGCCAAGAAAAAAAATTCACTGAAATGCTGCCTTGACAATGATTTTATAATATATAAATGCTGCAATTGCAATGATTTTCTTTTTTAAAAAATCACTTAGTGAAATATTTACTAAAACTTGTAATGCGATTTTTATTTTAATCAAAATTAAAAATTAAAAATCACCAACATTTAATATGACTTTTTTAAAAAAAATACTTGACAACGATATTTTTTTTTACTAGAAGTGATTTTTTTAATTAAAAAGAAAAAAAACTTGTTTTTATAACAACACTGATTTTAATCAGTTTCAGAAAAAATTCACCAACATTAAATAATTTAGTATAGTATTAAGTTCAGGGGTAATAGAATTTTATTATCGTATAAGTGTGCCTCTCAAATTTCGGGCATAGATTGAGGAAGTACTTGTGCATTATCCCTTTAAAAAAAAGGAAAAAGAAATATGAACAAAATCGCTAGTAGGTCAAAGATTTTGAAACTTAACGGCGTGAAAATAAAATCACTATGTCAATAGCGTTTTTACACTTTTGGTAAAAAAAATTGATGTACCTTTTTGAAAATTTTAGTAATTTTTTTTTACCCTTTAGACTTGGAACTCATATAAACTCAAATATTTATTATGCAGGTTACAAGGAAGTCAAAGGATCTAAATTCACCCCTAATTAACTTCACGAAATGGTTTAGATATACCCCTTTTTGGTTACAAAAATATAGGCTAAATTTTCCCTCTTTGACTTTTTTCCAACAAATGATCCTTTTTTACAAAGGTTAATCAAGGTTAAATTTGTCTTAAAGTTAAATAGCAAGGATTTATTTCGATGATAACAATATCACATTCTTCAATATTCAAAATCTCCAATAAATAAGCTAAGGAATTAATAATATTACACTAATAAGGATTAGTCACATAACTCCATCACTAATCCTTGTATCAGCCACCTAATACCAAAACAAACTTAGATATACACTATTCAACTCCTAATTAAATCAGTTGCATTAATATAATTGTGGCAATTAAGATAAGGGTTCATTATATAGTAGTTGATGGCTGATAGTTTTTTTGTGGAGGTAATTAATTAAGTAATATCTGATATAAAATGTAAAAATAAAAATGATTTTGTATGGAAAATTTGTTTTTATAACTGGACAAAATTAATTGTTATAGGGGCAATTTTTAATTCAATAATAAATTTAAAAGTAAATTACAAAAATCACATACTTTTACAGTAAAATTATAATCTAAACCTTAAAAGTTAATAATTACAGAAATTCCTCAAACAGATGTAATAATATAAGCGTTGATACATTAATCGTTAAGTAAGATACATTACATTTTATACATGATAGACTAATATGATATACATTTTATATATGATACAATAATTTGATGCACGAGATATACTAATTTGATTCGCTAGATATGTCTGATGTACATTTTATACATGATACACTAATCTGATGCGCGAAAATGAGGAATTTTGAAGATTTATAAAACTAATAGGGGATAATGATAATAAGTAAATTAAAAGGTGAGATTTTCGTAATTTTTCCTAAATTTAATTACTTTTCTTTGTGAGAAAAAAGTGCCAAAATGTTGAAAAGCCTTCTATCACTAGTTAATAAGCAAAAAATAATTATTAAGAATGGTAATAAAATTATTGAAATTCCTTCATTCTTAATAAAAAGATTTTAATTTTAATTTCTAAAATTAAAAATAAAAATCCTATTAGAAACGTCACCCTCATATATAGACGCTTGAATACACGAATCAATTTTTTTTTTTAAAAAAAACTCACTAAGAAAAAGTTAGTAAATCAAACAAAAGGTTGGGGATTGGCAAGAGTCTTTTAAAACTAAAGAATTTTATTTTCCAAGTTTTTTGCAATAAAATAAAAATAGAATTAAAAAAATGGGTCTACGTGAAATGAATCAATCATTTTCACACAACAAAATTATGCCAAAAACTTAAAACCCTACCAAAATTCGCCGCCATTTTGACAGCCACATAATTCCCTTTCCCACTATCAACAAAATGTGAATAAGTTCGAAATATATTCTTTTCGTTTTAATTTATTTTATTTTATTATTTTTTAGATTATTAAAGCAATTTTTATAATTTAAAATTATTAAAATTTGAAAGTTTTGTTTATGTATTTGTTTTTCTTTTTTATTTATAATATCTAAAGTTTACTAACTCGTTTTTTTAATTCATTGTCATGCTTATTGAATTAGAAAAATAAAGTAATGATTGACGTTAAAAATATTTTGAATATAATGATATTGTTTGTCACATTTATAGAAAATATTTCTTAAATGAATAAAGATAACTTGTTCGTCCTTCCGAGCGATGCCTCTCATCCTAAATGAAAAAGTAACAAAGATATTTAAGGCGAAAGTAACTGTGTCGCTTTTAACGATATTTTTTAGGCAGTGTTTAGTACTGTATTCGAAATTGATACCTTTATTTGAGGATAAATAAAAAATCATGAAGATTTTGTTTTTAAATTCTTTGGGACAAAATGACAATAATTATTAAGAGCCCACAATCACGCCTGCCTTGTACAAGTTGAATTGTGTGTATTTTGCATCACACATTGTAAGTTGTAATGAATGTTGGGTTTAAAGGCGTTACAAATAAATGAAGGTTCGTAATTTTTACGAAGGGTTATATATGATTTTTATAAAAGATTGTGTTTTTTAAAAGGATTATGACCATTCGAAAGTTTGCATCTTTTTCGATGGTTGGTATCTTTCTGAAATGTCATTTCTTTTCCCAGATATTGTCACTAAGGCATAATTAACATTCTTTCAGTTTGCTATAAGTAAAAAGATTTTCTTTCATTTTTTATATCGAATTCTTCTCTTCTTCTACATACATTTCTTACAAATGAAATCGATTTGATCTTGTCTGTGTGCAACTTCGTTGCTGTCTATTTGAGTTTGCTGAAATTATCGAAATTTGATATACCACTACATCTTTAATAGTTAAGCTGTTTTATCTTAGGAGGAATTAATCTTCAACCCTAGGTACTTGAAGGATTACATTTCTTAATAACACGCAATAAATTTTATGAATTCAAATAATCCTTTTTCTATTTCTTTTCATCTTTTATTATTTCTGATCGATTTACCAATAAGTACACTAGCTATCTAGACTAGTGCTTTTAACCACTCAAAATATTATGCTACAACAGGCGTGACCAAAATTTATGGCAATATCTCATCCAAAAGAATAGTAGTTGTCCTTTCTATCCTTAGATTTATGGATAAGTTTCACTCTATCAATTGTCCCTATTCAGTGCATGCTAATTACTACGATCTTATTTTTCAGTATATTTAATTTTTATCTTTATTTTACAAATCATATCTAATTATGATTTTGTTCTACGATAACAATAGCAATTGTTTAACCATGCTTTTACGTATAATTCTTAATTCACCTTATGTGAATGAGGTGTAAAAAATACGAAATAAACGAAGACATAAAATTGACAAATAAGAAGTAAATATGTCCATTTAAGTTACATTTTATTTTGTTACAATAAAATTTAAAAGGTCCAAACTTTAAGAAAGATATGTAGAATTATTTTCAAAAAATATTTTCTGCCAAACACAAGCATTGTCTTTTTTTTATTTTGTCTGAATAAAAGATTTGATTATCTTATCATGAAGCCGCAATATCTTTTGACATATTCTATATTCCAAGATTTGAAAAATATATTTTGTGAAAAAGATCCCAAGAGAAAAGACAGCTGGAATTCCATTTAGTCACGTGATATTAATAAATTTGAATACTTAATTCAACTCTACCAATAACAACACTAGGATATACTCACCACGTCAGCCTCACACATGAAAAGTATAAATACATTTTTAAATTATCGTAAATAATATGCAAATATCCTTCATTATATTATCAAATATTTATGTTCTTATCGTTCAAAAATTAAAACATATATGCCTTTTATACTAACCATAAGAGCTTCTTCTTGTATTATGCCTAAGTGTAAGAAGAAGTTATTGAATGTTGAAACAAATGCAAGTGCAACAACAATCTAAGGCTGAAAAGCAAGTGGAGAAGCAAGACGAAGTAGTTCTACAGAGTAAGTGACAAATTTCCAACTTGTAAAGCAAGTAGAGGAACGTGAACTGCAAATAAACAAAGGAGAAATCAAGTTAATTCGGAGTACGAGGATCAAACTAACTAATGTTTGATGTAAATATAAATATAGAATTTTCCATTGTCCAAATTGTAAGTTGAAACATGAAGAGTATAATGATATAATCATTTACTTCCTAATTCTATTCATCAGTATATAAAAAGTCACACTCACTAAGTCTATTTTACAATAATAATATATTCAATAAAATTTCATAAATAGAGTTTGAGGTCCGAAAATGATAAGATGTAGTGAAGCCTTGATACATCAAATAGGATCCACGCTCATGCATTCTTTTGGCTGCACAATCTTTTGTTTTTTACAAGCCTATTGTGATGCTGATTGGGGATCTTGCCTTGATACTAGGAGGTCCATCACTTGGTATATATAATAAAATTTGGAGAGCTTTTACTTTCTTGGAAGTCAAAAAGCAATCCACTAAGATAGGGGCGGAGCTATCTCTAGATACTCTACGACAAAAATAATCATTAGCAGCAATTAGTTTTTAATTGTCGCTAAATTTGTATTTTTAGCGGCAATTGTCACTTTTTGTATATGTCCCTAAAGCCTTTAGTGACATTGGTCTAATGACACTTAACTAATGCCTAGCACTTTTTATTAATGTCAATATTTAATGTTGTTAAAGTTGTTTTTGTTGTAGTGATAAGGGTGGTAAGATGAACAACCTTCGTCAATTTTTTTATGAGTATATACGTTAAATATCGATATTTTTAAATATATACTCCCCCCGTACCATTTTATGTGACACCATTTCCTTTTTTGTTAAAAAAGAATATCACATTTCCTTATATGATAAGTATTTAAAGATACAATTCTTCTTTTATCCACCCCATTTAATTTTAAATAGTACTCTAATACATTTATGATGAGAGAGAAAAGTGAGTCCACTTTTAAAGGTCCATTTAGTCAATACTTCAAAGTCTTCATTCATTTTTTAAACTTCGTACCGAATCAAATAATACCATATAAAATGAGATGGAGAGAGTATCGATTATTGAACATTCTGACAAAGTAAAAAACCATATAACCTAAAAATTAAGGCCGTTCAAATTCACCTTGGGCTTGGATTTGAGCCCATAATTAGGCATTTTGTTTATAATTAGTTATTTAAGTTAAAAAAGAGAACATAAGTGATTATAAAGGTTTAGTTTTTTACTTGTCCTTGATGAAAATTTTAGCTTCGTCACATGCTCAAAGAGTTCCAAAGAAGCAAAATACAGAAGCATGGCTTCTACTGTTGTTGAAGTTGTATGAATAATTGATCTTTTCCGTGAACTGAATATGCCTCTTGTCTTCCATGTTATACATAGTGATAGCACTACTGTCATCCATATTACATCTAATTTCATCTACCATAAAAGAACCAAACATATTGACATTAATTTATCATTTCATTTCATTAGGGAGAAGATTCAAAGAGGTCTTGTATTCATTCCGCATTTGGCCACTACTGAGCAACTTGCTAATGTATTAACCAAAGTCCTTGGTCATTTCAACCCGTAAACTGTCTCGTGCCACATTTAATTTGTAAAAATTTATTTCAATTGATATTTTGACAACGTACCGTATCATTTCACGTAAGATTAAATCTGGCCTGTTCTATTACCATATGGCATCTATATAATTGTCTAATAGTTTTAAAAAAAAATTGTGATAGACTTTTGTACTTTGTCTGAATAAAAAATGTAAAACTAACAAAAATAATATATTCTACAACATTATATATAAGTGAGTAAATTTTATAGCAATCCTAAAAGTTTTGAGATTAGAAAACAACGTCTCTGTTTATCTCTTGCATATTTAATCTAAGAATTGTTATTGGCATATATTAAAATCATATGGTTTATTTCTAGCCATTAATTTAATATTAGGAGGATTTATTGTCTAGTTTAAAATGTGTACCTACTAATACACAACTTGACATATATATACAACTATGATTGTTTTGGCTTTGGAAGCGCAAAAATGAGGACAAAAAAGACCCTCTTAAATAGTCGTACAAGTGATCGAAATTTTTTTCCAACAAAACAATTGGATTATATAATTTTAGTTTGATTATGAAATTTAAAATATAACAAATATTCTTTAATTGGGCACGCCGAAAAGAGACAGATAATCACACCACCGCAAATAGAACTGATCCTAAGAAAGCTCTTTCAATGCAGCTCTATAGTTATTACTAAAGAAAAACATCAAAACGAGGGGTGGCATATACACATCGCAGTAAAAAACTTCTTTAATTATAATATGACATGACACATGAAAAATAATAATTAATTATCCTATTTTTATGATGGATAGTCGAAAAATATCATTAACGATAACAAAATTAGTTGGGGAAGTTGTCCTCGACAACCTAACGAGTGGCTAATTGAAGCCAAATTAGTGTCCATTTACCATGAATATTCTCATTTTGAAGTCAAATTAGTGTCCTTTATAATGAATGCTCTTTTTTTTTGGCTTTTCCATTTGTCTCATAACTAATTATTATTCTCCGATTACATAACTTTATTTTTTTTCACACCATAAATCTTAATAATGTAATAACTCGCAACTAAAAATAAATTAGAAGGAAGTTTAAAAATTTAAAATAGTTATTTTTGGAAATAAATTGAAAATTCAGAAAATTTGGTAAGTAAGTTAATGTGAGTTTTTGGTCAACTTCAAACTGCCATAACTTCTAGCTCAGGATGAGTTAGGTCCAGATATGGTTGGAAAGACTTTGGAACAATCTTTTCAACGCCGCCGAGTTTGTGAAATTTTAAGTTTGGATATGTGAGTTATCCCTGTTGGAAGTTGGCTGTTGGATTAAGGAAATATCAAATCCAAAAATTTAAAAGAGTAATTTGGTCTTTTTCCTACTCAATTAATTTTAAATTCATTTTTAATAAGTTAATTGGGGTAAAAACTAATTTAGTTCAGTTTACGCGTTTAAGAAAAACAATTAGGGCTTTTGGAGAAAGAACGCAAGAAAAAGGAGAAGAGGAAAAACAAAAAATTCCAAGAACGATTGTTTGAATTGTGGATTTCTTCAAGATTTTGATCCTACAAGGTATGTGAGTCTCATTGCGTTCATTCACCCACACGCTAAACATGTTTAGTTCAGTGCAATTCGTCCTTAAAGAGTTTGAACGTTGATGTTCTTGACATGAATAGTTGAAATTGAATGTTGTTCTTGAATTGGGTTGAATTGTGGAGTTCTTGAGATCTTTAAGTTGAGTATTAGAGTTGCTTTGAGTTAGGTTCGTGAGTAATAATGTTGGGTATCGGGATCTAAAATGAATTTGAGGAAAATATTCAATTTTAGGCGAATTGGCGCTGAAAACGAAGAAGGAAAAAGTTGAGTAAGGTTCATGAAACAAGCCCGCGTAGGGGACTTGTTCCCCCAGTGAACAAAAATCTGCTCCGCGTCGCGGACAGGACGCGGACTTCACCGTCTCAAAATTTAATTTCGCAAATAATTATTTAGGAACATCTTGGCGTCGCGGACGAGTTCCCAAGACAGTGATTTCGTAATTTTTCTTAAGTTTAACTATTCGGGATCATTCCTAAAAATCATGGGGTATTCACAAACACAAATCACAATCCTTGAATCCATAATTCAATTCAAGGATCAATTAAGAGTCAATTCAAGTAAGAGTTAAGATCAAAGTCAAGAGTCAAGTCAAGTGAAGTTCATCAAGTTTTCAAGGTCTTTTACCAATGTTTTAACTTTGTTTCAAGAATAAAAATTTCAAGTTAAACTAAGAATAAAGAGTTGAATTCATTTTTCAAAAGCTAGAGGTATTACTAAGTATTCCAAAGGAATTTATAAATGTTTTCACATTTAAGATAAGAGGAAATCGAGATTTCCAAAAGAGTTTTGAGTAAGGAAAGGGAACATCGATTCCAAGAGAACTTTTCAGCTAAGTGTTGAGTAATTATCTCAACCCAACAAAAGAAGTTATTTTTAAAACACATGAGCTTAGTGTATTTTTTGGAGTAGTATTGAGCACCGATATGGGGATGCGAGTCATATTAACTCAAATCTGCATAAATCATGTAGCCATCATGGTCATTAAAGGATCATACTTTTTAGATTCACTACAACATATGATTTATAGCTACAAAATTATTAGCTACGACAACAAATTCATCATTAATTATTCGCTTTTAGTGACAAAATTTACTTTTCATGCTTAAATATGAGATACATACTTTTAGTGATGAAACATAAGAATTCGTAGCAAATTTTTGTCCACTAAAGTTTTCCACCAAAAAATTATTTGGCGTTATTTTGTTAAGTAGTGTTAGTCACGAATTTAAAGTTATCAGTGACACATTATTTCATCATTAACCGTGTATATAATTCATGAAAAAGTACGACATCAAATTCGTCACTGATTTTTCGCTTTTAGTGACAAAATTTATTTTTCATGCTTAAATATATGAGACATACTTTTAGTGACGAAACATAAAACATCCGTAGCTAAATTTTGTTCAAGTTTCTCCCAAAAAATTAATTGGCATCATTTATTAGGCATCATTTATTAATTTGTGTTAGTCACAAATTTAAAGTTATCAATGACACATTATATCATCACTAATAATGTATCTAATTCATGAAAATTTGTCTTATACTTTATTAAATTTTGGACACAAATATTTTATCAAAAAAATATGTTGTTACAATATCGACAAATTAGAGTTTGTAGTTGAATATTATAAATTTTTAGGTATGAAAATTTATATTTAATTATGACATTTATTTTGTCACTAATAATATAAATAATTGGTGAAAAATATTTTATTGTCTCTAATCAATCTATGATTTAGTGACAAGAAAAAAATTGTCACAAAATATATAAGGTATTAAATAGCGACAACTTAAAATTTGTAATGAATAATTAAACTATTTGTTACGAAAAAAATTCATAGCTAAATGCATTTTTTTTTGTTTTGCTACAATTGTTCATAATTACAAGTGACAACTTACAAAAAGAATAATACAAGTGCTTTATAAGAAGTAGACAGAATCAATTCATTAATTGACTAGTGAATGTATTAAAATCAATGAATTCGATCGATTTTATAAAAATTAAAATACATTAATTTTCTTAAATTACGCAATTATAAAATGCATCATTTGAAATATATAATTTGGGTTATAAGTGTTGTTATTGGACACGGTTTTACCACTAGATCACTAATATTTGTTGATTTAATACTTTTGTTTTTTTATTTCACTTTAATTGATAAGCACGATAAAAAAAATAACTTGTCAAGTCTTTGTGCTAATTTTTGTGCATTTATATTGTTTTGTGATTAGTAAACTACATATATTAAGTCGATCTATTTGCTTCTGTCTATAAATATGTACAGAGTAACTATGCAGAGATAACATCGACTTACAAACGTAGACTTTGCAAAGGTGCAATATATTTCATGAATTTCTATTAAATTTTCCCATCAATGTTAAAATTGAAATAAACTAAAAAAATGAAAGAACGAATAAAAGATTTGAACTAACGAGCAATTCAAATATATTATGATGAAGTACTATATTTATTGCTGTCGATATTCAACTTGAACCGATTATTCATTTTTTAATAAAATCAAAGTTTAATTTTTTAAAAAAATTATTGTTGTACTGAATAATTTTTAAAATTGATAAAAATAAATAAATAAAATGACAAGATCGTATTGAATATATTTAAATATATTTAAAAAAATACACAATTTAATTAAAATATAATCTACATTTGAATGAATTGTGGATTGCGAGCTCCTGGCAAGGTTGAAAAATATTGAGACATGTGATAATATACATTATATATATATATAAATTTTATTTCTAATGATAAATTATATCATATATACACATTTAAGAACAATTTTTTTTTTTGTATATATAATATAGTCATTAGTGACGTAATTAGATTTTGTTTAACTAAGAAATATATATAGCTATGGAGACAGTTGATTTCGTCACTTATTAAAATAAAATAATTAGCTACGAGATAATTTTGTCGGTAGTAATAACATTTTTAGTGACAAAACATACTTTTAACTACAAAAAATATACTTTTTACAATAAATAATTTTGTCACAAATATTTTAGTATTTGGGGACGGTTTTTCTTTTTGTAGTTAATATAATACTTTTAGCGACGAAACACTAAATCTTCTTTGTATACTTTTAGAGACACACATTTAGTGACGACTGAGTGACGAATTATTTTCGTTACACAAGATTTTTATTGACGAAATATGATTTAAAGACGAAATTATTTGTTCCTAATAATTGAATTTGTTGTAGTAATTATTAATTAAGTTAAGCTAGTGGATCCACTAAGTTAAGTGAGGTCCTATACCGATGGCAAGGTATATGATGGTCCTCGACATCGTGAGGTAAAACGTTGTACCATCGCTTAGGCTCATAGTAATGGTTGTCGGTTAGAGAATCTCCAACAGAAGTTATATTACTTTAAATGAGTAAAGTTAAGTTTGTTATTGTCTTATCTTTAACGAACTAAGATTATTTTAAGTTGCTTTAGAAATTTTTTATATGTAAATATATCGCATGTGTTTGCTTTATATTGAGTTGAGTATCCATGAGTTGAGAAGAGCCAACGTAAGTGTTTATTTCAAAATCTATTTCGAGCTTATGTTTATTAGCATTTCAATTCGTATACTCGTTCAATATACTGATATCAATTGGCTTGCATCATATTATGATGTAGACGCAGGTAACCAGGATCAGCATCCAGCGCCTCGTTGATCCAGCTTGAGCACTCAGAGTATGTTGGTGAGCCTCCTTGCCTTCCGGAGGACCCTTTTATTTGCTTTCTAGTCTAGTTCATTAGGATGTTGTGGGGATTGTTCCAACATCCATCTCAGTTGTTTAGAGGCTTCATAGACAGTTAGTGATTCATTTGTTTTACATTATTATTCTATGTTAAAGACCTGGGTTGCCCTTTTTAGCTAAGTTAAATGTTATTTCTTTTAACGTTCTAAGTTATATTATTTAGTTATTTGAGTAAGTCCATTTGATCATTGTAATAATGTTAGAATCTTTGATGAGTTAAGTAAGCCAGACTAAAAATTCGCTCGAGGCCAACAATGATCTTCGAATGCAGTCACTTTCGGAGTTTAGACTCGGAGCGTGACAAATAACTTCGTTGTTGGGTGGTTAAATGAAGAAGAAAAGAAAGATAAATGGAACACAGAAGGTATGAAAGCCCTAATTATAGGAGGGAAAATAAGGAGTCAAATAAAGAGTGTTGCCATAAATACTTTTCGTAATTATCTGTTGCTATAGAGATAACTAGTTATATATATATATATATATAGTGGAAGCTGGCAAAACAAACCTCAAAAGACCACGAGTAAGAAGACAACGAGAAATATACCAAAAGACACAAATATTTAACGTGGTTCGGTCAATCGACCTACGTCCACAAAGGAGATGAGCAATCCACTATAAATATGAGAGTACAAAATACAGAGAGAAATGACCTCAACCAATTCACTCGAAATACATGGGAGGTTCACACAAGTGATAACCTATCAAGCTTGTGACCCATAAATTCTCCCCCTAACCAAAACTCTCAAATCCTTTAAGACTACATTGTGAATGCTGATTAAGTTAGAAGGAACATGTCTCTATTTATAAAGTCCTAAACCTTTTCCTACTAGAAAAAGGATTAGTCAATCCAAAACTTTTCTTAAAAGGAAAACCTATTTATGGTAAGAAATTAGGGCAAATAAAATCTAATATTTGTTGACACCTAATTTTGACCCACGTCGGTGTAAATTAATTATCGAGCTTCGTAAGTTTTCCAAATTATTTTAATTAATTAGTTTTATAAATTTTACGATTATGATATAATACATGAATTTTATGTTACTTCGAATACGTTTTAACATAATTTTCAATAATATATTTTTTACATAATTATGTATATAAGTAGTATATCTTATGCTTATCCCAAAAACCATCAAAATATGCATTTAAATTGTTTCATTAGAACTAGTTGATTTAATTTATAATTATATTTTGAATTACTTTTACGATTTTTATAATTATTAGATAAAGAAGCTCGTTAATTAATCGATACGNAGCTCGTTAATTAATCGATACCAATTCATTTTTTATTTTTAGGTTTAGCCAAACTTGGATATTCATTAAACCAACCCATCCTTAAAACTTAACTTGATTAGTTGGGCCGTTCACACAATCCTCAGCAGCCCACTTCCCTCCCCTTCCCTTCCTCAAGCCGACCCAACGCTAAATGGATCCCCAGGCCCACTTCCTTTCCTCTATACTAGGCCCAATTTTCCCAACTCCAAATTAAGAGCGGCCCATCCCACCTTTATTTTCCTACCCAACCCACCAACTTAATAATAAATCAAACCCAATAAATCCGCCGCGTTCCCGACCGACCCGACCCGCGTCTCCCCTTCCGCTTTCGAGTAGGGGGCGGGGGGGCGGGCTGTTGTTGGTTTTGAAAAGAAAAAATAATCCCACCAATATAGAATACAAAATATTTGGATTTTTGGAGAAGAAAGAAGAATCCCACAAAGGACTCCTACTTGTTCCCTTAATAGAATTTTCTGTTATACAAAGGGGCTAACAGGGAGGTCCTCAGAGGGATTCGGACAAGAGAAACCATTTCGACGAAGTGTTAGTGTGACATTTTAGTTCAAACATCTGAGATAGAGGGTGGTTTTGAAGTCGTGATAGTGTTGCTTTTCCTTTGCTCGTCTGCTCCCAGTTGCTGCTTTCGAACAGGTAACCTTCCCCTGCTTCTCACTGTTTCTGCATTTTTTTTCTCTTGTTTCGAAACCAGTTTGTCGCTGTTTTGGTGTTCGGAGTGTGCTATTAATTGATTTGAATGTTCTTTCGGCTGTTTTGGATCAAAAATGCGTTAAAAGTTCGACTGTGAGCACGCAAGGCCTGTTG
>NC_028647.1:9331842-9338175 GCF_001406875.1 Solanum pennellii
AATACCCAAAAGCAGGTGGGTCCAATTTCGGTCAAGGCGAACAGAACCCGAAACTTGGACCCAAATCTCTCTCTCTCTCTTTACTACTTGCTTGCGTGTTTTAGTTTAAATACCGTTAGCATAGGGTTAGAATAACTCCAACCCCATCGAATTGCCTCTCTATTTTGTCGAACCTTAGAACTAAAACGGAATTTTAAAAACAACAAAATATTTCAAACTTGTAAATTTATCTAGATAAAAACGTTAAGTTCAAACTTCGAAACAGATTCGCAAAATTGCAAGATAAACAATAAAGTATTTTAAAAACTTGAAAATTCGCCTAAGTAAGCTTCTAATAAATTCAATAACAAAAGATTTGCAAAAGTTATAATAAAATAGTCAAATAAGTTAATCGCCGGAAAACCGTATTTAACAGAGTGACTTAGGTGCCTTCAACACCTTCCTAAGACACTAATAGGAATCCCGAACCCCCTAAAATATTTTCAAAACGATTTTTTCTGTTTAAGTTGTTTTGGAAATGAGTTTTCTTGATTTTTCCTTAAAAAATTAAGTGGCGAGTCCTAAAAATCGAAAGTATATTTTAAAAAAAAAACAAACTCTTTCGATAATATTTTTCGATAAAACAAAAATGGCGACTCCGCTGGGGACTACGGAGGATTCTAACCCTAAGATTAACTCTATTTGACTACTTGTGATTAATTGTTTAATTACTTTAGTTTTTGAAATGTTGCATTTCATGTCATATTTCTGCCAAACGGCAAATAATTTGCATTAGAAAACGGAAGTTACGCGGCTTACCGCGATTTTCTTCAGAAAATACACAAGAATTCGTTTGGGAGTATCAAACAAATAGTTGGAACGCGGTCATCCGACGTTGTTTGGTAGCTCCACCCCGATGTTTGTCCGACTCGGGTAACCGTCAATTTGAACACAATTCTAGTAAACCTAGGATAGAGCTAAACCAAATCCCGAAAATAGCGTATTTGCCTAAGACGACCCAATACCCATGGCTTGTTGGGCCCATTAGAAGACCACCTTGAGTCCAAAACGGCCCACAGCTTAAATGGACGTCATACTTATGTGTTTAAATTAGACGGATGTATACAGTGTTCGAGAAATATTTCAAATGACGTATACATCCCTCAAATCGCTAGGCCCACCCTTGGCAGAAAAGGGTCACATATCTTTTTAGAACGCGCAATATTTGTTTATAACTGCTTATGTGAATATGTTGTTTTATCTGGAGATATTTTAGCTCACTCTTCTTCAAATATTTTTAGAACCCATAAGCATAAATATCAAGTCACTGTCAAAAGTGCGTCCAAATACTCTTCGAGTTTTTAGTTTCCGAAAAAAAAAATCGAACTTCATTTTTCTTTAGTACTACTCTCATATCAGAAAAAGATTCATCATTTCAAATCAAAAGAATTTTGAGAAATTTTATCTTTTTCGACTCTTACAAGGAAATTAGAGTTACATTTCAATCAAAAATCAAAGTACGGTAATGAAAGATACCGTCAATTTTGTCTCGATGCAAGTCGACATTTTATTTCACTAATCCCAAAGTCAAGTAGACAAATTCCTGTCTATTTAGTCATTTCTCTATGTTTATGAGCCAGTTTATCTCCGAATAAAGCAACTCTTATGTGTTTACACCTATATGTGATATCTTGTATTATTTACCACCTCCAGGCACTAACATATTGGTCTTTTGAGTTTTTTTCATTTGTCAGGTATTTAAAACTGATCTGTGTTGGTTGATCATCCGTATTTCACAAGGTCTAAGGCCCCTAAAGATTCCTTCCCCGATCAAAATTTGCAAAAAAGAAAGGACAATAATGGGGGATAATAATAATGAGATTGACATGAATGATGTTGTCGTGGCTCAACCCGCCGCCGCTGATAAAAATGAATTGATTATGCAGTTGATGTAACGGATTGCCGAAATGAGGGTCGAAATGCAAAGAATGCAAGATGTGTCTAATCCAATTTCTTCCTTCAACCCTCCAAGAGATGGAAGACCTCCACTCCACTTTCCTCCATCAAGCACAGAACAGGTTCAAAACCTTCTCTCTAACCCTACTCAAAATCCTCCAACCATTGACTCAACTACCCCCAATCCCCGTCACGCCACCGCATCGTGTCAAGCACCACATCATCCTCACAATACCAATCAAATCCTTCAGCTCACTCAAAACCAAAATACGAACAAAGCTCAAACTTTCCCCCATCTTCAAAACCAAAATACCGATCCTCAAACTTTCCCCCAAAACTATCAAGCCAACCAAAATACCCAGAATCCCTCCATTGTTCCACCCATACCTCGAAAGACTACTTTCCAAATCCCAACTTCAAATGAACCTTATGCTGACTGTTTCGAGCTTGATCACTATAAGGAACAAGAGAGAGAGTAGAGGTCAAAAGAAGAGGTAGTCAAGGTGAATATGAAAGAAGAGATCAGGAAAACCATGAAGGAGTTGCACTATATTTCCGAAGTTGATGGGTTGAGCTATAAGGATTTATGCATCCATCCGAATCTCGACCTCCCGGAAGGGTTCAAAGTGCCAAAGTTTGTCACTTTTAACGGAACAGGAAATCCTCTAGCACATCTGAAAGTTTATTGTGATCAACTCGTGGGAGTTGGCAAAAATGAAGCATTGTTGATGCGTCTCTTCGGTCGAAGCCTAAGTGGAGAAGCTTTGGAGTGGCTTACATCACATGAGCTGAAACAATGGAAAAGTTGAAATACACTCGCAAAGGATTTCACGGAAAGATTTGGACATAACGTAGAAGATGTCCCAGATCGCTACTACTTGGAGAAGATCAAACAGAAGTCTACAGAAAATTATCGAGAGTACGCTCTTCGTTGGAGAAAAGAGGCCGCAAGAGTTCAACCTCCAATGTCTGAACGTGAGATCACTGAAATGTTCATTCGTACTCAAGAGCCTGAGTACTATGAAAGAATGTTGTGTATGATGGGACAAAAGTTTGTCGAGATTGTCAAAGTGGGAGAAGCTCTGGAAGATGGTTTCAAGACTGGAAAACTCACCAAACTTACCGCACTGCGATATAATGGAAAATCCACCAGAATTACTGATATGGATAAATTAAAAGGAGAAGTGGAGGAGGTAAGTATGATCACGACTACTCATATGAGGTCAACTTCTCAAAGGAAACATCAAAACCATGATGTCAATCAGGAAAAATGTCCTCGCCCAAAATTCAGAAAGGCTCCTAAAGTATTTACACCATTAAGGGAATCTCAAACTCAACTTTATGAAAGGTTGAAAGCAATGGGTATGCTCTATCCTATAGAAGGAAGACCAGCCAATCCTTTGGGGAAATTTTACAGAGCTGACCACAAATGTGCTTATCATTCAGGAGCCGTCGGACACGACACAGAGAATTGTTCAACTCTGAAGCACAAGATACAAAACATGATCAACAACAACTTGATCGATATTGAGGAAACCACCTGAATGGGTGACATATTGGATACTCAAGAGTGAGTACAAGACATTTTGAACTGAGTCATTTGAAGATATTCATCATCAAAGGTCGAGAAGAAGAATGCCCAACATTGGCCAAAATTCGCATATGAAGTTTTGTTACCCTTCTTTTTAAAATGTATCGCACATTTCTTGTTTGAACTACGTTCGACCTGAATTATCAAGTATGAGATACGTAGGCGGCCTATGTCGGCCTCGGTCGTTTCTTTATTAAAACTTCCTATTTTGGTTAACCCTTGAGAGGGGAACTACGTTTGACCTGATTCCTGATCCAACGGGATACGTAGGCGCCACAACGGCTCGGTCATATACCCAGTAAGATTTCCATTTCTCTTCATAATGGAAACTGGGACAGAATTTTTGAGAGGATCTCAAAAATTCATTGGAAGTTGGACTTCTTTAACAAAGTCAAAACAGAAGACCAAAATTCTACGGAGATTAGCCTTGGGTGGATCTAAAAAATTACGACAATCTAGCTTGCAACTGGGACAGAATTTTTGAGATGATCTCAAAAATTCCACAAATGTCATTTGTTACTTATTAAGGTAAACTGGGACAAATTTTGAGGAGGGACCTCAAAATTCCAGAGTGAGCAACCTCAGAGTTAACAGAACAAGTTATAAGAGTTCTTCTATATTGTAGACCGGGACAAATTTTTTAGGAGGGTCTTCAAAAAATACCATCAAATATGTCATATAAAGAATGGGCGAGCGTGCAAGTCAACTGCAAGAAGGAGCATGGAGACAAAACCAACACAAATCAGTCTTTCAAACTAAGAATTTTTCTTTGGATGCAGAAACATTGAAGTCACAAAAATGGCTATGTAAAGCTGTCAAGAATGACAAAAGGCGTCACTTGCACCCACCGTGGACTCCTCAACAAAACCTAGAAAATCTTCCACCTTATTTATCTCTATTCCTTTATATTGCCTCAAGTGATTTCTAAACAAGTTTCTTTTCATATTGCAGGAATATTATTGAGCGAATATTATTGAGCCGTCCACCTCGTTACAGTTGGAACATTATCGAGCCGTCCACCTCGTTACAGTTGGAACATTATCGAGCCGTCCACCTCGTTACAGTGGAAAATTATCGAGCCGTCCACCTCATTCCAGTTGGAACATTATCGAGCCATCCACCTCGTTACAGTTGGAACATTATCGAGACATCCACCTCGTTACAGTGGAACATTATCGAGTCATCCACCTCGTTACAGTTGGAATATTTTGAGCCATCCACCTCGTTACAGTTGGAACATTATCGAGACATCCACCTCGTTACAGTGTAACATTATCGAGCCGTCCACCTCGTTATAGTTGGAACATTATCGAGCCATCCACCTCGTTACAGTTGGAACATTATCGAGCCATCCAGGCCTCGTTAAAAATCATGCATTGCGAAAAATCATGCATCGCGGAATATCATGCATTGCGCAAAAATCATGCATCACGAAAAACATGCACGCGAAAATCATGCATCGCGAAAATCATGCATTGCGGAAATCATGCATCGCGGAAATCATGCATCGCGAGTCAATAATTATGCACGACGAGAAGAATTTATGCCTCGTCAAAATTTGCACATCGCGAGAAGACACATACCTCGCAGGAATTTACGTATCGCGAGAAGATTTCATGCCTCGCTGAAAGTTATGCATCGCGAGAAGTCTCATACCTCGCAGGAATTTACGTATCACGGGAAGATATTCATGCCCCGCGAGAGGACATACACGGATAAAGAAAGGGAAATTGTGTATTCCAAGAGCAATATTTATCCATCGGCCTCAACTGCATTCTTCTATTTTTGATAAAAGCAAACATCAAGAAGAGCATCGAAGATAACGACAAAAGAAACATCAATATCGCATCATTATTTATTTATTTATTTCGACATCAAATATAGAGTACATTGAAGATTATATTGCAAAACACAAGACATAAGCTTTATTTGCTGGGCGCCAGACCGATCGAGTCGATGTCGATTTGAGGAGAACAATGAAGTGTCGGCACGGTAAAAAAGACACTGTCTCCCATCCTAATTGCATTTTTAAGTTGACGAGTTTTATCTCAGTCTTTGTCGAGAGCATCCGAAAAGGATGAATTCTCCAAAAACCACAGGTGCGGACGACATCAAAAAGGATGCAGCACAACGTGGAAATTTTTCTTACCAGCGAACTGGGACACAGTCCAAAGAGGAATATCACACTCTTAGGACGCGAGCAGAGGATCGACTTCCACCACGATCGAACCACCCCTCTCGAGGCATGTAGGTTTTTCCTTAGTTCTGTCCGTTTGAGTCTCGCATCCGGAAGTTTTGGTTGTACCGGAAGTCAGTCTCCAATCTAAGTGACAATGCATCAAGAGCTTTGGAAATTATGTACGTGTAAGTTCTTAATTATGGGTGTGAAGCGCGCCACATTCATGGCTAAGAGGTTACAAGCCTCTTTTTCATACTCGTTAATTTGTCACTTGTCCCAAAACCAAAGGTTATCTAGCATAATAGATTTCTTTTTCCACCGATCGAGTCGAACTACACACAGCCTAATTCCAAAGGTCTAAGGATATGTAGGCGGATTCAATGTCGAAAACTCGGCTGTATTCCAACGTTCGCTCTCGAATCCTATTCTCGAGCATTTCGATACCTTCATAATTCGGTATCGAGGTGGCTTTTGATTTTTCAAAATCATGCGGTAAATTAAGCTTATCGAACTACAAGTGGCCTGAATTCTCATATAGCCTGAGATATGTAGGAAACCCGCTTGCAAGGGTTCAGCCATACTTCCTAAACCCTTTGTCGACTCCTTCCTTTAAAAGATGAATAGGGTT